>NW_004444202.1:700465-728653 GCF_000243295.1 Trichechus manatus latirostris
GACTGACTCTATCTAGAAACAGGAAATGAAACATGTTGAACACATTAAAATGAATATTTCTGTAAGGCCGATACAGGACTTCAAGAAGCAAATTCATGACAAACAGAAAATTGTGAAATGAATAGAGTTCATTCTTACAAAGAAATTCTGATATGCGTGCTGAATCTTAAGATTTCTTAGCACACGGCACTCATATCATGAAATTACTGTCCTATACTCATATCGACATTACTATATCATATACTATCTAGTATATTTAGAAATTTTAAGATTCAGCATGCATAAAAGATGGCTAAAATTAGAATTTTCTTTATAAGAATGAATTCTTCAGTTCCACAATTTTTTATTTATCAGAGATTTGTAATTTAAAATCCTCTATCGTTCCATCTCCATTCCCTTAAGATCTCATTGGATAAACATATGCTGGACCTACAGCATAGAATGGATGGAAATATCCTTTTACGGTCCACACTGAGGAAGAGGAGGTAGGTAATGGTACAATAATTACATTAGACATGATAAATACTCCATCTTGGTAGAATACAAACTTTGTGGGAAGAGGGCATTGTAGTGGATGGGAAACAAAGAATACAGATAAAAACATTAAATCCTTTTTTTTTTAAATTCCAATTTTCCTTGTCTCTTCCTTTATCTGAAAGACTGTCACTTAGGTTTCTTTACATTGCAGTGCCGCTGCCTGATCTGCATGATGGAAATAAATCCTTTAACTCTCATGTACTGATTGTGTCCTTAGCTTTTTTCTCTTCCAAAGGAAGGCAGGAGACAGGACGAATGGGAGGTCAGGAAAAAAAGAACTCTATTAACAATAGAAAAGAAAGACCATCTTATACAAGGCTTTCTTGTAACAGTATTATGGCTTATTCTTGAAAATTTTATACATGCAATTATTGATTAGCTAACTACAATGCAGCATTTCATTAATCAGATGACTATGGAGGATTTTATGTACATAGTGTTATGATATATACTCAGCATATCTGCTTTTAAGAGCTCTATATAAAATGATCCTTAGAATACATTCATCATCTTAAGTTGTTTTTATTAGGACTCTCGGAAACAAAGAACGTTTCCACCAGGGATTCAAACCAGTTCGAATCGGCTCACTCATGTCCAACAAAGTGAAACCGGAACAGACCCAAATTTTTACCATTTGGTGATCAAGAACAATAACTGGAATGGGAAAAATTATGGGTCAAAACCGTGGGACGGGAGACTCGGAAGACGCATAGCGAGCCCCTTCAGGAGCCTGATGCGTGAGACTGGATCATAGGCTGGACTGTGGAGAGCAGCACACATTCAAAGTGGTGTGGCTGGCCGCCATCTTTGAGCAGGGCACTGCTGTTTCTGACTCTGCTCAGAATCTGATGAGCAAGAGATCTGGTTGCTATACAACATGTACACTGCCCTTGTTTTCTAAGGAGATTAGCTTTCTAGCAGGGTTTACACCCATAAGTTTTCCTGTTTTGGTTATCACTCCTGTTTACTCAAATTTTAAAAATTTGGGTCTGTTCCGGTTTCGCTTCCTTGGCCATGACTAAATTGGGAAGAACCGGTTCGAGGCCCTGGTTTCCATTTATTTATCACAACTGTAGCAGTCCCTGCTTCAATCTCTATTTGTTCATTTCTATCAAACTACTTCAGTATCAAGTTTCTGGTGAGGGGATACATCAAATTTCTCTAAAAAATATAGTAAGGATGTTTTAATTGTCTAAATAATCAGCAAACTGCCTAATATTTTGAAGTACAGTGATTTTTTTCTTTTTCCTGATATAGTATATGCTATCAAACCATTTTAAACTACTCACTTCTCACTTTTTTATTAGCACTTTGGGTATTTTGATATCCCAGGATTTTCAAAGGCACTAGAAATATTTTCTGTCTCTTTTAATAATAAACTGTTGAAACTTAAATGGGAATGATGTTCTTATTAATAAATTGGTCTTAAATTCATTCTTCAACTATAATTAGTTGGACAGGAGAATTCATCTAGATTTTATTGGTAAGAATATAAATTGCTTTAAAAAATCAACACGTTATTTCAAATTATAAAGATTATTCATGTTTATGGTAAAGTGAGAGCTACAGAAAATGTAAAAAATAAAAAAAATTCTCTTTCTCAATTCCCTACACTGCAGTTTGGAGGTAATTACTGTTAATATCTTTCACGGCCTTCCAAAATTTTTCCATAAATTTATATGTGCATGTCTTGTTTTAAACAAATGGGATCATGTTATAGTCTACCACCTGATTTTCTCTAAGGAGCACTAAGACATTTTTACTCTACCTCATTCTTTTTTAACAGCTGCGTAGTAATATTTGATGGTGCAAATAGTCTATGATTGATTTAACCATTTCCTGACAACTGGACATTTAAGATGCTTCCAGTCTTTTCCCACTGCAAACAGTATTATAATGAAGTTTCGTGTTTGTACACACAGCACATTTTCTCTCTTGCACATACGCTGAATAAAGTTCTACATGTAGAATCAAGTGTCAAAGAGTATGCACACTTTTAACAAATATTGCCAAACTGCCCTCTTAAAGGAGAGCATCAATGTATACTTCTATCAACTATATACGTATAGTTGCCAATGCAGTGTGTTATTAAACTTTTTAAATCTTTGCTAATCCAAATAGGTGAAAAATGCCACATTCTAAGTTGCACTTAATTATTAGTAAAATTTACCAGCTTGTCCCATATTTATTAGCTACTTATATTTTAATTTTGTGAGTTGCTCACACAATTGCTTGATCCATGAGAAGGTAAAATATGCATTTCTTAACGCACCTTCAGGGACAAAGGAAAGAGGTGGTCAGAAGACAGTAAATTTCACTGATTCGTTACTTCATTTCGGAACTACCAAATGACTATTTCTTTTAGCTTGATTTTTATATTTTTGTGGCAGTTAGGCTCAAGATACCATTAGTAATTGAGACTGGAAATTTTAAATGGCTAATTGCCATTTGCAGCTTCACTTGACGGAATCATGTATTTTACATCTATGAACACATGGGGAATAGGTCAAGTGTCAGATTCATTTTAATTCCTGGGTTGTGCTTATTAAATATGAGTACTATCTGAGCTAGACCAACCTGCCAAAGATCAAATTTGAGATTTTAATCTGTCTCTCAAAAAAGTTCATAGTCACAGTAGTCAGTTGAGTACGTGCTGCAAACGCAGGCACCCCCGCCCTCTACAACTCTTCACATTCCCATAGAGAACAGTCCAACAGAACTTACTTCGAATCTGTTTTTTTATTTCCTTAGAAGGGTCCAGCCAATTCTGAAAAGGAAATGATATTTTTAATTTGAATCAAAGAAAATAAAAATTAATTCATGTTGATCAGAGACAGACATCCACTAACACGGCCAACCCCCAACGGTGACATCCACCAACGAGCTGGTTGTTGGAAAGCCTCTGAGCAGCGGTCCTTCCCCGCTGGGTGCTGTGGGGCATGGGCACTGTGAGGCCTGGGTGTGGTGAGGCCAGGGCGCCGTGAGGCCTGGGTGCCATGAGGCGTGGGCACCATGAGGCCTGGGTGCCGTGGGGCACAGGCATTATGAGGTCAGGGCGCCGTGAGGCCTGGGTGCCATGAGGTCTGGGTGCAATGAGGTCTGGGCGCCGTGAGGCCCGGGCACCATGAGGCCTGGACGCCGTGAGGCCTGGGCGCCGTGAGGCCTGGGCACCATGAGGCCCAGGCACTGGGCTAAGAGAGGAAATGAGAAAACCCGTGTGGGGACACAATTCGTGCTTGACAAAATTCTTTTTCTTTTACTCACTGCCTTCAGGAATTCAAGCTAGCACAAAAATAAGAGAAAAAAATTCGAGGATGAGTCTGCTCAAACACGTTATCAGAATAAATTAAAAATACATGGAACTCGACACACTGATGTTCTGGCCATTCAGTCCCACATCGGTGGTTCCCGTGACTGCAGATTCTCATGCACTTACTTGTCTGGAAAACTTCCCTCACAAATGAACACTCCTTTGAGATTTGTGATTTTTCTCACCCGGAAAATCAGATGTTTAACAGTGAATTCAGTCTGTTGAATTCAGTTGGTATTGAATATAACTAGTTCCACAATACCAAAACAAGTAATCTATGAAAAAATTTCTGTGACTCTATTTCCACCACCAATACAATGGGAACGTTCTCTATTTTCAGGTAGTTACAGGGATGAGTGAGGCAGAGCCCTGAATAGGCTGCATCCATCAGATGTTGGAGTCAACACAGGCATTGTATCACACAGGAAACGCCTACTGAATGTATTAGATGTGTCTCAGTCGGCAAATGACCCATTCATCTCATATTCTGATTTGGAAAGAATATGAAAGCATAATGAGATGAGTTAAAAATAGCACAGCAGCCCCAATCTTCAACTGCCTAACAGTTTACGTCACAACCCTAGTATCTTCACACAACTCTGGGATATAAACATGTTTTCTACACAAGTATCAGTGTATTTGAGTCTTGTTGGGTCAAACTATCTGGTGCAATATGCCATCCAAAAAAGCAACATGCAAAATGTTTCTCTGGAATAATAAATAACTGAAACATGGAAAACAGAAGAGCTGACTCACTGTTTCCAGAACAATCGAGATGAAAGAAAGTTGTAAGTAATTTCCTTCTCGAGGAAGTAAGGCGATTTAGGGATTTAAAGTCGAAAGTGTGGGGATGGGAGGGGCGATGGAAAAATGATCCACCTGTCTAGTCTTAGCTCACCTGCATGCAGGAATGAACAGCTCGGTCCGTTTTATTTTGTATCTGCTTTTCATCTCTCACCTTTTGGTTTTCAGCGTCTCGATACGTAAGCCCGAAGTAGTCCTTTTCCAGCAGGTTCAGGTGTGCGCACACTTTATCAAACAGCACTTGACCTCTGGAGCGCTTCTGGGGAAGACAGATCAACACACAGAAAGTTCTGTCAACTGCCAGGAACGCGACTGGATACAATGTTAAACACTGTTTGCTGTAACTGTCCGCAAGCGAGCAACAACTGGGATCACTTCACTGATCGCCTCTCGCCGCCTCGTCCCCGGTCCCCTCTCGCCGCCTCGTCCCCAGTCCCCTCTCGCCGCCTCGCGCGTCCCCGGTCCCCTCTCACTGCCTCGTCCCCCGTCCCCTCTCGCCGTCTCGTCCCCGGTCACCTCACTGCCTCATGTCACCGACCACCTCACCATCTCATGTTTAACTAGCAGAAAAGCTCAATAGAGTGGAATAAACCTACAATGGGTTTGTACCTGGGTGGTGCAAACGGTTAATGCGCTTGGCTGCTAACCAAAAGGTTGGAGGTTCAAGTCCACCCACAGGTACCTCAGAAGAAAGGCCTGGAGATCTACTTCTAAAAAATCAGCCACTGCTGGCCTAAAGGAGACTGGAGAAACCCCGAGAGTGTGGCCCCCAGACACCCTTTTAGCTCAGTGGTGAAGTTATCTCCGAGGTTCACCATTCAGCCTGGGACTGGACAGCCCTGTAAAACCAAATGAGACTGGCGAGGTACAGGAGTCCAGGGACAAGGGCCAGAAAGCAGAGGGGACAAGGAAGCTGGTGATAGGGAACCCAAGGTTGAGTAAGGATACTGTTGATGTGTTGTGAGATTGTTAACCATTGTCATAGGGCAACATTGGTAGTAACCGTTAAATGAGAAACTATTTTGTTCTATAAGCCTTCATCTTAAGTGAGAATAACAGCACAATTCGAAGAGCATAGTCGATGTCACTGAACTGGGCATGTAGAAATTTTTGAAATGGTGTATCTTTGGCTATGGGTATTTTCACCAAAAAAAAAAAAAAAGGTTGAGAAGTTAGAGGGTTGACATGTTGTGGGGCTGTTAACCAATGTCATAAAACAATATGTATACTTCTGTTTCATGAGAAACTATTTGTTCTGTAAGCCTTCACCTGAAGTACAATAAAAAAAATAAAAAATAAAAAATCAGCTACTGAAAACCCTATGGAGCACACTGCACTCTGATACACATGGGGTCACCATCAGTCGAAATCCACTTGATGGCAACGGGTTTGGTTTTTTGCTTGTTTAGCTTGAGAAAACAATGTGATGCTTGGAAGCCTCAAATATCTTATAAAATATAAAAACCCTGACAGTGAACGAGAGTACAAAGCGTCAGTGAAGGGCAGACTTCAGAAGATCCTCACTCAGTTCCGCGTATTCCTTGAATTAGCCAGATCCTCACTTAGAACTTTCCATTCCAGTCCGTACTTAGAAGTTCTGGCTATGAAGCACTCTCTGAAGTCTGTTAAACTACAACTTCATTAGTTTATTTTTGTTTTTTAATTAAAGTTTGCCATAAATTTCAGATTTTATTACCGTTCTGAACATTCTCTTAACTTACTTTAGAGCAAATCTTTCTAATTAAATGCAACAAAATCTTCATTAAGTTTAAAGGCAATTTTATCATATATAAATACATAAATCAATGTGCTTCATCTGACCAGGGAGCCCCGCTGGCACAATGGTTAAGCGCTAGGCGGCTAACTGGAGGGTTGGCCACTCAAACTCACCAGCTGCTCGCTCCGTGGGAGAAAAGACCTGGAGGTCTGTTCCTGGAAAGATTTCAGCCTAGGAAATCCTACGGGGCAGTTCTACTCTGTCCTGCAGGGTCGCTATGAGTCGGAATCAACTCGGCAGCACACAAACAACATGTCTCTTTGACCGCAAAGCAATCAGATGGAGAAAGGAAAAAGGTAGTCCAGCGGGAAAACAATCCATCAGCCTAACTCATTACGGTATTTCTCTAAGTCCTAGTTATGTTTTTCTGGTTGGAAGATCAATTTTCATTCAGATCCTTTGATTAAAATGGGCTTCAATAACATGACACTGACCTCACTGTATCCTATTTTCATCTAATCCTTCCAAGGATTAGACGTGGCCTTGGAGTCTGAGGTGGATTAACCAGCAATAACTAAGCTAAACTACTTTTCTTTGTTGGTGCTAACGTTTCCCATCTAACGCATTAAGTGTATTTGTCTTGAAGATTTAATGTAATAAAAAGACAGATGAGATATGATAAATTATCTGTGCCAAAATAATAAGCATCCAAAAGACCTGTAGGTGGTGTGTCTCTCCGTGTAGCCGTTAACTATACTGAAAGTTAATTACTCAGGCCCTTCAACCACGACTAGTTAGTAAAAAAGACAAATTTATGATAGAAAAGTAAAGACTAAATTCTAGCCAGTTAATCAATGATGTTCTTGAAACAATAGTTCCATAAAGAATGAAAATAAATTAATGTTAGCAAAACTACATAATAACGTTCGCTGGATATGAATAAATGATATGACTATGAAATGCTGCTTGCTGGCTTGAGTCTTTTATTTATTAATAACTGCATATTATTTCTAAATAATGCTTGATAAAATCATAAAGTTTTCATTAAAAAAACTGGTTCTCCCAACGCGCTTCTTTGGTGTCATCTCTAGTTTACAAATAAGAACACAGAGGTTCAGAGAATTTAGATGCAAATGGCAGTATTATGTAACAGTTATGAGCGGTGTCTTTAGAAGTGGGTAAACCTGGGTCTGAATCTCACTTCGTGTCCCTCGCAGGTATGTGAAACTCTGTTTTTCCCTCTGTAAAATGAGTGGATGTTTTCTACATAGAAACGGTTTGGGAAAACGACATGATGCTTAGAAGCCTCAGAAACAGATATGATACCGCCTACTTCTTCAGAATGATTGACATTAAATAAAATAATGTATTAAAACCCGGCCAAGTGGTAGCACATACCACGCACTCCACAAATGACAGCTATCATTATAGCCCAAGTGTCTGGCAAATGGAAGAACAGCTAGCGCAGAATTTATCATGCGTCTTTTCTCTTGGAGCACGTATACAACTCCCCATGGTACATAGGCAGCTGCAGTGCTAACACGCCCTGCTCTCTCTTCAGACGTCTATTATCTGCCGACTACCTAACTGCTTTAGCTACACTATAGTATTCACACACACAAAACACATGGATACACAGCAGTGTCTGGCCAAGTGCTTTCTCAATGAGTAAACAAAACAAAAACATTACTAGGTTTTTCTTCACTCACTGCCTCCCACACCTCTGACCCACAGACCACAGCCAGCCCCTCCATGGAGGGACCGACAGCCTTGGTCACTGTTGACCTTGGCTGTCCTTCAGCTGCTGTGTCCCTCCACCTGCCGAACGCTGGCAAGGATTAGCTCAGGCATAGACTGCTGTGCTAGCTGGCTCCTCGCTTTTCCAGCTTCTCGCAAGTTACTTTTTATAGATGACCTCGAACTGTCGCTGGAGGAGACCAGATCTTTTCCTACAGAATATTTTAAACACTGTGAACACTACAGTTTCTTTTCTTTTTGGCCCTAAGTACTTAGATCAGTCGTTTATAATCTATTGTCGATGGTTTATGGAAACACTCAGATTCCCACCTCCTAAATATCAGCACAGCCACTAGCTAGTGGGTGACTCTGGAAATGTCTTTCAATTTTGGGGGCCTCCATTTCCTCGTCCTTCAGTGAGACTATGCATCAAGGCAATTATGGGCTTGTGGCTATAAGTAGGCCCCCTTGTGCTACGGCAAACATTACTAAGGAATTATCACTCTCTCCACGTGGCAATGAGAAAAATGTACTTTGATGGGGTTGGGACAGGACGTGATCTATTTTCCACCCTGGACTGGATCACCTCTTAGATCTCTCCTAAATCTACAAAACTCCTGGTTCTTCAAACTCAGATTTTTTTTTCCTAGCACATTATTCAACTTTTCAAGTCAATTATTTCTCCTTGTTGACATCTGTGTGTACTTGAGGTGATAACATTTCATATGTAACTAAAGCGCCACAATCAGAATGAAAACCGTGGAGAAATTATGTTAAGTATTATGGTTCCCAAAGACACGATGCCTTAGTAAGCGATCAAATCTAGGCACCTGACTGCCAATGCCTTTGTTACTCACAGCCCTTGTAAGTCAAGAATTGAGCTGTCGTTGCTAGCTGCATGGAGTCGATTCTGACCCATGGCGACCCCGTGTGTGTCAGAGTAGAACTGCGCTCCACGGGTTTCCAATGGCTGATTTTTCGGAAGTAGATCACCAGGCCTTTCTTCCGAGGAGTCTTTGGGTGGACTCAACTCAATAACCTTTCAGTCAGCAGCTGAGCATCTTAACTGTCTGCACCACCCAGGACTCCTGCTTTAACCTTAGTGTATAAAAGCCACATTTTTATTAACACTAGACATTACAGAAAAACTTTAGTTACAACACAAAGCAATGATAGAAGTGAAACCATTATAGAAAAAGGCTGCCATCCTCCTCCATGCCACGCACACACCCAGGAACCTAAGTCTAAAGTGCCTGAGAACGAAGCCAACGTGATCTGGGCAACAGATCGATGTGACTTCCCGTGTGCTTCACTGAGCTACTAGGTAATCCAAACCAGACGCAACTGAAAGGATGCACGAGCGAAGGCTCCGAGGCTTCCTTCTCTCACTAAATTCAAAAGGACAGGCCCGCCATCACCACTCAAATATAGCACATGAAATAAGCTCTTCTGCAGCATTAATGAAATTTTCCACAAGGGTCATTCCAGAAGATTTCTACAATAATTTTTGTAAAACACTGATTCTCAACATATGGCTCACCAACCAAGTTACCTGGTAACTTCTCGGAAATCAAAATTCCCAGGCCCCACCCCAGATCTACGGAATCAAAACCTCCGGGGGTGGGCCCAGGAGTCTGTATTTAACAAGCCCTCTGGTGATTCAGATGTGCAGCTGGGTTCAAACACCTGTCATGTGAAAAAATCACACATCTGTAGAGTTGATAAAGTTTGTTTTAAAATCGTTGCTTTTATGCGGCACTTTAGAGGAGCAATTTTAAAAATTATTGCTAAAACTTTTAGAACACGAGATTTCAAACATGTACAAAAATAGGATGAGATAACGGAGCTGCAAATACTCACCGCCCCATTTCCACAATTCCCATGTCAGGATCACAGCCTTGTATCTACAGTAACGCTCAATTCCTTCCCCCCAGTTATTCAGAACGATTTCAGAAGTAAATAACTTATATATATATATACACACACACACATGCATACACTTATATACACACACACATACATATACACACATATATATGTATATTCCTTGCATAGCAGACCATGTGATTGTCTGATTTGAGATAGTCAATACCAGTTCATCTCAGCTCACTAATGCCTGTTGCTGTTAGGGGTCGTTGAGCTGATTCTGACTCACAGTGGCCCTACAGGACAGAGTAGAACTGCCCCGTAGGGTTTTCAAGGAGCAGCTGGTGGACTCAAACTGTTGACCTTTTGATTACCAGCCGAGCTCTTAACCACTGCACCACTAGGACTTCCACTAACGCCTAGGATATTGATATTTATGCGTTCCGTTTCATTTCTGACAACCTCCAATTTTCCTAGAATCATACTTCATACATTCCATTGTATGTTTGATCAATTTCAGACGGCAGATGTTGGTAAAAATTTTCAATTTCCTCATCTTTAGCATTAGTGGTTGGTGGGTAAATGTGACTAATAGTCAAATTAACTGGTCTTCCTTGTAGGCTGGGATAGATAAGACTGTGTGTCAGCTTGGCTGGGCCATGATTCTTGGTGATTTGGCAGTCGTATAATGCTGTGATCACTTCCCCGTTGAGATGTGATACGTGATCACCCCCACAATGGGATCTGCTGTGAGTGGTACCAGCGGGGATGGGGCCTGTGGCGGCTCACCACCCCCTCAGCCTTCATCTCTCCACCCTCCGCCGCCTAGTCTTTCCTTCGTTTGCAGGGATTTTCGCTTGTTTTGGAATCTGCAGCTGGCTCCTGTTCATCTGACCTCCACTTCTTGGGACTTGCGCTAGCAGCTTACCTGCAGTCTTGCCTGCCAATCTTGAGATTCATCGATCTTCACAGCCTGTGAGAAACAGCCCTGCTCTCCAGTCTGCCGATCTTGGGTTCACCAGCCCCTGCAGCTACGTGAATCAGGAGAAGCCTCCTTCCTGCCCCACGGACTTGAGACGTTACAGCCTCTAAAAACCGCGTGAGCCACTTCCTCGATACAAATCTCTCTCTCTCTCTCTCTCTATATATATATATACATACATGCATGCTTTACTGGTTTTGCTTCTCTAGAGAAACCAGCCTAAGACACAGGTGTATGAATATTATCCTATCACTGGCAGTGATATACTTCAGGTTAGATCTTGAAATGTTCTTTCTGATGACGAATGCAATGCTATTCCTCTTCAACTTGTCATTCCCGGTTTCCAACAATTAATGGGTGTTGCAGATGTTTCTTCTCATTTTGAGTCACGCCACATCAGCAAATGAGGGTCCCATCCACGTCTTTAGGTCAGCTCTACTTTGAGGAGGTAGCTCTTCCCCACTCGTATCTGGAGTGTCTTCCAACCTGAGGGGTTCATCTTCCGGCACCTATACCAAACGATGTTCTACTACTATTAATAAGGTTTTCACTGGCCAATTTTTTAAGAAGTAGATCATCAGGTCCTTCTTCCTAGTTTGTCTTAGTCTGGAAACTCCACTGAAACCTGCCCACCATGGGTGACCCTGCTGGTATTTGAAATACAGGTGGCATAGCTTCCAGCATCATAGCAACATGCAAGCCACCACAGTACAATGGTGGTGCATTAGGCCAGTCTGCTGCAAAAGACTTTCTTTAAAGTGTCAGAAAGCAAAGATGTCACTTTGAGGACTAAGGTGTGCCTGATCCAAGCCGAGATATTTTCAATCACCTCATATGCATGTGAAAGCTGGACAATGAACAAGGAAGACTAAAGAAGAATTGACACCTTTGAATTATGGTGTTGGCCAAGAATATTGAGTATACCACAGACTGCCAAAAGAACGAACAAATCTGTCTTGGAAGAAGTATAGCCACAATGCCATTAGAAGTGAGGATGGCAAGACATCGTTTCACATACTTTGGACATGTTATCAGGAGGGAACAGACCCTGGAGAAGGGCATCATGCTTGGTAGAGGGTCAGCGAAAAAGAGGAAGACCCTCAATGAGATGGACTGACACAGTGGTTGCAACAATGGGCTCAAACGTAACAATAACTGTGAGGATGGCGTAGGGCTGGGCAATGTTTCCTTCTGGTGTACGCAGGGTCGCTATGTGTCAGAACCAACTCGATGGCACCTAACAACAATATATACGTGTATACGTATGTATATACACACACATACATACGCACTATACTTGTATATAT
This sequence comes from Trichechus manatus latirostris, assembly GCF_000243295.1. Classification (NCBI taxonomy): domain Eukaryota; kingdom Metazoa; phylum Chordata; class Mammalia; order Sirenia; family Trichechidae; genus Trichechus; species Trichechus manatus. The sequence goes on from NW_004444202.1 coordinate 712,726, forward strand.
GTAAAAGATAAAGTCTCTTTATTTTTTTAAAAACTATAATCTCAAGACCTTTATCACACTTAAACAATTAATTCCTTAATATTATCAAGTATCTAGTCAGTCGTTTAATTTCCCCAATTGCTTCAAAGCCTCTTTCCTCTGTTTGTTTGATAAATCCATACACTGCAGTTGGGTGATGGCTGATACATCGCTTTAGTCTCTCTTCATCCACAATCCTCCACTTCCTGGCTCTTTCCTTACGATCTCATCAGGAGGCATCAAATGACTGCTAGCCTTTTGTGGTGTTAGCGGCCAATGACGATCACTGCCTCGATCCATTCATTCAAGGTTGCAGAATGGTGATATTCTAAGTCTAGTCATTCCTTCTTCATTTGTTAGCTGAAATGCACCTATAAAGATATATTTCTCTCTATCAGAATTATTTGTTTACCCAACGGTACAGGTTGATTCCGAAAGTGAGGATAAATGTTTGCTTCTTTCCTTTTATACATTTTCAAAGCAATGAGTTGGCTCCCTAGCGTCACTGAACAGTCACCAATTAGATTTTCTGTTTTACATTATCACTACGGAATCATGGATTGAAACAGGTTTGTTTCAGGAAACCCTGGTGGCGCAGCAGCTAAGAGTTCAGCTGCTAACCAAAAGGTTGGCAGTTGGAATCCAACAGCTGCTCCTTGGAAACCCTACAGCGCAGTTCTACTCTGTCCTGTAGAGTTGCTGAGTCAGAATCAACTCCATTGCAAAACACAATAGGTGTTACCCATACTGATAGTCTCAGTGTCTCATTGGCAGCGTATTTCCTTCTGCTCCTGCCCAGGGCCAACTTGCAAGTGCTCTGCACGAGCTTCCTTCTCTCACCGGAAACACGGCTCTCCCAAGTCACCGAGACGACAAGCGTTACCTCGACCCCACGTTCTCCTTGTCCCACACTGCAGTATTACCTAGTAGGGCTCATCCTACTTTGGCGGCAATTAGTAAACTTTTGTTCCCACCCTACCTACCCTACTTGCAGGCCGTCTTTATACTTTGTCTTCTAAGAGATTCCCCAGCTAACTGTGTCCTAACCCACCGCAGTCACAACAGCCAGAGTTAGGAAGAGAAACTTTATGACTTGTTCAAACACTCCCCATGGTGCCTTGCTGCTCTCAACATGGCCATGACGGATTATCAGCGATGAGGCCTTCGCCTGATGGCTCTGTACTGATACCTAGACCGTGCCCGTGACTACTACACTCTGCGCTCGTACGGTTCCCTGAAAAGGTGGGACTTCCCTATGTCTGGGTTTGCTCAGGCAGCTGTGCTCTGTCTGAAGTGCTCTGCCTTGCTGCCGCCTGTCACACCCTCTCATCCTTCAAGGCCCTTCTCAGTGCCACTTCTGTAAGACTTCCTGGCCTCGCAGCCAAACATGACTTCTCCCTCTTTGAAGACGGGAGCCTTTAGAGCACGGTGTGGGCACTCACATACTCTTCCTACGCCACAGCCGTCTGTGCCTACACCTCACAGACACTAGGACTGGGACCGTGCCCCTGTATTTTCTCTCTTATAGGGCCTCATATTTGGTCAAATGCTAGTAAGAGATTAAAAACGTAACTGGGTGAACTTCACATAACAATTTTCTCATTCTTAACCAATGTCACAGAAGCAATATTTTAAACTAATGGTTTGAAACTGAGGATCCTGGAAGCAATTAAAGAATGCCAGTGTCCAGGCCCCACCTCCGCCATTTCCCCAGCAGACTGTGGAATGGAGTGACAGTGTCTGCACGTGGGCCCAAGGCTTCTGCATTTTTTTAAGCTCCTCGGGCAGACTCACGCCGGCGTGGTTGAAAGGCACACTTTAAGCTAAGTTATCCTTTTAAGTTAAAGACACTTAAATATGAACACTAAAGTAATTCACTGTTTTTAAAAGCAAATCTGCATTTTTTTGGATTTAGTTTAGAAGTGATCCAGTTCCTCTCAGGCCTCGTGCACAAACCCTCATTTATCTATCTATATATATATACCCATGTTTAGAAGCTGCAGACATCCTTCCCAATAAATTTTTGTGGGAAATGTAACTGCTCAAGAAATGACAAATCAGCTAAATGCTAAAATAAAATAATTCAAATGAGAAATAATACACCACCCATCACTGACAGGAAGAAAAGAAAATTAACTCGCATTTCCAGCTATGAGTAAAACATATGAATTAGCAATTATGTTAGCCTTTGCACAGCCCTGGTAGTACAGTGGTTAAGAGCTGGGCTACTAACGAAAAGGTCGGCAGTTCGAATCCACCAGACGCTCCTTGAAAATCCCATGAGGCAGTTCTACTCTGTCCTACAGAGTCACTGTGAGTCAGAACCAACTCAACGGCAACGGATTTTTTGTATAGCTAAAATAGAGACCTTTACTCAAGATCCTGCCATGTTACCAAAGAATGACCCCAGGTAGGTTAATGCAAGTTTTGATTTGCTCTTTGTAATAGGGCAGACATGGTACCAGCTTCCCAAGCAGGTGTCTGAGGTGACCATGAGGAATACAGCCTTGGGCCCAGGGAGGCATGACATGAGGGAGGTGCCCGGGACCTATGGCACACAGAGCTTTCTGGAAATGCGCATAACGTCCACATTCAAGTCCCTCGAAATCACTTCTGAAGTTTGTGCTGAAGACAAGGAGTGCAGAAGCAGGAAACACAAATTGCACTCAATCTCAGCGCAAGACTACAATAGAGTTAGTTTCTTCCTTCCCTCTCACAAGGCTCTGAATCAGCCTGAATGAAGCTCTCTTTGGGCAAAGGTGAAAAGCTGAAATGAGAGAAATTTGTTGAGTCAAATACAATCTTTTATCTTTAGAAGATGGGTTACAGTTCTTATCTCTCCCAAGCTGCACAATCATGAAGAAAATGAGAAAGAGCAAGCTGCTTTGTCCAGGAACTGAAGCTAATCAGCAGTTGCTCCTTCTCAGGAAGGGGAGGGACTAAGCCTAGAGCGGCACCAGGCCACATGCACGCACACGTGTCCTGAGGCTTCTCAGAAACATTATGCGTGCGTTTCTCTAAACTGTGACACAGAAGAAAGAAAAAAGAAGCCTTGGTATACTGAGTGAGGCTTGAACTACTCATGTTAATACAAGAAAAGATTTTAGAGCTATGATATCGAGAAGTTTCAGAAAGACAGACGTTTTTGTATCCTTTTATCAGAGTGTCAACATGGGTAAGTGTACTTTATTCTGTCTCTCATATATCGTCCTCAGACAGACCACTGATTTTCTTTTGGATATTCTGCCATGTATTGCAGGATTTTGTGAACTTGTATGTTTGCTCCAAGGAGCACAAATGGTTCAGCCTTTTTACTGCCTTTGATATACCGTCCAGAGCACAGAAAGCATTCAACTTAGGAGCCCGACATGCGCTACTGGCATGAATTCAAAAAGGCATTTTCACATTATCGTGGATTAATGCTGAAAGAAAATGCCATCTTTTTTTTTTTTTTTTTTTGGTCATGCTATCTTCCTCAACTGCATTTTTCCTTACTGAATTTACTCTATTTTCCTCATTTCTGAAGGGTGATCAAAAGTCTATTTCTAAAATGATCTGCACCACCACCACTTAACCCAAGTACTGGGGGGGCACAGGAACAGCTCACTAAACCCTACAGTTCAGTGTCTGAGCCCGTCACACCTGGACTCTGTGCAAATCAGCTTTTCTTGGGCTTTCCTCCTGTATTAGATTTGGTATGGAAAAGCACTGTCTGCTCTTAAATTTCAATGGAGACGTTTTTGTTTTTAATTCACACTGGGAGAATACTAAGGTTCAAACCCAGATGGAGTCTGATGTGGAAAACAGCTCATAAACCCTTTCAAGAGAGCTGCAGCTTGGAAGTTCTAAGAAGCAAGACACACAGTTGCCTTAGAGGCATCTAATTCCTGTCTCAGATGTACATTCAATGAAAGTTCAATCAGGTGTGTGAGCTGCTGGCGAGTCGGCCCCCAACGCATGGCGACCCTACGTACAACGCAAAGAAATGCAGTTAGACTGGTTTGTCGTGATCCATGGGGTTTTTGCTAGCTGATTTTTGGAAGCAGACCCCCCAGACCTTTCTTCCTCATCCCTCTCAGTCTGGAAGCTCCACTGACACCTGCTCAGCATCACAGCAGCATGTAAGCCTCCAATGACAGACAGTGGCCACACACACGAGGTGAACCGGCCAGGAACCAAACCCGGGTCTCTAACGCGGACAGCGAGAATTCTACCACCAAGCCCCAAAGCCTCAGAGCAAGTACAGCAGGAAGTCCATTATCCACATCCCTGCTGCCAGAATTCATCCCCATAGGGCAGGACTTGTATGCCTACCCAAGTGGACCCCCTTCCCAACAGGATCCTCCCGCCTATGTCTAATCCCCAGCGTGCTCTGGGCAGCGTATGTGTACAGGGCTGACGTGAAGGGCAGAGATCAAATTTCCTCTTTCTAGATGTTACCTATATTGCCAGACATTTCTTGAACTTCATGAGCAATCAGCTCTTCAGAAAACCCTGACGGTTACTTCTTTCAAATACTATCAGTCAATCAATAATTCTACTATACTCTCAGTCAAGTTAGCAATGAGGATCTGGAATGTTCTGTAAAGTATGAATAGGGTACTGTTTCCTGGTCTTGACTTTTTAAACACAATATAGTGAACATACATGATTTATTTCCATGTCTAAACTACCTAGAGATCAGAATTCAACTAGCATTATTTAAACACCTTTAAAATGGATATTCTTATGTATTCCAGTTTGCTTTCCCATCATCCCATTACAAGTGGGGTATATCAGATAGTTCTGAGGTCGGATCCTGGTTCTACTTTGTGAAATCAGACAAGTTATTTAACCTCGCTGAGCTTTCCAGCCTTTGATCACAAACTAGAAATGACACGGGCACTTCCTCGTAGGGTTGTTGCACCAAGTGAGGTACGACACCAGACAGCACACTGCCTAGCTCAGGGGAAGCAATGAACCCCAAATCCTGGTGGCTGTTACTAAGCTCCTTGACAAGGAGCCCGATACATTTAGAGTCTGTAATGCTAAAATTTCACAGGTATTTCTTCTGCAAGGAAATTAAAGAAAAAAAGCCATCATATCACTGTTGTGAAAAACAAACCCCTTCTTACTATACAGGGGTCAGCTGAAAAAATCAGTCGCCACTGAAATCAACCCCAACTCGTGGTGACCCCCTGTGTGTCAGAGTAGAACTGTGCTCCACAGGGTTTTCAATGGCTGGTTTTTCAGATGTAGACTGCCAGGCCTTTCTTCCAAGGCACCTCTGGGTGGATTCAAACATCCAACCTTTCAGTTAGCAGCCAAGTGCGTTAACTGCACCATCCAGGGACTCCACTGCATAGACAAAACTGAGAAACTGTTCAAAAAATGGTACTATCATCACTAAACTGAGTGTACATCCAATTATATTTTAACATGCCCCTCCCAAGTGGTCTTTAAAATGTTTGGGTATATTGGCACATTTTGGTACATTCTATGCTAAAACATACGATGGTCACCTATAAATACGGCATGTAGTACTGTCAAAACAAAAATGAACTGTTCAAATGCAATAGTTGACCTACATTTTGAACAAGATCTTTGCATTTAGCGCACAAACACTTCCAGCACATTAATGACAAAAGTCCCTGCCTGCACATTAAGCCCCTCCACCTTTTTCTAAGAGGCGTTTTTCTTTCAGCCATAAGCCCTTCCTGCCTTCATTTGTTGTAGCAATTTCAGCCTCTGTTGGAAAGGAGCCTTTTGTGCTCAGAGACACACACTGCAGTAGATAATAGCTTTCCTGTGAAGCATGCTTCTTCTTGGCCAGCAAAAACATGAAGCTTGGTTTTTGACAAAGAGTTTCATATCACACATAGGAGATGTTGGCAGTGAACTGTCAGACAACATTTCCTGCTGCTAATCTGCTAAGAATTCAAGTCATTAAGCCAACGTGTGCAGAATGAATGCAGAAAAGGATGCCTAGGAAAGAGGAATGCTTGAGAGAGACAAAAACGGAAACCCGAATCACGTAAAATAACCATGTTAGCAACTGAATGACATGTAACTTTGAGAATTTTTTTTTTTTCTGTTTGAGGAACTATTTAATCCCCTAAAACAATTCTCAAAAAAAAGGAAGACAAAACAATAAAACTCAACCAAGCGGTGATTTATAACTCATTTGGTCAAATAAAAGAGCTATAAGCAATGCAACGAAAACACAAGTTTTAACAATACGAATTGAAGGAGCATGAATCTGCAGTTCTGCCACTTTTCAACTCTGGAAGGCATTGATGATCGAAAAAATATAAGAATAATACCTCACACCATACACAGAAACTAATTCAAAATGGATCAAAGACCTACATGTAAAACCAGAAACTATAAAGATCATAAGAAAAAAATAGGATCAACACTAGAGGCCCTAATACACGGCATTGACAGGACATAAACCATAACCAACAGCACACAAACTCCAGAAGATAAGCCAGATAATTGGGAGCGCCTAAAAATTAAACACTTACACTCATCAAAAGACTTCACCAAAAGAGGAAAAAGAGAACCTACAGACTGGGAAAAAGAATTTGGCTACTACAAATCTGACAAATGTCTAATCTATAAAATCTACAGGAAAATCCAACACCTCTACAAGAAAAAGAAAAATAATCAAATTAAAAAATGGGCAAAGGCAATGAACAGACACTTCACCAAAGAAGACATTCAAGCGGCCAACAGACACATGAGGAAATGCTCGCGATCACTGGCCATCAGAGAAAATGTAAATGAAAACCACAGTGAGATACCATCGCACACCAGCTTTACTGGCATGAATCAAAAAAACAGAAAATAACAAATGTTGAAGAGGCTGCAGGGAGACTGAACTCTTATGCACTGCTGGTGGGAATGCAAAATGGTACAACCATTTTGGAAAACAATATGGTGCTGCCTTAGAAAGCTAGAAATTGAAATATCATACAATCCAGCAATCCCACACCTAGGAATATATCCTAGAGAAATAAGAGCTGTCACATGAATAGACATATGACACCCATATTCACTGCAGCATTGTTCACAACAGCAAAAAGATGGAAACTACCTAGATGCCCATCCACAGATGAATGGATGAACGAACTATGTACATACACACAATGGAGTACTATGCAACGATAAAGAACAACGAGAATCTGCGAAGCGTCTCACAACATGGATGAATCTGGAAGGGCGTTTTGCTGAGTAAACTAAGTCAATCACTGAAGGACATATACTGTATGAGACCACTCCTATAAAAACTCATGAAAAGGTTTACACACAAAAAGAAACAATCTTTGATGGTTACAAGGGAGGGGAGGGGTGAGAACGGAAAAACACTGAATAGGAAATAGGTAAGTGTTAACTCTTGTGAAGGGTGAGACAGTACACAATACTGGGGACTGAATTACTGGGCTGAGGGCTGTGGGGACCATGGTCTCGGGGAACATCTAGCTCAACTGGCGTAACACAGTTTATAAAGAAAATGTTCTACATTCTACCTTGGTGGGTAGTGTCTGGAGTCTTGAAAGCCTGTGAGCAGCCATCTAAGATACGCCATTGGTCTCACCCCTTCGGGAGCAAGGGAGAAGGAAGAAAACTGAAGACACAAGGGAAAGATTCGTCCAAAGGACTAATGGACCACATCTACCACAGCCTCCACCAGACTGAGTCCATACAACGGGATGGTACCCGGCTACCACCACTGACTGCTCTGACAGGGATCACAACAGAGGGTCCCGGACAGAGCTGGAGAAAACTGCAGAACAAAATTCTGACTCACAAAAAAAGACAAGACTTACTGGTCTGACAGACTGGAGAAACCCTGAGAGTATGGCCCCCGGACACCCTTTTAGCTCAGTAATGAAGTCACTCCCAAGGTTCACCCTTCAGCCAAAGAGTAGACAGGCCCATAAAACAAAATGAGACGAAAGGAGCACACCAGCCCGGGGACAAGGACTAGAAGGCAGGAGGGGACAGGAAAGCCGGTAATAGGGAGCCCAAGGTCGAGAAGGGAGAGTGTTGACGTGTCGTGGGGTGATAATCAGTGTCATAAAACAAGATGCGCACTAATTGTTTACTAAGCTAGTTTTTTCTGTAAACTTTCATCTAAAGTAAAATTAAAACAAAATACTGTTATTGCTTTAAAAAATAAGTAACAAGTGAACTGTGTCCTCTCCATCAACTGTTCCAGCCTGTTAATAAGGCTGTGACTAAGCAGGAAGAGGAAGGATATCAGCATAGTCTACCCACATAATTACAAAATGCAATTACCTCATTTCACCAGTAAAAGTTTTAAAATGAAAACGATCTTATAATCAATGTAAGCCTATAAGCCAGTTGCCATCGAGTCAATTCTGACTCATAGCAACCCTACAGGACAGAGGAGAACTGCCCTCATAGGGTTTCCAAGGAGAGGCTGCTGGATTTGAACTGCCGACCTCTTGGTTAGCAGCCGAGCTCTTAACCACTGCACCACCAGGGCTCCGTAAGGCCTATAGTGAAGTCTAAAAAAACATCTGGTAGACAAAAACCAACCAACAAAAACCCAGGACAGACGATGACACTGTGTGATACTCAGATCAGTCCCATCTTCCTTGGAGCAGGGATCGTATTCTGGATTACCAAGCACTTAAACTCCAGTACACAGGGGAAACAATCCTTTCTGCTCATTAAGTATTTTGACTCTCTATACATCTTCTTCACCTTTTCCTTATGCTTTCAATACCCAATATGTACCAGTCTGAGGTACAGCTAGATGGACACACTTGAAGTCAGCATCATTTTCCAACAACACTGTCAGGGGCACCCTGGCTTAACGCTGCCTGAGCTCACAATCCTGAAAAGCCACCCCTAATCCTCTTTGCCTGGCAGCTGTTACTCCTGCGAGTGGGGGTGGGAGAGGAGGGGTGGGGCCGAGGCTGCTAAACCCTGCTGAGGAGACAGGAAGCCTGGCTCTCACTGGGGACTGGACCAGTCAGGGCTCCGACCTCTCCCATCTCAGGCAAAGTCAGGAGATGCTGGGCAGTACGAAGATGCCCTCGCTGCTGCCGTTCGAGGATCACTCTCGGCCCCTTGGGAAGCTTAATCTCTACTACTCTCCAAATCTGCGATGGATACTTATTTTTATAGTTCAGATTTTTTATAAGTGGGTAGGAAATGGTACTAATAAATCCCACGAAAATTAAAACGATCAGGCAAATGGAATCAAGAAAGCATACTGCTTTTTAAATAAGCATGACCTTTTACCCTGACCAATAACTGTAACATTCTTTTGCTTACAGGGAAAAAAACACCCCGTTCGAGCAAATAAAGGAGCCTGGTGGAGCAGTGGCTGCTAACCGAAAGGTTGGTGGTTTGAACTCATCAGCTGCTCCACAGGAGAAAGACGGGGCAGCCTGCTCCTGTAAAGATTACAGCCTAGGAAACCCTATGGGGCAGTTCTACTCTGTCCCACAGCATCACTTTCAGTCAGAATCGACTCAAAAGCAGTGGGTTTGTTTTTTTCTATTCAAGCAAATAATAAAATAACTACACACTTGGTCAGATTATACTGGTTTTTCTTCTGCTTCCAATGAAGTATCTATCTTTCTTTGAGCTTATCTGTACTCATGGGTGAACTGGGGCGGTTCAGGACTGAGGGGCTTTCAAATACCACTAGGGACTCAGGAAATCCTGCTCCCTTTCTTTCCAAAAAAGGGGTCCCTGGGTGGTACACTTGGTTAAGGTACTGCACTTGGCTGCTAACTGAAAGGCTGGCCATTCAAGTTCACCCAGAGGTGCCTCAGAAGGAAGGCCTGGCTGTCTACTTTCAAAATATAAGTCACTGAAAACCCTACGGGGCACAGTTCTACTCTGACGCACATGGAGCTGCCCATGGGTCAGTAGACTCAGCTGAAACGAGTATGGGTTTTTGTATTTTTCCTTTGGATTTCTTTTAACAAAGTATTGATAATATAAAGCAGTTCTAGCTGCTCTAACCAAAAGGTGGGTGGTTCAATCCAAACCAAAAGGTAGAAGGCAGCTTTGGTGATCTGCTTCTGGAAAACCCTATAGAGCAGTTCTACTCTGCACACATGGGGTCGCCATGAGCAGGAATCAACTCAACAGTGACTAAGAACAGCCCCTCTAGGCTGGTTTAACAAGGACTGCCAGACAGCAGAACGACCACCACCCGGGGTGGCATGGTAGGACATGACGGGAGACGTTATTTTAACTTCTGTTTTCACAATTTAAAGAAAAATAGAGCTCAGAGAAAATAAATTCGTATGGGAAGACCAGAACTGAGCTATCGGATTCAGTGCTAGGAACCATTTCTGGGACATAGCCTAAGTGTGAGGGTGGGGAGATCCCTGTCATGGCCGAGCTGGCCTGACTCCTCAGCTTCCTCCATCACGATCTCCCCCTCACTGCCCACACTTCAGTCACACAACTTCTCATCCCTCTTCTCCCTCACGGGCTTCCTCCGTACCTTGGAATGTATCTACCTGCTCCTCCTTCAGATCTCTGCCCATACACCATCTCTCAGGATACCATCCCTGCCTTTCCCGACTCCGCCCAGTCCCACAGCATACACTTTTCTAGCTCCCACACTAAGCCTGTCAAGAGAGCAACTTCACACACTAGTATTACTGAGGAATGTTAAGGTGAGCCTCCCAGGTAAGCTGTCTTCACTCGTGATTCTGTTCTCTACACGTACCACGCAGTTCCTTGCCTTTTTCAACAGGAAAGAAAATCAAGCTTAATAAATGCATCTGGGATTGCCTTCCTGCTTCAAAATTCTTCAAAGACTGATGTAAATTTGGAAATTTGTTTCTATTTCTCTACCACATACATATAATCTTCCCTGGCCAGATCTAGCGTATTGTTGGATTTTGTTTTCTATCTTATAAGAAGACAACCTTTTAGTCCCACAAATAAAAGACGTATTTGTTTTTAAAAATTCCACCCCCAATGTTTCAGGTTAACTTCCTGATAAATTTCTGGTCTGCTCTTCTTAAGTTCTCAAGAAGCCAGTGTTTCTGAGCTGTGGTTATTCCATTACTTTTATCTGATACATAACATTAATCCTCACGAACAGAAAAACATAAGCTTGATCCTGGTTTTGAAGGCCGTTCCCTTAGCTAAGCTGCACTAGATCAGCCTGATCTGTCAGGTAATAATGATTCTGCAGACCCCAATCGTCACATCACCTGCCTGGCAGATGCAGTCACGTGATGGGCGTGGATGGCAGCTCTGTGGCTAGTACAGAAAGGTATCCTGGATCTCTTCTTAAAACTTTATTTTAAACATTCAGATAAGTAGGAAGAATATTCTCTTTCCCCTACCGAACTACAGAGAATAAAAAGATAAACATGTGGGTAACAGTTTCGAGAGTAACTATTAAGAGTGTCAATTAATTGGTCCTACAACCTAAAACTGTCCTAAAACTAAAGGCAGTCTTTTTGCAGCAGTCACAGTATTTAATGAGACTGCAGTGAATATTCCTATAAAGCAGGTGACCTCATTTATGTATTTAGGCAGACTGTTACGTTAAGGTTACCTTGAAGGGTACAGAAGAAGTTAAACCGCTCAGGCTAACGTGCAGTATGGGTGCTCTTAAGCTTTCAAGGGCTACAATTGTTGAAGTCACGCTATCAAACACTGTTACGGGGTCTTGAGTATCTTTGTGTTTCTACAATGGCCTAGATCCCAAACTAATTTTGGAGGCCAATCTTCACCTCCCGCCAGGCATTTCCACAGCAATCTCCTCGCAGAAGGTGGTGGTATCCTTTTCGTGATCCTGCTCTCGTCAAGCCCCCACTTCTCGTGAAAAGATGTCAATACTGTCCCTAGTTCTGCTATTGAAATATATAGTTGTGCGCTAAACCAACATCATGAAAAGCTGTATCCCAGATAATCAACAAAGAACATAATCTCACACGGTCAAATCACTGCTTAATGTTTATAAAAGGTCACTGAGACTTTCCGGGCGGCTGTTCACAATCTACACTGGGAATAAGCTGGCCGAAGGGAGACCAGGAATAAGCGTGCTTCTTCTGAACCACTGGGCTGTCTTCACTGCGTGGATGCTGTGAGTCACGGTTTCCTTGTCACTGTCAGAGAGCTCAGAGCCTGCGTTCTGCATACTGACCCGGCTCCTGGCTTCTCGTGTTCTGGGTCCTGCTTCCTATAAATATTTTCTTCTCATTCTATTCCATGCATTTATGTAAAACATCTTACATCTCTGCTAGAATATGGTGGGGTATAAAAAAATAGAAGTTAAAATAAAAATGTGCTTTTGAAACAGATTACATTTCTAATTTTGGTTTTCTTCCCCCTTGGATAGCAAATTCTTGATTGTTACACTACAAAAGGAAGTTCTATAAGTCAGGACATTCTGAGCCATCTTTTCTTCTAAAGGAATAACCGTTCGTTAAAGAAGCACTCTGCTCGGGGTAATCATTTAAAGCCACTCGTGCTTTACAAGCTCAGCCTAAGGGCAGCTCCCTAAGAATACAGCGGCTCTTTGGTGACTATTTGCTGTCAGCATGGCATTCCATAAGAAATACCGCATCTCTCCACCCCTCCCAGCTTCCCAGACACCACCACGAGGGCCCATTCCCTGTGCGAGCCGTGTGTCTGCACACCATTACTCATTCCTATAAGCGGCCGGGGGAAATGACGAGCATGGCTAAGTACAGCCGTTTTAGAAAAGTGCCCCAAACATGCATGTCAGTTAGAGACGGCTGTCTGTCACACTGAACAAACACATTCCCACACAATGGAGATACCGTGTTTGTTGACAAGAAGAAACCTCCGCTCACCAAAGCGTTTCATGAACCACTATCCAATCTGGCCTAAATTTAATTTGCTAGTTGTAACGGAGGTATCCTTACATAGGCTGCAGGAAAACAGGTCAATCTTGGAAAGAGAAGCAATCGGGAGACCCTGAATTTCACTTATCTAGAAATAAAATATCCACGACAGTCACAGGGCAAGGGAAATCATACCAACACATTAGGAGGCTAACTTTATTGATAAAGAAGTTATGTGTTCCAACAAAAAGGTCCCCCAACTTGGAGTCTGTGACCTGCTCTAGAACAAGCGTATAAAGAGCTTAAAGTACACTGGCTGGTCAATGCACCCCACAAACATGAAGAGGAAAAGGAATCCTCTGAGTCCCTGCTGCAGAGAGCAGGAGCGAGACCAGGTGTCCAGACCACTGGCCCTCATCGGGAGGAAGGTGAGGCTGGAAAAGAGAGGCTGGGGGTTACCTGACTATTTCTACGTTCTTCAACTAAAGAAACGCTGGAGGCTATGCTTGAGGCATTCATTTCTTCTAATTTGAGATCAAATTTTATTATTCAAGGTGAAGACAAGTTTCCTAACAACACCACTCCTTCACAATTATACAGCGTGCTAATGCAGAACTCTTCCTAATACTCCCCTTAAAGTGTTCAGAGAAATTAGGCGTCCATCATTCCTCATCAACCATGTAATGTTATGGTTCTTAGCACTTTGCACAGCTGAAATTCTAACATACAAAAGGCAGCAAAAAGCCAAATTAAGCACTTGAAAGGGGAACCAGCATGAACTACAGCGAGGCAGAGGGATCAATCACAACACTTAATTATTCCTCCATGACGGTACCTTATACAGCCCCTGGCTTCCGGCTTTCTATAGCGAATACTGGAATGCCTTAAACGGCGTTTAGAAACGATACCGAGAATGTCTCCATATGCAGACTCGTTCTTCAAATCACCGGGGGCAGGCTCATTCAACCATAATCACTACTGAAAGTTTACTCACGAGGTCAGGCAAGCCCAGTCCACAAGCTGAATGGATGGCAAAAGGGGGAAGGGGCTGGGTGTATGGCAGAACCCGGGGAGCAGCTTAAAATGCTCTCCTCTTTCCCAAGTTTAAATGTTAGACCCGCGTTTTTACACAAATAACGCGCACCTTTGTTTGCCAACTGCACCCTCCCCACTGTATTTTCGAAAGCATGCTATGCTTATTTATTTTTTTACAGCAACATGTAAAAAAAAATTGGCATAGAGGTGCTTATGAAAATACCTCATGGGGGAGGGCATGGTTGGCAAACAAATGTAGGAGGTGCGTGTGATTTGCGTAAAAATACACTATTCCCTAGAGCTCTTCTTCCTCATTAATTCATTATCTGCACAACCTCACTCACCTCCATGTTTGAATCAGTATAAAAGACAATGGCTACAAGCCTGATCTCTCTTCCCAGTGCCAAACTGCAATAGTAGATTGCTCCTTCCATATTCCAGGCACTTTAAATTCCAAAGGTCTAAAATTAAACTCCTGGTCTTCCCCCAGAAGCTTTTCTTCCAGTATTCTACATCCATGAGTAGTACCACTGTCTACCCAGTCACTCAATCCAGAAATTTGCAAGTCATTATCAATTACTGTCTCTTACCATATCCCTCCCCACCACACATTCAATTAATGAACTCCTCTTGTTTTCAGGATGAAAAAACAGAACGAAACCCCAAACCAGCTGCTGTCAAGTCGATCCTGACTCACGGCGACCCCACGTGACGCAGAGTAGAACTGTCCTTCCCTTTTCTCCTATGCATCCTTGATTCGGGTTCTCTACACGCTTTGCCGGGTTCACTGCAAACAGAGCTGAGTTTTATTGCTGTTTCTAGTCTCCTTCCCTTCAATGACTATTTAATAGAAGTATGTTAAAAAACACAACTGGGCCAAATGGCTCCTCTATGCAAAGCCCCTCGGAAGCACCCCATCACTTGTGATAGGCACGATGCTAAGATGACCCCAACATTTCCTACCCCCCTGGTGTATACACCCTGCATCGTCTCGGGGACTGGGAATATACTGGATTTCCCTCCTGTGATCAGGTGATGTTATGTGGCAAAGCTGAAGATGGAGAGACTCTCTGGATGCGCCTGGCCTAGTCACATGAGCCCTGCAGAAGCACAGTTTTCTCTGGCTGGTGAACTCCTGGGAGGTCTTTGCTGCAGAGATGGAGGGGCCCAGGGCAAGGACCTGGGAGTGCAATCTATCTGAAAGCAGCCCCTGGCCGACAGCCAGCAAGACAAGGCCACCTCCATGCTACAACCCCAACAACCGACAGAGGGTGAATGTCAGTCTTGCCCTGGTGGAGCCCCCGAGGAGGATGCGATCAGCAAATACCTGATTTCAGCTTTAGGAGACCTGAACAGATCAGCTACAACCTGCCACATGCCTGACCCATAAATGAGACAGCAAATGTTGTTTTAAGCTCTAGGTTTACAGCAATTTGTCATGCAGCAGGAGAAAACCAATCCACCTGGAGAACAGGATCCAGCCTGTTAGCACAAACCAACCCTCCAGGCCTGGCCCTCAGCCTCACCTTCTGTCCCGGCTACCCCTAACGTTTCAAACACACTGAGTGCCCACTTTTGGCATCTGACTGCCCAAATAATGGACGTTTTAGGCAGAATAAAGTAACCATCATAAGCCTAATCAGAATTATTCTGGAAAGAAGGAAGATAAATAAAATCTGTGAATGCAACCTGAGTCTATGCTGCCTTAAATACCACTGCAGGGACAGTCGGCTAACTTCTAGCAACTAACACCCACCTGCTAACCAGCGACTGGGGACCTGCTCACATTTTTAACAACATGACCCACTGCTGAGGAATGTTACTCCTCACGGGGGGATTCACCACCATTAAAGACTTCCAGTCATGCTTTTTATACAACAGCCCTGTTCTGAAACCAAGATCCTAATACAGAAAGAGGGATCCAGGAAACATGCCTCAAGCAGCCAATCCCAATTTACTACAGGAACGAGAGACAGTTCTCTACGGCAGCAGAGGAGCTGCTCCAACATGGACAGGAAGTGAGTCGGGAAGAGAGTTCTCTACAGCCAGAGGAGCTGCTCCAACATGGA
>NW_004444202.1:728990-732253 GCF_000243295.1 Trichechus manatus latirostris
AGCCAGAGGAGCTGCTCCAACATGGAAAGGAAGTGAGTCGGGTAGAGAGTTCTCTACAGCCAGAGGAGCTGCTCCAACATGGACAGGAAGTGAATCGGGTAGAGAGTTCTCTACAGCCAGAGGAGCTGCTCCAACATGGAAAGGAAGTGAGTTGGGAAGACAGTTCTCTATGGCAGCAGAGGAGCTGCTCCAACATGGAAAAGGATGAGTCACGTAGGCTTCTGTCTCTTTCCTTCCTCCTAAATAACCTTTAATGTGTCTCTGGTTATTCTATTAAAATATAGCTTTACACAGAACTTCTAACATGATAAGATGTAAAAGAAAAGTCCCAACGTATACTACCCTATCCTATACAAGAGATCAAATATAGGGTGATTGGTATTTTTAAGACACTTAAAATCAAACTAGGAGCCCTGGTGGTGCAGTGGTTAAGAACTCAGCTGCTAACCAGAAGTTTGGCAGTTCGAATCCACCAGCCACTCGCTGGAAACCTTACAGGGCAGTTCTACTCTGTCCTATAGGGTTGCTATGGGTTTTTGGGGTAAATCAAACTAAACAGTAAAAAGGCCTCTTGAAATGCACTAGTCAGAGTTACTAGCTAAGAAATGAGAAAATACAATGAGGTGAGGCTTGATGGAATTAGAAAGAATGTTCCATGCCAACTTCTACAGGGAATAAATATGAAGAAAAAGCAGGGTGACTTCAGGAGACTCCTCTAACAGACCTGCCTACATCATTTGAGGGAGTTCATTATCTAAGCCAAGGAACACTACCTCCTTGTGTATCCCAGAATGTGAGTCAGTTCAGGATAAGTGACAAGTGCTGAAAGCCAGAAATGGAGTGTGTGTAATTATTCTCAGCACACACTTGGGCTTATTCAGCACCTACTGATTTCTGACATACCAGCATTAGAACCTTGGATGCATCTTCTGAGCTCAGCAGGTCTCCATGGGGCAGTGTAAGGAAAAGCACATCTCCTCTGCTCTTCAAGGCAGCTTCTCAATCCCACAGGCCTCTAGTTAAGCTTTTGCTTTCTTTTTTTTTTTTTTTTAAACTTAAACACAAGCACAGTGAATACTTTCTGTTCTTATTTAACAAGTATTTTTACTGGATTTCCAAAACTACCAAATTAATGATTAGTTGGTGTGAAAACAGTGATACTACTCTTTCCGGTAAAAAACCTACAAATGGAGAGTCAAAATGAAATTCACTTGCTCATATTTAAGAAGAACGTCTTAGTGTCTGATATACCGTTAGGTGACAAAAGCAAGCCTCTAAAGAGCACGGGGACTGTAATCTCACCGATATTTTAGAAGATCACCACTGTATGGAGTATCCTCTATTTACACCCTTACTGTGGTTCGACCGATTACTGATTGGTTGCTTTTGTGTGGTCCTTCTAGCCATGGTCCTGTAATTCCTCCCCAGGTGACTGGGCAGGATTGTGTGATAGGGTAATTCAAGGCGATTGGTCGATTTTGCCTTAAAAGAGAGCCAATTCTGGAGCAGAGAGGAGGAGCCCACCATCACCAAGGAAGGAGAGACCACCAGCAGAAACCCGGCAGCAGGAGATGGTGTGGTGGGCTTCCCAGCTCGTGGAGAGAAAGCTGAGTGCCTGTGGGCAAAGACTGAGGGCCAGGGAGGGGCGTGCCTGTGAACATGGCTGGGAAGAGGCTATCCTGATGGAAGAACTGTATCCTGAGTGTTCTGAGCCTGAATTGTAATGGTTACTTCCCTATTAAACCCCATAATAGTTGGAGTGTGGTCTGTGAGTTCTGCGTGGCCACTGCAATGAATAACCGAACCCAGCAGAGAAGTACAGAGCATCGCGGGAGGGACGGCTGGTGTCCGAATTGGTAAAGACAGCAGAGAGAGACAGCACGTCTGACCTCCGTCTCACAGAAACCAGCCTTGGGCTGTTGATCTGGATTCTCCTTCCCCAATCTGGGGTTGGAAGAGGTCAGACACCACCTGCACGCAGTTTTTACAGTCTTACGAACAAAGGTCTGGAAGGATATACTTCAGGCGTGTGGGACAGAAGTTCCCCAGAGTTAGGGAACCTGCCAAATTTGCCAACCACGGTAGACCCAGCAGGTCCCTGGCATCTGCAGACACTGAAGATTCACTCTGCTACTCACAACCCTGTGAGGCCTGTTTTACACAAGAGAGAACCGAGGATTTCAAGGGATAAAAAACACACAGTTGCCAAAGCTGAGATGCCACCCAGGCTAATGCACCCTGACACTGTGCGCCAAAGCTTAATCTTAGACTCAGAGTTCACCCCTCTGGCGAGAGGGAGGGGTAAAGGGGCACCGCGCTTCTGCCAAGGGTGACAGAAAATCTGGAAATGAACAGTGGTGACGGTCGCGTGAATGTCAGCACCGTCACTGAACTGCACGTGTAGAACTTGCTGAAATAACAAATGTTCCGTTACATATATTTGTACCACAATAAAAAAAATTCAACTCTTTGAAGAGTTGATGTGGAAAACCTATTTTACTGCCAAGAACCCTCCAATCTGATTTTACTTAGGATACTTCCATAGAGATTAAGGTATTCAAGTGTTAGGATATTTATACATTACAAGTTTCACAGAGATTTTAAAAAGCCCGGGTGTGGTGATCCTTTTAATTGAAATACTAAATGTCAGCTCCACTACTGGGTGAATAGACTCAGTAAAACCAGAGTCCACCATTTCCACTGCTCCGTCTTTAATGAACCCGAAGTATTTGAGAGAGCACACAGCAAAAATCGACAGGGCAGGATTCTTACGGAAGTCCCCAGCTAGTGCAGAAAGTTAAAAAAACGATGTCAGAGTTGCATCTAATTTCTAAATTAATCTAGAATTCTGAAGTGATCCTCTGAGTGAATGCCTTGTCCTAGATTCTCTCAAAATGTCTGATATGGAAACCTTGAGAGAATGAGGAAAGTAAGAAAAACGTCCAATGCTGGCAACAATGTCCCGACAGCCCCAATGAAGCTCCTATTCAAAGCTAGATACATTGTTAGCCTTGAAATAAGAGCCAAAATCAGCTGCTGTATTTATTAATTACCATAAATATTAGCCATGGCATATGCATTCCTAACCAAAAATACACGAAAGGAAGCTATTCCATTTCACCAGGGAGATCTGAGCAGAGCTTCTTCCTCTCTAACTTTCTCATAATTTTCTCCCTCTCCCTCTGGGTTAGTCAACCGCCATACCCACCGGGTCAGTCAACCGCCATACCCACCGGGTCAGTCAACCGCCATACCCACCGGGT
>NW_004444202.1:732353-741672 GCF_000243295.1 Trichechus manatus latirostris
CCGCCATACCCACCGGGTCAGTCAACCGCCATACCCACCGGGTCAGTCAACCGCCATACCCACCGGGTTAGTTAACTTCCATATCCACCGGGTTAGTTAACTGCCATATCCACCCAGCAAACAAGCCATGGCTGAGACACTCCTAAGACAGACTTCCTCTCTTCCTCTGCTATAAAAATCAGCAAGATGGTAAGGAATAGTAACACCACAAAAGGTATTCAGACATAAAGGCATTTTAATACCTCTTTCTAAGTTAATAACTTTTTTCAAGTCGACAGCACCAAGAGAAAGTCCTTCTGGGATGAAGCTAAAAACCAATGCCTGTCTTCACATGCCAGTCGGACCCTGGCCGGGGAGGCACATGTGCCAGTCGGACCCCCATCCAGTCCCCGCCTCGCCGGCCGGACCCCGACCCAGTCATCCCCGCCTCGCCGGCCGGACCCCGACCCAGTCATCCCCGCCTCGCCGGCCGGACCCCGACCCAGTGCCCGCCTCGCCAGACGGACCCCGACCCAGAGCCCGCCTCGCCCGCCGGATCCCGACCCAGTCGTCCCCGCCTCGCTGGCCGGACCACGACCCAGTGCCCGCCTCGCCGGTCGGACCCCCCAGTCCCCGCCTCGCCATGCGTGCCTCCTCTTTACATGGGGTCGGCGGGCGGGCGCATGCCAGCAGGCCAGTGAACGCCAGTCCTTGCAAACACTTCACCGTGTCCCTATGCCAGGCCTTCAATATCACGCAGGAACCTGCTTCTGCGTAACAGTATTTTAACAAAACGTGCATGCGTGTGTGCAGTGTATACACACACACACACATATCTGGGGGGGACTGGACTAGAGTTCTTGTCCTCCAAATCTAAGAACCTGTGTGCTCTGGACTGAACTGTGTTCCCCAGAATTTATGCTGAAGTTCTAACCCCGGTACCTGTGAATGTGACCCTGTTTGGAAAGATAGTCTCTGAAGATGTTAATCAGGTAACAAGAGGTTGTAGTGGAGTCAGGTGGACCCTAATCCCATAAGAGAGGTGTCCTATGAAAAGGGAGGAGAGACAGAGAGACAGACAGAGAAGACAGCCCTGTGTCGAGGGAGTTACGCTGTACTTGTCAGCCAAGGAACATGTGGGCCACCAGAGCTGGGAGACACACGGAGAGACAAGGAGGGGGTGTTTCCCTAGAGCCTTCAAATAGAACACAGCCCCGCAGACACCCCGAATGTGCACTACTGGCCTCCAGAACTGTGAGACCATAAATTTCTGTTCTTAAAAGCCACCTGGTTTGTGGTTATTTTGTTTCATCGACCCTACGAAATGAATGCATTGTGATTTTACCTGACTCCAAGGTTACACGCAGAAAGAGGTCACAGGTGCCTCACAGAGGTCACACAGGCCTCAAAATTTGGGGACGAGGTCAAAGGGCAACCCCCTCCGAAGCTGAAGCTAACAAAAAAGTGATATAAAATTCAAGAGATGATCCACCATGCAGAAACATTCCCAGGTTATTCCCCGTCTATGAACAGGTTTTCTCATCTTGGGGCGGATGCCAGTAGCCTGTTTCCTAATCTTTCTGAAGGGCCCAGAGTACTTTCATGAAAAGAAAGACAGCAATTTAAATGCTAAAGAGAGACAAGTCATAATCTTGAAAATTATAACCTGTCTTTTATGGGGAAAGGCTATAATTATGAAATAAAGTGGTGATTGATCAGAAAAACTGAAAGTCACTGGATAGTGAAAACGGTTTCTCGTAAGAAGGAACGGCCAGGGTGCACTGCTTAGACTAGCCTGTTCTGAGCTGCGTGAGGGATAACTGCAGAGCTTTCTTAAAAGCGTTCTATACTAAGCTGTAGAGCTGGGTCAGGCTTTGAATCTTGTTCCACATGTCCCTCGGAAGAGATTCTGTATGAGCTATCTCCCCAGATAATTTCCCTCTCACTTAAAATGAAAAGTATTGCTTCCAAATTCTACTCTCCCAAATAGCAGCTTATTTTATGATAGTATAACCAAATCCAAAGATTTAAAGATCATTTTTTAGAAATTAGGTAGGTTTAAGAAATCTTGAGAGAATGACACTCTTCCTACTGACTTAACCTGTCCCTCTTGAAGAGGATCTGCCCCTAACCTGGGCCCTTCAGCTCCTTAAAAAACCAGGAGCTCCTTAAAACTCCAATTCACGGTGACTCCATGTGTGTCAGAGTAGAACTGTGCTCCCCAGGGTTTTCAACAGCTGATTTTTCAGGCGACTGCCAGGCCTTTCTTCCGAGGTACCTCTGGGTGGACTCCACCCTCCCACTATTTGTTTAGCAGCAAGTATGTTAACCATCTATACCACCCAGGGACCCCACTTTATATTAAAGCCCCCCCAAAATTACTAAAGCTCTCTGGTATCTTTTACTGCACAATGTGTTAACACACTAGCTCTATGGATTAAAAACTGGTAAATACGAAAAAACGATATGCATTAAGACAAATAATAATTAAACCTCAAATGATTCACTCCCTTGTTAATGATATTTCAGTGTCTCCTATGTACAAACTGATGGACATACCTCAGAAAACACGGAGCTTTAACAAGGTGACTGGCAGAGACCACACCGTGGGGGTTCCTCTGACGCCCTACGTGCAGTCCTGCTTCCAGAAGGGGCCCGGAGCAGCAACTATGCAGCAGACACCCCCTGCTGGGGGTCATCGCCAGGCTGAACCCCTGTGCATGGGCGGGTGTGGTCTTCACACAAGGCTCTGGGTGATGTCCCCCATGATGGGAGAAGGGTTCCCCAAGGAAGGAAATGAGAAGCCCTCGGAGGAAGGTAGGGAAGAGCGTCCTTTTCTCCTGGGCTGAGGGCTGAGGGGGCCTGGACACGGAGGCATGGACGGTGTCTCCCTAAGTGGTGTGAGCTGCAGCTCCCAAGTGGAGCAGAACGGGCAGGAGGCGGGGAGACGCTGAGAAGGGACTGTGGGTTTGGGTCTGGGACTTGGGGCAGAAGGCGTGCTTTCTGTATACGGCCTTTCTTCGAACCTCAAGTGAAGCCTGATTTCAGGCTTGCTACGCAAACCGGGGAAAGTCCACCCCACTTCGGAAGCCGCAGCCCAGCCAGGAGGAGCAGCGCCCTCCCGACCCCACGAGGGGGCAGTGGCATTTGGCAGTGGCTGAGCCTCTATCGCATTGGGGTGGGTGGCAACAAGGCCACCAACAGAGGGCGGATTCCTGGGGCTTGCTCTGGGCACGGGGCAAGTCCCAGAAATAAAGGTGGGGGAGGTGCCGAAGGAGGATAATTTCAAGCAAGTAAACTAGATATCCAAAGTAAATTACCACCTGGAATGTTAGTCTCAGGATGGGGAGAACTAGAAAACTTGGGTTATTTTCAAACCTGGAGGGTTGCCTCCTCCGTTAAACATACATTAATGAGCATTTACTATATGAAAAACCCAACCCTGTGCTGTACAAAATACAAAGGTAAATCAGACCGCGTCCTCTGCAACAGGCGAGACAATACACATACGTGAGGTTTTACTTATGAACGCCCTCTGCCCGAGCTCAGCGCTGGACACGTTCATTTCATCCAAAACATCAACACAAAGTCACCACAAAACACAAGGGTTCGTGAAGAGCTGGGAGTATAGCAACGAGCTGGGGGAATAGCAGCCACGAGAAACCAAACCCAACATTTCAACACCACAATTTTAGAAGATTAACATTTGGAAAATGAATCCCCTATCAGGCCTCACCCCAACACAACAGCTGGGGGTAAACACAAAAGCAATTTCCCAATGATTCTGACCCTTTATACAGCACCCGGTACAAAAGGCACTCAGGTCCCAAACTCACTCAGCTTCCAGAGCACAACCTGTCATGCGGCTGTATACCAGAGAGTTCTCTGTGTTTCTCAACGTATATGCTCACATTTTTTATCTTAATATTGCTGAAAGCGTTTAAGTAGACCACTGTATACACTCATGATGCATACGAAGGTTTATTACTTTAAAAAAAATGAAAACCAGGAGAATAGATTCAACAATTTTAGTAAAAAGGTTTGTGCTTCCTAATCAAACCTTAACGAGGACAAATCTCAATACCTTCGAAAGAATATTTAATGCTAATTATGTCAGTAAACCAGGCAGTAGTGGCCCAGAGGCAGAATTCCTGCCTGTCATGACAGAGTGCTGGGTTCCACCCCCTGGCCTATGCACCTCGAGGGCAGCCACCATGCCTGTCAGTGAAGGTTTGTGTGTTGGTATGATGCTGAACAGGTCATGATGTTAAAACGGACTAGGAAGCAAGGCGTGGCCATCTACTTCTGAAAATCGGCCAATGAAAACCCTTTGGATTACAACAGTTCTATCTGAACCCATCATGGGGGTAGCACAGGGCAGGGCAGCACTTCATTCCGTTGTGTATGAGGTCATCACGAGTAGGGGTCAGACTCGACAGCAGCTAACAAGGACAACATCATGCTGGTAAATGAGAAAGGGCGTGTTAAGTCCTCCTACGTATAGTTGCTCTAAATAGTCATTACACGAGAAAACAAAGTTAGTCAGTGTTCTCTCTCAGCCTTCAGAGTCCCCAGGGGCATCCTCATTCCAGCAGGAAGCTGCTCTGCTCGACAGGTCATGCATTACAGCACATGATGGAGGGTCTGAAGGGGCACGTCATTCTACTGGGCACAGACTCACCGAGGAGAGTGCCACATCACAGGTGAAACAGAAATTCACAGTCACACAGAACCAAAAGCTCTGTGGTTCACACATCGAAGGCCTCAAGTATCTGTTGAATGGGCAATATTTACATTGGCTTGAAAAAGTCTTATTTTTTTACATATATTTACTATTTCTTATAATTCAAGAAAGGCAACACTTGCTGTAATCTTTCTGGATTATGTCTCGTCAAGAACTTACAGAGGAATTGGTGAGTATTTTACTCATGTAACCTGCAGAAGTCTGAAAATTCAGGCATTCACTTTGGTTTTCCAAGCAAATCCCAGTAAGCACACAAAACAGGAGCATGTCTTAGACAGTTAACTGAATCACCGACAAGACAGAGCACTGGACGGATGTCTTAGACAGTTAACTGAATCACCGACAAGACAGAGCACTGGACGGATTTGTTAAGCGGCCCGTTCCTGACCAGCAGTGAGAACGTGACAAAAGCACATTGATGACACAGTTCCATAACATTTCCTTACCCTCTCTGGTTCCTTAGAAGTACTGCAAGGTGGTCTTAAGAAACATGTCTCGATGTTAACTGTACAGTTTCTGGTTTAGTCCAGAAGACAGGGACCCCAGTCGGGTGCGTCCTGGAGGAATCTGAATGGCCCTTGGTCACGGAGTCCTCACTTAACCAGCAGGCCCTGGACAGTCCTCACCTGGGACCAGGGTTTTATGGTTTCACTGCTACACTTCAGAACCTCTATTTAATCTGCCCCCATCAACCCCCACCCGTCTGTCAGTCTGTCGTACTGTGATGGCTTATGTGGTGCTATGATGCGGGAAGCCATGCCTCCAGCATTTCAAATATCATCAGGGTCACCCAACGTGGACAGGTTTCCGCGGAGCTTCCAGACTAAGATGGACTAGGAAAAGAAAGGCCTAATGATCTACTTCTGAAAATCAGCCAATACAAACCCTGTGATCACAATAGAATACTATCCAGTAGAGTGGAAGAAGATGAGCCCCCTGGGTTGGAAGGCAACAATGGACTCAAACATGCCGGCTCACGAGGACAGTGTGGGACTGGGCAGCATTCTGTTCTGTTATACGTGGGGTCACCGCGAGCCGGAGCTGACTTGACGGCAACCAACATCAACGAGGAAACTGAGCTCTCACGTGGGGAGGGAAGCACGGCAGGGCCCTTTGGAGTAATACCTGCAAGTTAAGGTGCTACTCTCTCTTCTCCGGTCATGCTCTAGACAACTCCGCTACTGGGGTTTCTAGCGGGAAACATAAACCAAGTGCATCATGAAGTGGCTTACAAAATTTTACACACACAACAGAGAACCTGCGGAAGCCAGAACCTGCGTAAGGCAGAAACCTGTCGGAAAAGGAAAACACCAACATTTCCACCAAAATGAGCAACAGAAATGTGCTAAGACCGCACCCTGTCAGAGGTGGAAACTTGCGAGACGCGGAAAAACAACGCAGTCCCGTCGAGGATTCACTGTATTATGAAACACGGACTTAACTTTCAGGTCAAGTCTGACTTATTCTCCTAAAACCAAATCAGACTGGATGAGAATAATGCCCACACAAGAAAAAAGACATTTCTCACTGGACGGCAGTTAGGAAAAGCGTGCACGAATCGGTCAGACTAAGCACGGGGCAACGGGGCTAAAATCGATGCGAGGAGTCCGTCTACTTCTTCTACCTCATGTGACTGCTATTTTTATTTTCTTTAAAAATTTGTTTAATACACAGCAACGACAATAACAAACTGGCCACAGAAGTCGCTTGTGTTCTCTGATAGTGAAATAAAAATAAGAAAAAAGGAACGACAGCATTGTAATTTCTGTCGGCATAAATGAAAACCGGGTAACCCATAAACGTTTCCCAAACGTATTTACCAAGTCACCTATAAACTGGTTACTTTTCTTATATTTTAGATAATCGAGCGTGTGAAGAAATTTTTGAGGAAAACGTCTCTCAAGTGGAAAAGCAATATATGCTAAAACGATCCATGGCTGCTGTTAGAAGGAAACTTGAACACGCCAGCACCATCGAGAAAAGCTAACATCAAAACATGGGTGCGGGGTGAGGACCTGCTAAGTGTCCAGTCACTGCCCTCAGGGAGCAACACGTTTTCTCCAGTTTTATCCAGGTGCTGCGTTTCTCCCCCACTGGACTTCGCGGGCAAGGCAAAGGCTACCTGGGGGCTTGAAGAGAGGAGAGCTGTGCTCCGCTCTCAGAGGTGTGTGTGTCGGTTTTCCGGCAGGAGGTCCTTTATGGGTAACGAGAAATTCTAGCCATAAACTGGTACCAGAGCAGAGCCTTGTTGATTCTGAAGGTGAAGTAATGATGACATTGATTAAGCCATGGGGAAAAACACTCTCCTGGGCATACAGACGCCGTTAAAAATGAAGTGCCTTTTTGGATGCCTTATTAAACCCCTTACGAAAGTTATACCTGCTATTGTCCCCTGCCTTCTCTTCCTAATTCACCTGCACGTACCGGGGACAGAGACTGAGGAAGCAATGCTGCCTTTACAATTCTGACTTTTGTATTTTTGTTTCTCTTCTCCCTGGGTCTGCAGGAGCAAGGGGCAGGAGAAGTCCTCTGGTCTGAGATTCCCCCAGATGACCTGCAGTTTCTGTGATGACTGAGCACACAGCATCATCACTTCGCTGGCAATCATTTAAAAACGTTATTGCTCTGTTTATTTAAAATCTGACTTCCTGCTGCTTCTTCCTTAGTTTTGCTTTCTAGACAATAACAAAAGCTATGACAACCCTTCAATGACAACCTTTTCCAGTAACTGAAAAGAGTTATCCTGTCCGCTCCAAATCTTTATTTTTTCCCCATATTAAACACATTCTATTTCTTGAACTGTTCCTCATGGAAGTTTCCAGATCATTCACTGCCCTATAACTCTCTGCTACATATGCTCAAGTCAGAGTTCATTGTTACTGTTACTATTAAACAGCTACCATTTATCAAGAATCTGCTACATCCCAGAAAGTATTTAAATAAATGATCTGCTTTATCCTTTCAATAATGCCTTTTTGAGGAAAGTACTTTCATGCCCATTCTACTGTCGAGGAGGCTGAGGTTCAGAAAACGGAAGGGAGTTACTGCAAATCACACAGTTACAAGTGGATCGGTCAGCTCTCAACTCCAGCCTGGCGACAATGGAGGGTGTGCACCATGACCAACCGGGATGCAACACTGCAGCTGTGCTTTCTGCAGACAGGGACAGGGAACACTTGACGCCTTCTGGGAACGGAGCTCTGTACTTACACGGGAGCAGCCTGCGATTATGCAAACAGTTCTGACAGCTACGATGCACTGCTGCTTCATTCTGAGTTTGCAATCAACTTAAACCCAAAGATGAATTCTACCCAAACTGTTATTAAGCATGACCGTCCCCTCCCCCAAACACATTTCTATTTTGCACTTGCTCCTTAAAAATAGAGTGAAGCTTTGCATCCGTTCTTGTTAAATATTATCTTGCTAACTTTGGCTCAGCGTTCCACACTATCTACCCCATAATAAACCTGGATTCCGACAGCCGGCGGGGAGGGGGCATTAAAACCATCACCATCGAGTCAATTCCTACGCACGGTGACCCCACATGTTACAGAGGAGAACTGTGATCCATAGGGTTTTCTTGGCTGTAATCTTAACAGAAGCAGACTGCCAGGCCTTTCTACCGTGACACTGCTGGATGGGCTCAAACCCCCAACCTTTAGCTTAGCAGTTGAGCTCAAACCATTTGCACCACCAGGGATTTGACACCCGGGGCACAGGTATCTTTTAAAGCTGTGTATTACTAAAAAAAAATATCATTTAGCTGTTTCTTGTCCCTTCATACAAGTCTTCGATAAAAGTAGAGTTGAGAGGAGACCAAAAACTAAAAGACATCTTCCCGGGGCAATGTTTTCCCGTATCTGTTAGCCTACTACACCCTGCGTACTCTGCTAGCCAAGCTTTCTACAGATTGTATCACAGAAACGAGGCATCTGGAAGATGCTTTTTCAGCTAGCATGCCAGTACTACCTTGAGAATCGTCTCACAGATTCCTAACCCGTTTTCTTATTCAACCAACCAGTTACAAAGAATCCATTTAACATTACATGCCCCAATCTCTCCATTTCCTCCACTAAGATCTCACCCGTGAACACGTTTTTTTCTTCTACCAATGTCTGATGTAAAACTATTTTGCTAGCAAAGGCTTTATATCCCAGAAATCTGTCAAATTTCTAAAGTTCATTATAAAGGAAAACAACTGACCGATATCGCCATAGCACTTAAAATGTCTACAGTGACATGAAACGTCACTGAACTGCGTCCAAAGTCAATTACAAAATAAAAATTCTGTATCCCCACAAACACAGCAATTATCTATAACGAACCAGAAGCACAGCATATAAATGAGGTTTGGCAAAATGATCAGCAGTCCACGTGGCACAGCTGTCCCTCAAGCGTTTATTCTCCGAGCATGAAACACTGTAAACTTCCTTTTAGACTCTTCTTTGGAACACGCTGGTAGCCACGACTAGAGAGCTGTCAGTTTGCGGCTGTTTGCTGCCATCAAGTCGGTTCCAACTCATGGCGACCCCGTGTGTTACAGAGTAGAACTGCTCCATAGGGTTTTCTTGGCTGTAATCTTAATGCAAGCAGATC
>NW_004444202.1:742220-744042 GCF_000243295.1 Trichechus manatus latirostris
TAACCCACCCCCAACTCCACCATAAGTGACATTTTCAACACGAAACGAATTTGAATCTTCTAAGAAAAGCATCTGGTGCATCATGCGAGATACGAGGGGAACGATGGGGCTGTAAGGCGGAGGAAGCGGACGGAGATAAACGATCGCCCAGAGCGAACCAGGGTCCAAACCAGCCTGAGACAAGCTGCGCGGGAGTGTGACAGGAGGGGCTGGCTCGGGGTGATGAGATAGCGTCCCTGTGTGATGAAGGGCAGAGGGCTAAGGCCCTCTTTGAAGGTGTACACCTGAAATCGAATCACCCTACTAACAAAGCAAGCTGCTCCTTCCCAGCCCTGGGGAGAAGACGCTGTGGCTGGTTCAGGGACGGACCTGCTCCTCGGCCCTGAGTTTGTGCCCTGTGCGCACTCTCTGTGATACTCAAGAGACTCAGCCATCACCTCACCCCGTCTGTGACCATCGGCAGCGTGCACACGGACAACTGGGCTTTGCTGGAACCACCAGACAGAAGCCATTCAAGCGTCCCTTCTCTGAGAGGAACTTTCATTTTCTTTACAAAAACAACAAAAAGCAGTACTCTTACACCAAAGCTGCAATGTCCCTCACGATGTGCATTTAAAAAACCACTCATTCTCCAAGCGAGAAAAGGACATTCATGTTCCATTGCTCCCGTGTGTAGAAATTTACAAGTCTACCAAGTAACAACGGACTTGGCCATATCCAACTAGAAAAGGTGAGATTCATTTAAAAAATAGCTCACAGCCAGGATATTAAAGAAAATTGGATTTTTAAAGCGTGAAACGTTTTTCTCCTACCGTGGAGATTTCCTTTTTTTAAAAAATAGGATTGCATTCTACATTTGATTTTAACATTTTGGGAAATTATAAGTATTATTAGTAACTTGACCCCCCATTATAAATTTAGGCATTTTGGAAATAATTTTGTCCTCAGAGAATGTGTCTGAGTAATTTCCCAGAGTTTTAGAGAAGTAAAAGAGGCATCTTGGACGTTTTACAAAAACCCCAGCTCTCAGCCTAGGGCACAAACCTTTTAGAACAACTCACCTCTACCTCACAGGTGTACTCTGACCCGTCCAGAAGTGTCGCTTTGCACTGCATGCTTTTGGGCTTTTTCACAATCTTTAATGGAGAACGAGAGAGTTTGCTGCTGGATGATTTCTGAGAAAGTTTATCGTCTTCCAATTGCTGATATTCGAGCTGTTTTGCAGCTTCAGTAGCAAAATCCTGTTCCTTGTCAGTGACCTGGGAAGAGCAAACAAGGAACAGTTTTCATTGCAAGACAGAAAATAAACGCTGCATTGCTTGGGCAACCGTGGAACATGTTCGAAAGAGGCTTTCGTATTTCCTAGAGGATAACTGAATTAGGGCATTAAGAATGGAAATGCATATGTACATATCTATAATGCTAGTAGTTTCAAATAAATGTACTAATTTAAATGCACATTTAAATGTACCAATAACCAAACCAAAAACCAAACCCACCACCACTGAGTCGACGCCAACTTGTAGCAACCCACAGAACAGAGCAGAGCCCTCGCAGCGCAGTGGTTAAGAGGTCGGCTGCTCACCAAAAGGTCAGCAGTTTGAATCCACCAGCCGCTCCTTGGAAACCCTCTGGGGCAGTTCTACTCTGTCCTAAAGGGTCGCTATGAGTCAGAATCGACTTGATGGCAGCGGGTTTGGTTTTTTTTTTTTTAACAGAACAGAGTAGAATTGTCCCACAGAGGTTCCAAGCAGTGGCTGCTGTTTTAATTTGACTGAAGAATTTATAAGGGACTGCACTGGCAAACACCATCAAGATTTCA
>NW_004444202.1:745405-750515 GCF_000243295.1 Trichechus manatus latirostris
GACTCTGCTTTACCAAGCATGATGTCCTTCTCCAGGGACTGGTCCCTCCTGATAACATGTCCATAGTACGCGAGACGAAGTCTCGCCATCCTTGCTTCTGAGGAGCATTCTGGCTCCACTAAAATACTAAATACAAAAAAGTCATAACGTTGTCATTAACTTTGGCCTTGAGGTAGTTTAAGGAGAAGTTTGGTAAAGTTGGATTTTACAACTGTTAAATGCTTTATAATTTCTGTAAGACTTTTACACACCGAATTTAAATCTTCATCTCATCACGGGAAAGGTCAATGTAAGCCACGTTTTTATTTACATTTTACCTGGTATCAATTTTTCTTACATATTAGAGAAGATGAATTTCCCTTTTTCCAATGCTAAAAGTAAAAGGAGATATACGAGAATAAACTTTCCGGGTTCTTTAAATGTCATTTCCTTCCATAAGCATCTTAACCCACCATCATTCAAAGGGCAGGCCTTCTTTCCGGGAACACCAGACACATTAAAGCTCTTACACACAGTTTTTAAACAACTTTAACAACTCTAGAAGAGGGGACCACGTACCTCAATGTCAAACACAGTCACATAACACACTATAAGTAAGAAAGAACAGTATCAACCACTTTAGCAAAACCACTATTTCGGTTAGTCCTCAGGACAGCTCTGTGAGATAGGTATTACTATCCTCCTTTGCAGATGAGGAAAGAGAACCACAGAAATCTTAAGAAATCTCGAAGTCATAAAACTAGTACACCAGAACTGAAGTCCAGCCAAAGCCTATGTTTCAATCGCTGTCGTTGTGAGTTGTCTGTCTGACTCATAGCAACCTTACTATATACCAAACCATAATTTTACCTCCAAAATAACTTGGCTTCCTGTCTGAATCAAAAAATCTGAGAGTGGAAGAATCTTAGAAAATTCTCCTTCCTGAACACTTCATTTTGTAGATGAGGAAGCTGAGGCCCGGAGGACTTGAAATTAACTATCTCCAAAGGTAAGACTAACTTAGGTCTCCTGCCTTTGCATCTGGTCACCTGGTCTTCTAATGGCGGACCATTAGTTCTCTTGTTTATTTCAAACATCTGACTGTAGAAGATAAAGAAGTATCTGGATATACTCATCTTTCTCTACAATTACCCCCACATTCGTGTTCTTTCACTTCAGAAGAAAGAATGGGAGAAAGTCAAACAGTCTAGTAATTTTAAATTTTTTGAAAATTTAAAACAAAAACAACCCATCACCCCCACCTCTCCTCCACAAAAAGAATCAAGAAGAAGAGAAAAGGAGAGAAAAGATAAACGAAAAAAAGACAAAGGAAAACAGCAGCTTCTCTAGATTCTATTTAAAAAATTGGGATGATATTCCCCAGTTCCTCATCACAAAACCTCTTAGATCAGACAGAACATCAATTTACAGAACATGAAAATAGATATTATTAATACTGTTTAAAAGCAGCACTTGTAAATGCCACGGGAAAAGAAACACAATCATCTAGCTGAAAATATATAGTTTAATATTATAGTAATGTGCTGTGCTTCCAATTTCACTAACATGCTGATTTCATCTTAAATTCCCAACCTATAAAAGACCAATGACCGGCAGGGACTTCAGATTTCTTTACTACATTAAAGGGGGTACTTTAAAACAGATCGACTCTAAATTTGAAGTTTTAAAAGGAATTTAAACATGGATTCATTCAAGGCACAGGTATGTTGTCGTTAAGTGCTGTCGAGTTGGTTCAGACTCATAGCAACCCTACAGGACAGAGAAGAACTGCCCCATAGGGTTTCCAAGGAGTGGCTGGTGGATTTGAACTGCTGACCTTTTGGTTAGCAGACAAGCTCTTAACCACTATGCCACCAGGGCTCCATAGGCATAGGTATAAACCATACTTAATTTTTTTCATGCGTTCTAAATTGAACTGTGTCCCCCCAAAATATGTGGTGGAATCCTAACCCCTGTACCTGTGGACCACCACTTGTCTGTCTTGGAAGAAGTACAGCCAGAATGCTCCTTAGAAAGAAGGATGGCAAGACTTCATCTCACATACTTTGGACATGTTATCAGGAAGAACCAGTCCCTGGAGAAGGACATCTTGCTTGGTTAAGTAGAGGGTCAGTGAAAAAGAGGAAGACCCTCGACGAGATGGACTGACACAGTGGCTACAACAATGGGCTCAAACACAGCAACGCCTATGAGGATGGCACAGGACCAGGCATTTCATTCTGTTGTACACGGGGTCGCTATGAGTTGGAACTGACTCAACAGCACCTAACAGCAATATACCTGTGGATATAATCTCATTTGAAAATCGGACTTTCTTTGTTATGTTAACGAAGCCACATCAGTGCAGGGGGTGTCTAATCACTTCTGAGATATAAACGGAGCCGATTAAGCACAGAAACCAGCAAGCAAGAACGCAGGAAGGTGGATGCCACATGGAGATCTCCAAGGAGCCCAGGATCCTTGGGGCGAGAGAAGCTGAGACAAGGACTCTCCCCCAGAGTGAACCCAAAGACAGCCTTCCCTTAGAGCCTGGGCCCTGAATTCGGACGTCTAGCTTTCCTGAACGACGAGAAAATAAATTTCTGTTCTTCAAAGCCACCCATTTGTGGTATTTCTGTTACAGCAGCACAAAGAAACTGAGACAGCACGTCAACTTCTAAAAGAATAATTTAGATTATGCACAGAGACTTAAATACGTATAGAGAACAGAGCTAAAACATACACACGCGTAGGAGAGGGAAAGAACCTAACGGAGCTCCCGCTAAAAACTGGATGGCAAGATTACAGTCAGAGTGACCCCTGGGAGAGATCAAAACAGCTCTAACTCCTAGGCTTGAAATAAAGGACCATCCTAGGCATGAGTGGAGTCTGGCTAGACACTAGAAAAGCTCTTTAGAACAGCTGGGGGGGCTGTGCATTAAATCTTGCATTCGTTTGGAGAGAGTGCACCTGGGGGTGTGTGTTGGAGGTGGTGGTACAGATTGGGACACCTGAAAGAAGCGGGTATTTGTAAAGGATAGGGAATTCCAGGTCTCTACCGAAGAAACAAGGTGTCCATCCTATACAATTTATGTTAATGAAGCACCGATGAAGAACAGAGGAAGCAATTCAATGACCTAAACCTTCTGCCTTTTATTTAGAGGATATAAACAATTAACACAAGCTTTCTTTATTAGGAAGCCACGTAACTCTGCACCAGGTAATACTCTTATTACATGATTTACTTTAAAGAACAAAAGAACGTATCTGAAACCATTTCAGAACGTTTAATGTCTAAGGAAAAATCAACAGTGGAAGTTCCCCTTCTTCCAAACCCAGACAGAACCGATAACCCCAACGCAGACAGCAGTGAGAGTGTGTGTTTTAATGAAATGGAAGTGCTGCCGAGCAGGTTGTGGAATGTCACTCACTGACAGCATGAATGTCCCTCTGCCCGGGACCAGGGGCCCTCTCACAGTTCCCTCTGGTGCTAGGATACCGAGGTTAAACCAGACAGGAAGAAGCTCGGTAAACATCCTTTAACTGCTCTTCTGATCGACTACAAGGACGCTGTTGATGCTAGGGAAATGAAGTAGGGGATGCAGTGGGACTGGAGAGGGCAGGGATGCCCGTCCCCCCCTCCGTCCGCGGGTCTCACCTCCTTTCTCACAGGGGTGCTGTGCGCAGCGGCCACGAACTGCTCCAAGGCCTCTGGCTGCTCGGCTGCGGGCTCCGGGCCCGGCCCTGGTGGCTGTACCCCAGCAAGCCCCTGAGGACCTGCGGCCTCCTGGGTCTCTGCCTCTTGGTCCGGCTTGGATTCCGAGTCTGAACCGGATTCAGTCGTCATGGTTGATTGTTCTGCAAGAAGAAAAAGGGAAAATCCAATTACTCGGTACAGTCACCTTCCCTAGGAAGAAATCTGGGATGCTAAGTGGCAGGCTACAGAGAATCGCAATAAAACAGATAGAAAAATGCTAAAAATCAAAACACAATCTTATCTTATACACCTAATAAAACCAAAAAACCAAACCCACTGCCCTCAAGTCAATTCCAACTCATAGCATGACCCTATAGGACAGAGTAGAACTGCCTCATAGGGTTTCCAAGGCTATAGATCTTTATGGAAGCAGACTGCCACAATTATCTCCCAATGAGCAGCCGGTGGATTCGAACCACTGACCTTTCGGTTAGCAGCTGAGTGCTAAAACTGCACCACCAGGGCTCCTATACACCTAACAGATGACTTGTTAAATTTATCTGATGAATCTCAGAAATTTATAACAAAGGCAGTTGCCCATGAATGGTTCCACATTGAACATTTAGCTAGAAGTAAAATTTGACTTGTAATCATCAAAGCTTTATTCCTATTAGAAATTTGCCACAGATGATCATACAATGGCATTAAAGTCATTAAAATTAAACGACAGATGCATTTAATTTCACAAAAATCAATCTGTTACATCAGCTGAATATATACTTTTAATGTCTGGCAAGAATGATGTAATAATGGAAGAACACATTCTTTTTCAATTCCCTCTTCCCTTAGTATCTCCCCACTCTGTCCCTCACAGCCTGTGAACATGGGGATTCTTCCATGAAGAAATAAATGCTTTCCTATTATACTTCTCCTAAGTCTATTATCTTCTTTCATATTAGCAACCACAGCTGATACGGAGGCTTCCTAAGCGACGTGAAATCTGTCTCAGATCGGACAAGGACTTGCCCCTGGCCAGGAGGAAAGCTGACCAGCACACCTCTCCTTCCCTTCCAAGTTGATTCTCATATTCCTTTCTAGCTTGCCTCTATATTTCTTGAATGTCAAAAGACAAGTCTGACTGTGTCACATCTCATAAAGAAATCAAAGATCTTGAAATACAGTAATCTCTCAAATCCTGAAAAAGAAAGAAAATAAGACCTTCTAAAATATAACTAAGTTTGCTAGTCAAGACACTTAAGTATTTTGTGCCTCTGTTTCCACATCTGCCAAACGAGGGAATTAAACACAATCGTATGTATTGTGGGTTGAACTGTGTGCCCCAAAAAGATATGTTCAAGTCCTAATCCCTAGTACCTGTGAATGTGACCTTATTTGGAAACAGGGTCTTTGCAGATTTAACGAAACCAAGATGAA
>NW_004444202.1:751754-760028 GCF_000243295.1 Trichechus manatus latirostris
ACACACACGGGCAAGGCCACGTGAAGACACAGAGACACACATGGCAAGGCCACGTGAAGACACAGAGACACACATGGGCAAGGCCACGTGAAGACAGAGAGATACACACATGGGCAAGGCCACGTGAAGACACAGAGACACACATGGCAAGGCCATGTGAAGACACAGAGACACACATGGCAAGGCCACATGAAGACACAGAGACACATACACGGGCAAGGCCACGTGAAGACACAGAGACATACACACGGCAAGGCCACGTGAAGACAGAGACACACACACACACACAGGCAAGGCCATGTGAAGACAGACAGACACACACGGGCAAGCCCACATGAAGATGGAGGCAGAGAGTGGAGTGATGTAGCTTCAAACCAAGTAACGCTAAGAACTGCTGGCAACTATGAAGTCAGGAAGAGGCAAGGAGGAACTCATCCCTAAGGCCTTCAGAGAGGCAGCATGGCCCTGCTGACACCTTAGTTTGGACATCTAGCCTCCAGAACTATGAAAGAATACATTTCTGTTGTTTTAGGTGACTCAGTTTGTGGTAACTTTTATGGCAGCCCTAAGAAACTCCTACAATATCTAAAGGAGTTCTTATTTATTTCCTGCTGTTGTTCCCCCTCCCCCAACTAATATACATGCCACCATGTTTTGTTGTTTTCGCTCTAAGCAACAAGAGAAATACTATGCCAGTGGGTACTGTGTCATCTGAAGTAATTTCTGATCTTAAGGATGTGGGGTCAACATCTCAAAACCCAGTATCTCAGCTATCATATTGTTTCCTTTTCCAATTGCAATTTTATGGTAAAATATAATGAGCAAAGGAGTCGTGTAAATGACACACCCACTGGTATAATACAGAACGGTGCAAAATAAAACCGTAACTCCAAAGTGAGAAAACCATTTAGTTCCTATCTTCATAATACACACTGGAGCATGTCTAATAATTTGAAGAGAAAAGGCACATTAAAAATACCAACCTGTTATACACTGAATGCTATACCCATGCTATTTAGGGTTACTTTTCGTGAACACCAGCTACCTTCCTCGGCTGAATAAAAGACATATCAACTTGGCATGTGCTCAGCTGCCCAAAAACATATGTAAATATCAAGTCCAAAGAGAGCAAGACAGTGATCCAAATAAAACTAACAAATTCCGTTTTCTTCTTCTTACATTACATTTTAGGCTTTCAAGCAAATCCTGAAGGTAAATATTATAGTCTCCTCTGCATGCCTATCTGTAAGGCAGCGTGCAGAGCGAGAGAAAACTGTGGGGAGGAGGAAGGTGGAGGCATGGCGGAATTCAGCGCTTACAACTGAATCCCACCTTCTGGGAGGCAGAGGATTAGTTCATAATTGCTAATTCAGTTCACCAAACACTTACTGAGGACCAAATACCAGCCAAGTCTGGCTCATGGTTTAGAAAGAGACTAACATGCCGTAACTCCCCTCTGCACCCCGAGAAGCTCAGTCTGCGGCAGACTATCAATACAAATAATACTACCTACTAATAACACAACTGCCAATTTTACTGCTGGTACCCTTCCATCCAAGCCAACGAGGTGCACTCATATGATGAAGTCTGGGCCAATGAGATGACAGAAAACGTATTCACTGTTCAGGCATCTTCGTAAAGACAGAGCCAACTGCCCTAGATTTTTCTTGCCAACCAGCTGGAAAGAACTGTAACTGAAGTATGTCGCCTCAGACCCAGACGTGGACATGCCACATTCGGGGGGATGCCACGGCTACTCCTTCCTGTCTAGGTCTCTTCATGACCTCATGGAGCACAGCCCACCTGCTCTGGATTGTCACATCACACGGGGGAGAAATAACCCGTCTTACTTCAGCCTCAGTATATTAGCCTACAGAATCCCTGGGTGGTGTAAAACAATTAACAACTTCAGCTGCTAACTGAAAGGTTGGAGGTTTGAGTCCACCCAGAGGCACCTCAGAAGAAACGCCTGGCAATCTACTTCTGAAAGATGCACCATTAAAAGCCCTATAGAGCACAGTTCTACTCTGGCACACATGGGGTCGCCATAAGTCAGAACCGAGTCCACGGCAACTGGTGTGTGTGTGTGTGTGTGTGCGTGCGTGCGCGTGCGAGCGTGCGCATGTTAGGCTACACCCATTCTATAGACTAAAATGCTACCAAAACAGAGATCACACCTGTGGTTCCCATCTTACAGAAACAGTGTAGCCTTCCCTGGAGGTCACATCCCCTCTAGCAACCACCCCATTTCTTCTCTTTCCACTCATAACCCAACTTATCCAAAAAAACAAATGTTGTTGACCCTGCCTGTCTTCTGCTCCCTCATCTCCTTCTCACTCTGCAACCATTCCACCATTCCAACATGGCCACCAACCCCCCGTGGCACTGAGGTGGCTCAAGGCCAGCGCACTGGACTATTGAGCTGGTCTGTTCTCATCTCACCTGACTCCACAGCATCCCAAATGCAGGCGATGAGGCCTTCCTCGTCAGCATACATCCCTCTGGAGATTCAGAGCACACCACTCTCTCCTGCCTTCCTTCTACCTCTCGGGCCACTTACCCTTCTCATTCTCTCTTACAGACTTCTCCTCTACCCAACCTCTAAACGCGATGATGTCTGGGAGTCTCAATGCTTTCTCCTCCGTTATGACGACCTTCCCCAGGCTTTAAACACTTCCTGTAAGATAACGGCTCCACGTTCACATCTCTAGTCCAAACCGCTTTGCTGAGCTTTAACACTAGGATCCCCACTTAACATTCCCCACGAGCATGCCTCTTAGATATCTCCTGTTTCTTCTTTCCCAAACCTATTCCTCCCCTCCCGTTTTCCCTTCCTTTAAGCCAGAGTTCTAGAAGTCACCCCTGACCTTTCCCTCATCTGCTTCATCTAATACAGCAGAATGGTTTGCTGGTTCTGTTCCCTTGAATGGTCCCTTCCAACGACATGAGCCATCATCATCCCTTTCCTGAACTCCTTCAATAACCTCTAGATGGTTATTCCTGCTTCCCCTCCTGCCCCCCGCAGTCCCTTCTCCCCACAAGAGCCAGGGTAACCATCATAAAACATAAATCCAGCCATACCACTCCCAGTGAAGACCCTGGAATGGCTTCCCGATCACTTTTAATAAAATCTAAACTCTTAGTTACGAAGGTCTTCCAGGATGGGCCTCACTGCAACATCCCGCCCTACCCAGCAGCCCACAACAGTCTCCTTTTAGTTTCTAAACCACACCTAGCTTTTCTGCCTTAAGGTTTTTTAGAAGGCTGTCCCTTTGCTGAGGACATTCCTTCCTCTGCTCTTCCAATGGTTGACTCCCATCAGTCAAGTGTAGCTGAGAGGGACTTTCTCTGATTACACAGTTACTCTAACTGTATCTTATTGTTTCCTTCCTATAATTTACCAAAGCTTATAATTATCCACCCCCCTCACCAAAACCTCCTTTCCATTATACTCAAGGACAATAACAACATCTGTTTAGACCCCAGTATACCCAGTACCAACACAGTATACAGCACATAGCAGGGGTTGTAATAACTATTTGATGAACGACTAAATAACATCAGCCTAATTCGTTACCATACGTACGTATTTAAAAATGTGATAACTCTTCCTTATAGTCTTTAACCATTGTAAAGTCTCTCTTAAGTGGTAAAGAATAGATACTTTTCCATGTTTTCTATCAAAGAAAACAGAACTCAGTTAAAAGTTTCAGGATTCTATCTTGTCTCCACAAGGTAACAGACACTACTCATCTGTTGACAGTCCAGTGCTTTACCAATAGACCAGAAGGTTTCTCAAAGACTGAAAAAGAAAATGTTTAGGTGATTTAGAGAAGCCCTATAAAACAGTAACCAAAGAATCACTAAATCATGAACTTAAAAAGTACCATAAATGACTACCTACCTACTAGAAAAAGCATTTTTTTCCTTAAAAGATGCTCAATTTTTCTTATGGCAAGAGAATACTTGCATATATATCATTTTTTATTATTAAAAAAAGTTTGGATACCATCAATATCTTCTCACTATTTTTTATTAAAATTATATTTAGGATTCTTTGTCAGTGTTGTTATACATGATTCGGCAAATAACAGCTATAACTTATTAATAATTAGATATCAAAACGATTAAAGAAGCATACTCATACATCCATGGCCAACTGATTTTTGACAAGGGTGCCAAGTCCATTCACTGGGGAAAGAATAGTCTTTCAGTAAATGGGGCTGGGACAAATGGACTGCCACATGCTAAAGAATGAAGTTAGAACCCTACCTCACACCGTACAGACTACTAAGTCAAAATGGATCAATGTCCTACGTATAAGAAGTAAAACCATAAAACTCTTAGAGGAAAACTTCAAGATCTTGTTTTTGACAATGGATTCTCACATGTGACACCAAAAGCACGAGTAACAAAAGACAAAACAGATAAACTGCACTTCATCAAAATTAAAAACTTTCGTGCATCAAGAGACTTTATCAAAAAAGTGAAGAGATAACCTATAAAACTGGAGAAACTACTTGGGAACCATATATCTGTTAAGGGTTTAATATTCAGAATATATTAAAAACCCCTATGCCCCAACAGGAAAAGAACAAACCCCCCCCCCCGAAAAAAAAAAAAAAAAAAGGCAATGGGCTTAAAAAGAAGAAGAAGGTGTACAAACGGCCAATAAGCACGTGAAAAGATGCTCACCATCGCTAGTCATTAGGGAAACGCCAATCAAACCCACCATGAGGTACCACTACACCCCACTAGGATGGCTATGATCAGAAAAGCAGAAAATAACAAGTGTTGGCGAGGATGTAGAGAAACTGGAACCCTCATCCATTACTGGTGGGAACGTAAAATGGTGCAGCCTCTGTGGAAAACAGTTTGGCAATTCTCAAAAAGTGCCACATACAATCATATGACCCAGCAATCCGCTCTTAGATACAAACCCAAAAGACCCGAAAGCAGGGACTCAGCAGACACTGGTACATTACTGTTCATTGCAGTACTGTTCACAATAGCCAAAGGGCAGCACCAACCTAAATGTCCGACGACAGATGAATGGATAAACAAAGTGTGGCATAGAAATCCAAGGGAATATTACTCAGCCATAGGGAGAAATGAAATCCAAATGCAGGCTATGACATGGATAAATCCTGAAAACACTATCCTGAGTGAAAAAAGTTAGACAAAAAGGGACAAATATTGCATGGTCCCAGTTACATGAAACATCTAGAATAGGCAGATGCATACAGACTAAAGTTTATTAGTGGTTTCCAGGGGCTGGGAGGAGGAAGGAATTGGGAATTACTGCTGAAAGTTATCGCTGAGTTTCTGTTTGGAGCGATGAAGAACTTTTGGAAATGGAGAGCGGTGACCACGGGCACACAACACGCTCAATTCAATTAACGTCACTGAATTTACGCTTAAAATTGCCCCAAATGGCATAATGTTTTGCTAGATATATTTTACCACAATAAATTTTTTTCATAGAATTGTTACAGAAGCAGAAAACCAGAATCACATCTTAAAACATAAATGTTTCAACTCAATTTCCTTTAAAACTCGTGCATAATCTTTACAGACGTAATACATGAACAGAATCAGCAGGAAATAAGTTGCCGTGTGTGACCCTGGGTAGTTTTTTCGCCTCCTGCTTCCCTGTCTGTAAATCGAGAGGGTCAGACTAGAAATTGTCAAGACTGAGATTCCTCCCCCATAAACGAGGTAGGGTGGGGTGGGGTGGGGGTGGGGTGACAGGCAGGAACCCTTCTTCCTTCAGTTAAGCCAACAAGTCTCGTCATCTCTTTCATCCCTCTCATATCAACACACTCTAAATTGTAAGTTAAGAAGTTGTCAAATAAGTGTTAAAATAAGTCCCTGGACTTACTATGTAAGAAACAGAAGCAACAAAATCAGTAAAGCGATAATCCACTTTGGGGTTTCAGCGTTTTATTCTAGTTATGAAGTCATTTTACATCTGCCTTTGTCCTTAATTCAATGACTTCTCTCCAAGGCAGAGGGAATAAAAATGCAGAATGGACAGAGCCCAGCAACCCACCCGTCAACTGTTTCAAAAATAAAGAAAACTACCATTACTTTTTTACCTATGAGTGTACCATATGATACGTGTAT
This sequence comes from Trichechus manatus latirostris, assembly GCF_000243295.1. Taxonomy (NCBI): domain Eukaryota; kingdom Metazoa; phylum Chordata; class Mammalia; order Sirenia; family Trichechidae; genus Trichechus; species Trichechus manatus. Next base: position 757,881 of record NW_004444202.1, read on the forward strand.
ATCACATGAATCACAGAACCTCAAAATGAACACCTGTGCCTTCGTCACATATTTCCTAAGTCTATTATTTTGTCCAGCAGCATATGCATAACATGGTGAATAAAAATAATTGCTGTCTTTTGACTAATTCTAATAAAATAAAACTCAGTGCTATTGAGAGAGAGTAAAAGCAATATACCCTAAAAACGTAAGGCTTTCTAATTCTGGAATGTCTCTTTAGAATCAATATTTAATTCCACATATCCGGAAGGGCAGAAGTTCATATTGTACCTGTGGGTAACCAGTACTGTTGGCCCAGATCAGCGAGTTCAATTTCAAAACTTATTTTTTTAATAGTCTTCTTCCCTACCCATGTGCCAATATAAACCCCCAAACACCAGTTGCCATCGAGTTGATTCCAACTCACACCAACCCTATAGGACGGGGTCTAACTGCCACATAGGGTTTCCGGGGCTGTAAATCTTGATACGGAAGCAGATTGTCACTTCTTTCTCCTGCAGAGCGGCTGGTGGGTCCAAACCACCCACCTCTCAGTTACTGGCCGAGCGCGTAACCCACTGTGCCACCAGGGATCCTTACGCCAACATAAGCAAGCAATAAAACTGAGTTTTAAAATCACAAGCAATGAAAACCATAAACACCTAAATAACAGTACTTCTAACTTTAAACTCACTGTTTCTATAATTTCATACTGTGCTCCTCCACGATTGGACCTAAATGCCGAAACATTTTTTAAAATTAGATTTTCATGAAATTTACATTGTTTTGGTTCTTCTTTTTCTTTATACTCGTTCCGCGTTTTCTTGGATGATCCTTGCCACTTAAAATGGCACATTTCCCTTTCCAACTCACTAAACATTAGTATTTCCTAAGGCTCCTTTCTCTTCCCCTGATACACTCCCTTCAGATTAAACCTAAGTGTTAACTATTTGGGTTACTGGAAGTAAACACCATCACCTGCAACCCCAAATAGAAAGTGACAGAAAACGCTTATGCCGCGCTTTGACTTACCCTGTGCCTTTCTTTACACAAAATACACGAAATCTCTTTATACTAACTTGACCTTAGTAAATTTTACTTACTTAGGTAAAAAGCCTTTTGCTAAGGCTAAAAAGGTTTGAATTCCTAGAAACGCCACTCGTTAAGTATTCTATGGTGATGGTTAAAAGGAATCCTTTATCTTTAAAGAAAGGCAGACCGTGTTTCACCAAGCCCTTCCCAGGGATGTAGTTATTAAATGACTGTCCGAAGAAATGGTAACAACCTCAAGGCGCCTCCAATTCCCAATCCACTTCACCCACAAAACAGACAGCCACGGCCACGTGTTTCAGGCTTTGCTCCTTGTCAGCTGTCAGTACACATTTCTTTATCCCACAGAAGCAGGAAGAAAGAGTCACCTCTGAAATCTCTTCTCTCCTAACTAAGGGGCTGCTCCATTAGCTTGTGTATTCAAATTTACCCACCTAGGCTGCTGAGACGAAAAGCCTGTGGTATTTTATCAAAACACACAGAACTAAGACTTAGTGCATGAAAATGATTACTGCAAGTCTCTACCATTTATGTGTAAGGCAAGATTATTCCTACTGAGGAAAAGCGCTTTGTAGAAGAAAAACGCTTCATACTATTCACCTGCCTACAGGGATGGAGGAATGCAATCAACAAAACAAAATAACACTTTTACTTCCTTTTATATTTCAACAATAAATTTATAGAAGAGAGGCTAGTAGACCTATATACATACATATATATATATATATACACACACATACACATATGCAGCATAAGTATTTGTAACTACTGAGTAATATCTGCCAGTCCACCTGCCAGCAAATTAGAAAACAATGGGACACCCTGGTGTCTCTACTCAATTCTATCTGCATTAAAAAAAAAATGCTCCAGTATCATCCACCTAAAAAAACACCACAAGAACTTTAGTCTCACAACTCACCTTTCCAAGTCTCCATCTACCCCTCTACCCCCCACCAGTACTGCCCTACCTCTCTACTTTTCATAGCCAAGCTTATGGTAGACTTCTCTTCCCATGCTGTCAGCACTTCCTCCCTCTCCTTCACTCTCCAAAGTACTCCACACTATTCTCATAACCCTTATCAGTGACCTCCCTACAAGTCAACAATCCAACGTGACATT
>NW_004444202.1:760209-764257 GCF_000243295.1 Trichechus manatus latirostris
ACATTCCTTCTCATCTTCTAACCCTTACCAGTGACCTCCCTACAAGTCAACAATCCAGTGTGACATTCCTTCTCATCTTCTAACCCTTACCAGTGTCCTCCTACAAGTCAACAATCCAACGTGACATTCCTTCATCTTCGAATTCCCTGTATGGCTGGCACTCTTGCTTTTCTTTCTACCTTTTCTGGCTACTCCTTCTCATCTTCCATTGGCCGCTTTGCCTCCTCATATACTATTTCTCATATTCTATTTCTAAACTTTGCAGTTTTTTAGCAATTACTTTCACTCTTCATCCTTCTTAGAGATCTCATCCACTTTGTTTCAAATACCATCAATGACAATTCCCGAAGACAGGTCTCTTAAGCCATATCCTCTCTCTGAGCTTCGAGTTCATATATTCAGCTCTACTTTTCACCTCCCTATTGGAATATCTCAGAAGCACCTAAAAAAACCCAACATTTCTCAATCCAGACTCTTACCTCTCCACCTTCCCAGCTCCCTAAGGTGTTCCCCGTTCCATCTTCCCATTTCCATTTGTCCAGCTGCTCAGATGAGGGGTCGGAACATCCCCCCCCTCCTTAGCTCCTAACTCCACTCCATTTCACGCCTGTCAACGTCACCTCTTAGGCTATGTTTAAAGAAAGACTAGAAGGAAGGGTGGAGAAAGTTCCAGGCAGAATTCACCAATCAAGCAAAGAAGAGCAGCAGGAGAGATTACGGACACTTACTCGTGGGAGGACGTGTGGTCTGATGGGGCTGGAGCACGAGGCAAGTGTGGGGCAGTGATGAGGAGATGGAAGGAGCTGGGCAGAAGTCAGTCCTGCAAGGCCTTCAGCACCTCACTAAGGAGGCTCCATGTCACTGCACAGATCACTCAGGCAGCAGTGGGGACGACTAGCACCAGAAAGGGGCAGGCTGACTTTTCCATTGTTTCAGGTCAAAATTAGACCAAACCAATTGACCAAACAGGCCTTGATGGGGCAGCCGTGGACAAGCTACTCCTTCAACTACAAAATACTGGAATCAAGGACTGATCATTATTAAATATTATATATAAATAGCACGGACAACTCCAATAGTTTTCAAATAAACTTTCTGGCCTTCCTCAGTTCAGATCTTATAAGCCAGTATACCAACTCCTACAGAGCTGACTGACTTTTTCAGACTGAAGAAGCAGAAAGTCTGAATTTTTATGAAGAAGATACAATAATTCAAAAACGACTTTTACAATGACTGTTGTAAACCTGCAAAGGAATTCTAACATCCATCAATGCGGAGACAAAGATGTCATAAGAGCACTGTGTACCCACACTTCAGTGCTGGGAATTGAAACACTAAAGAAAACAAAGACAAGGCCACAGTCCCCTGCTCCGACTGCAGCAGAGAACCCTGAGAAGGACACCAACTCTGGTGCCCAGGGTGTGACAACTAAGCCAGGGATGGAGAGTCCAACGAAGTTCCCACAGGAAATAATCCTTGTTTGATGGAAAAGTAAGCACTAACCTTCAGTCCCAAGGGAAATGATTAGTTTTAAACCTTAGAAGCAATTAAAAATCACGGACTACTTGAAGAAGTAAAGGGAAACTGGGAAGAAACTGTGGTGGGGCAGTAGCTCCCAGGAGGCCCCAACTCTGCCACACGCTCTATGACCTCAATGGAATCTGGCTTCTCTTTCTGTTCTAAAATTCTGAAACTCTAGGATCCCTAAGAAGCAGAGATACGTGTATTCATGGCATTAAATCTAGGAAAATGTTGTCCTCTAAGTGAAGACAGATAACAACTGAACTTACTGACTAGTCCCAAGGGCACAAACCCCTAGGGCAGGCAATCCCCAGCACTCCATTATCTTGCCTCCACAGAACTACCACATGACCCAACAATTCCACTCCTAAGTATAGACCCCAAAGAACTGAAAGAAGGAATGCAAACAGTACACCAATGTTCACCGCAGCACTATTCACAATAGCCCAAAGGTGGAAACAACCTAAATGTCTATCAACTGATGAAGGACAAACAAAACGTGGTACATGCACACAATGCGATGCTAGTCAGCCATAAAGAGAAACAAAGTCCTGACAGGCTACATGTGGATGAATCTTGAAAACATGCTAAGTGAAATAAGTTAGTCACAAAAGGACAACTATTGTATGATCGCACTGTCATGGACTGAATTATGTTCCCCCACAAATGTATGTGTATCAATTTGGCTGGGCCATGATTCCCAATATTGTATGATTCTCCTATGTTGTAAATCCTGTCTCTATGATGTTAATGAGGGAGGATGGGGGGCAGTTGTGTTAGTGAGGCAGGACTCAATCTACAAGACTGGATCGTGTCCTGAGGCAATCTCTTGAGATATAAAAGCGAGAGGCAAGCAGAGAGACAGGGGGACCTCCTACCACCAAGAAAGCAGTGCCAGGAGCAGAGCGTGTGCTTTGGACCCGGGCCCCCTGCGCGGAGAAGCTCCTAGTCCGGGGCAACACTGATGAGAAGGCCGACAATAGAGAGAAAGCCTTCCCCTAGAGGCTGCCGCCCTGAATTTGGACTTTTAGCCTACTTTACCAAGAGATGAATTTCTCTTTGTTAAAGCCATCCACTTGTGGTATTTCTGTTACAGCAGCCCTAGATGACTAGGACACCCACTTACATGAAATATCTAGAATAGGCAAATGCATAGAGAGCTAAGTTAATCAGTGGTTACTAGGGGTGAGAGAAGGGGGAAATGGGGACTCACTGCTTAGGGGACACCGGGCTTCTGTTAAGGGTGATGGAAAAACTGGAATTGGATAGTGGTGATGGGTGTACAACATGAACGTAATCAATGTTACTGAATTGTATATGTAAAAACTATTGAATTGGCAAATACCTGATTGAAAACAAAGCCCACCTTCTCTCACCACTGTACAGGTAGGGAGAAAGTTTTCTTTGCTATTTGAGTCTATGAAGGATTTATTTAATTCACTGAAGCGACACTTCAACCAGATAATCTGAAAAAGCTGAAGAAAACACTCTCAGTTTATGTACTGGAAAAATCTGGTTTATTTTCAGTAAGTTTTTAGCTTTTCTTTTTATGTTCAAAAATGTTCAGATCTATCTCTGAGCAGAAAAGAATACACTTTAGAATATGTATTGATATGATGGCGCAGTGCTTAAGCATTTGGCTGCTAAGCAAAAGGTCAGCAGTTCAAACCCACCAGTAGCCCCTTGGAAACCCTATGGGGCAGTTCTACTCTGTCCCATAGGGTCGCTATGAGTTGGAATCCACTCGATGGCAATGGGTTTTATCAGTATATATACATATGTATACATATATTTATCAGTATATATATATATATATTCTTATTTCCAAATACCACTGGTGCCAAGCACTAGGGTATAAAATCCCCTATACTTTTGAAATGCCGAGACTATCTGGTTGTTTCACAAGTCCCCCAAATAGCATTAAAAGCAAAGCAGGCAGCTGGCTCCCCTCTCGAGAGAAGAGACGTGGTTAGTGACGGGCTCTCGTGAGGCTCAGTGATGGCATTCACAGGAGGAGAGGCAGGGTCCCGGGGGAGTGAAAACTGCTCGCAGACTGTCTACAGACAGGGGGGCAGAAGAACCAATCCAGGTTCTGCTTGAACAATACGTGCTGTGAACAACATTAAAAGGGCGTTTTGAACCTGGGATACCTGAACTCCACGGGGTGGGGAAGGGAAGCTTAAGGATCTGAGGGTTTGATTTGATATTTTAAAAGTAACTGTTCCGCAACAGCATGGCGGCACACGTGGGTGAAGTTTCCTCGCTTCTGGTTAGAAATCTATCAGTCAGATATACTGGCCACGTCATTTCTTCATTCATTAACACATCCCCTTCAGCAAACACGTGCTGAGTGGCCATTCTGAGGCCTGGGTCAGGTATGGACAAATGGGGACTCTGCTCTCATGGAGAGACTACATTCCAACGGAAGAGCAAAACCATAAATAAATATCGCCCGCTAGATATGGGTGTCATTAGATCATCAATCTAAAGTACATGGGTGGCAACTTTAGATTGGCTGGCTATATCT
>NW_004444202.1:765418-766532 GCF_000243295.1 Trichechus manatus latirostris
TTCAGAAAAAGCAAACATTAAAATAATCCAAACCTAACATCAATAAAATAAGAGCTTAAATAAAAGTATACAGCCCTAGCATAAAAACGTTCTGGGCTTTGGGATACAGAATGTTATTTCTATACTTCCACTGAGCACCTGCGTAACGGCTCAAAGGCATCGGTACCTGAACAATGGTTCTGCACATAATCTGGCAGAGAATTTTCATGTCCATGAAATTTTTAAAAATTTAAAAAATAATTTAATACTTTTTTTCTTTTTGGAGTCATGTGAAGTTGTGACACTGTAAACAGAGCAAGGCGGGCAAACCCCACCTTTATCACGAACTGTGCAGCAAGGACCAGCACGAATCCAGTTCCCAGCCAAAGCAGACTCAGGCCTCACCTTCCCGCATTTCCACTCCTCCTCACCAGCCTCTTCCATGCTGATAACCCTCTGACCATAACCACCCAGAGTCAGATCAGGCCTCATGCCCACCTATCCTGAGCCGGGTCCAAACATCCCTGGCCACCTGAGGCAAGGTCATCAGGGAGCAGCCATACGCTCTGGAGTCTGCACAATGCCCGCCCTTCCGACCAGCCTCTCTGTCTCTCTCTCTCTCTCTGTCTCTGTCTCTCTGTCTCTCTCTGTCTCTCTGTCTCTGTCTGTCTCTCTCTGTCTCTGACTCTCTCTGTCTCTCTCTGTCTCTCTCTCTCTCTGTCTCTCTCTCTCTCGGGTCCCCTGGGACTCAGTCACAGGCTAGAAGGACTCTAGCCTTCTCTGTTGTCTGCCCTGCAGCCCTCCTCTGCACAAACATCCCTCCCAGGCTCATGAATTCCCTACGATGGCTCACAAAACTCAGAGACGGTTATCTATGTTTACAGTTACCCATTTATTATAACCAGAAAGAACACAAGCGCAGAGACACATCAGGCAAGACGTGGTACATGCAAACACAGGGCCTCTGCCATCCTGATGGACACGTTGCTCCTTCTCCTGTGAATACATGTTCTCGCAGATCGAAGAGGCCTCAAAAGAGCACCCCAGGGTCCCAGTCGCCTAGTCGTTGGGACCTCAATGAATACCCGTGACTTGGGCCTTAATGTATAGTTATGATTGATCCAATCAATGAATA
>NW_004444202.1:779088-780465 GCF_000243295.1 Trichechus manatus latirostris
TCTATCTCAGGGCAGAACTTATTCGCAAAAAGATATCTTTGGCAGTTTAATTTGGGAGCATATTTTTCTGTTACCCAACATGTGACTATGCATCTGTGAGAAACGAGGTGTGAACCACGGAGAGAGAATAAATTACAACAGAGTCGGATTCTTTGTACCCTCATCCACCACCAAGTAAGAGCTCTCTGGATCTTTCTGAATGGGTCTTTCTCTCCCGCAGAACCATTAGTTTTAAAAACACGGACAATGTTATGGCTAAAACTTCCAAGTTTTGCATCGGAGGGGCAATATACCCTCTGATATTTCAGTGTCTGACCAGGAATCCATGATGGATGGAGGCTTCCCTTTATCAGCAACAAATAGCGCTGGGTGCCAACACTATAGGTTTGAGAACAGATATAACAGGAATGGCTGTCTCAAAACAACCCAAGGACCAATCCCTGCACTCTTAACACCTGTCTGGGAAATGCTGAATGCAAACAGACCCTGAACAAATACGGAAGGCACAGTCTGTATTTCTGAATCCCAAGAAAACGCGGCAGTACAGCAGGTTTGCTAATCTCTAGGAGCCCTGTAAGCTTAGAGGAGCCGCAGAACAAAGACGGGGCCATCCACCTTCTGCAACTTCACACGTGTCTCAGGGCTTCTAGCTCTGTGGCTGGCTTCTAACCTCGAGCTTCACTGATGCGGCGACCACCATAGGGGCAGGTGATGAGGATGAGAAAGAAAACAAAGGGAAATGAGACCTTTCGGGGACCCGGGAAGGTAAGCTGCCTTTAAATGCTCGTACCTCGCCTTTCAAATGGGTGTCAGGGGGTGAGTCCTGAAGACTCAGGATGAATCCAGTTTGGTCAAATTAACAAAGAAGAAGAAGAGGCATTTCTATCGATAATGAAAAGAAATCAAATACGTGGAAAATTCCAGGCATTCAATTATGCTTTCTACTTAACACTCACAAAATCATACAAAGTAACCATTACTGACAGCCTGGCACTCATTAAATATTTAAACGAATAAATGACTGAATGAACACATCAGTCCCATTTAACATAAGCATGCCCTTAGTCTTCTGTCTACACCTGATGTCTTAGAAAATCTGATCCGACTCAGTCTGGCCCCTGAACCTCTTGGCCGTTCTGCAGCACACTGCACTGAACAGAAATGAATACAAGTTCACAGCGGTCAACTCTTCTCCGTATGCTGTCGTCCACAGGCGCTGTGGAGTTGATTTTTGACTCACAGCGACCCCACGTGACAGAGCAGAACTGCTCCATAGGATTTTCTAGGCTATAATCTTTACAGAAGCAGATCACTAGGTCTTTCTCTTGCCAAGCAGCAGGGTGGGTTCGAACCACCAACCTTTCGGTTAAAAGCCAC
>NW_004444202.1:781992-783684 GCF_000243295.1 Trichechus manatus latirostris
GAGTTTGTTTGGGAGATGAAAAGACTTTGGATGTAAGTAGCGTGATGGGTACATAATACGCTGAATGTAATTAATGTCACTGTATTGTACACTTAAAGATGGTTAAAATCGCTAATTTTTTGTTTTATATATATATATATCACAATAAAATTAAAACAACATCAACAAAACTCTTCTGTTCTGAGGGGTCCTCAAATACTCAAAGAAAGCAGTGCTAGGTCCCCTCAAGTAGACTTTTTGGCAAAGAGGCTGAGAAGGGAAGACAACGTGCAAGGCAAGGATGCTGTTCAAGCAAACAGGGCTGGTAAGAAGAGAAGATGTTCAGCAGGGAGCTCGGTCTTCACTGGAAAGGGTCAGAGGTTTGGGCCAGAACAAGAACTTCACGGCCTCCCACTTGTTTCTCATGGGAAGTAGGGAAGGTGAAGACACAAAGAAGACAGATGGAATACTCCCCGGGAGCCGGGAGGGAATTCCTTCTGAGGAGAGAGACGGACTATCGACAGGGGGACCCTACGCTGGAGAGACGGAACTGCAAGGGGCTGCGAATTGAGCCAGAGGTTTTCAACATCCTGACTCACCGTGAATAAGGAGACTGAAAATATAAACCCAAACACTACCAGCGGCCATCTCTGGACAGGTGCCTTGGTCTTTCTCAGATTTTCTACAGTAAGTATTACAATATAATCAGGAGAAAACAATTCAACAAAATATTTATTCTTAGAGATGAAGAGTAAACTTATATTTAATACTTTTTTTAGCTAGATGACTATCCTGTACTGTTTTAACTTAGTTTTATAGGAAAAAAAGATTACCTCTTATGTAATTTAAGCCTTCCAAAGTAAGCCTATTTGTCCTGTACCAACATAACTTGGCCCACGATGCAGTGAATGCAGTGAAGGACGATACTGGGGCCACTTAGGAACAGAACCCCTGGGGCTTTATTAAAACTGCACGTTCGTCCCCCAGCCCCAAGTGCAGGCCGACGAAACCAGAATCCCCAGTGAGGATGGCTGGGTTCCACACTGCACCAACTCAACCCAGGTCTCCCGTGGTAGGTGCTGGGCACAGGCAATTGTTAAAAGCTCCCGAGGATCCCAAACTGAAGCCTGGATTAAGGACAGTGAGACAGGCATGCATCTGTCATTCACAGCACCCTAAGTTGGATATGAGGAAACGCAGAGCCTGTCGTCCCCAGAGCTATTGAGAAGCCACATTTGAAGACAGAAATGACAAGTAGGTAACAACGGATCACGGGTCTCAGTCAAGGAGATCAATCTGTACGTGTTTTGATTACTGTCACAAAAATGGTGCAGCAATCTTAATCCTTCTTGCACTGCATATGTATGTATGCCATTTTGTTTTCACTGGCTTATTCAGAAGGTGTATGAACACTTTGTTCTTGAATTTTAGGATCTTAACTTTAGTAAAATGCAGTACTCACTATAAGCCACATTCTACAATAGACATATTCTTGCATATCCGTCATACTCAGTCTTCTCCCCCACAAAACATTATACACTAATATGTGGAAAATGTGTGGAAAGAGCATCATCAGCCTGTATCAGTGATGATTTTTACTGAAATAAAGTTGAGAAAATATCACTTCCTTGAGGCTGAAAAAATCTCATTTCCTCTTCTGTCCAAAGAAGCTTCACTCTTAATTTGAAATGAGACTGGTTATCCAGGAAGACA
>NW_004444202.1:784252-787043 GCF_000243295.1 Trichechus manatus latirostris
AGACAATGTCAATACAGGAAAGGTTATATGGCAGAATGATGTCCTTGGCTATCCAGGGAGACAATGTCAATACAGGAAAGGTTATATGGCAGAATGATGTCCTTGGCTATCCAGGAAGACAATGTCAATACATTTTCTGGGCACCGAGGTCTTGAGCCTGGTTGAGGTTCCTATGAAATCATCACTAATAGCCTGACTCTTATCTCACACTGTAAATATTTTGTCTTCTTCATTTAGCTTCCACAGGGCATGATGAAACAAAAAACATACTCCACTTTCCAAACTATTTTCTCCCCGATTATGGAAAAAGAAAACACTTAACTACACCATAATTTTTATATTAACATAGTCCAAAATAGAAGATATACCTCCCACTGAAATATCTTGTTCATTCAAAAACTTCTGCCAAGTATTACTTTTTCCTTCTATTTTCTCTACATAGTCCTTCATTCCCCATCTCCATGTATCTGCTTCTTATGGATAAACAGCTCAAATAGGAACCATGGCTATCTGATGTGTATTATAAGTCTGAAAACAACACTTAGACCAGTTAACCAAGACTATATATAAGATAAAAAAAATAGAAAAGTGTGCTTAATCTTGTTAGCCTTGGATAGAATGTTGTCAAAAATAATGCTGAAACAGTGAGGACAAACACATCATATTCGATTCCAAATCTAGAGAACAAACATGATATTCAGCGATTTCTAATCAGTAAGACTGGAGTCCCTGGGTGGCGAAATGGTTAACGTGCTCGGCTGCTAACCAAAAGGCTGGAGGTTTGAGTCCACCTACAGCCACCTCAGAAGAAAGGCCTGGCAATCTACTTCTGAAAAATCAGCCACTGAAAACCCTACAGAGCACAGTTCTACTCTGATATACATGGGGTCACCATGAGTCAGAACTGACTTAATGGCAAGCGGGCGGCAGGTGTCATCGGTAACATCAGCCTTGGAGTGCTGAGTGTTCTCTCATGTAAGGATTACAAGACCAACACCGAAGGTCAGACTTCTGAGTCTAGCCAGGCAAACACACCTGACTGAAATAAAAGTGACAATTTTCATAATCATACACTAGCATATGTATGATCATTAAAATTCTCCACAGACCTTCAAACTGGTTTTATATTTGCCCAAAGGGATGCTTTAACAGAAAGGAATTCAGTTCAGGATTTCCTTGTGGATTTCTGGGAAAAGAAAAGAAACCAAAGAATCCTTAAGGAGACAGGGCAAGGAAGGACTCAAGTCCTCACCTAGCCAAAAGAGCCCCTCGCTGCCTTCCTTGTGAGGATTCATATCCTTCAGTTAGGGGACCACATCTTTAAGGACCACACTCTCACATCCATTCCTGGTCACACGTTACCACAGTGAGCTGATCAGACAGTGGGGTCCTGAGGGAACAGAGTTAAACGCGAGAGGTGGAAAGAAATGGCTGGAAATTTAAACGGGAGTGGAGACATTAATCTTCCTATTTCATGGTTTGGTTCTTTAGAACCACATTATTCAGAAAGGGCTTGAAAAATATCGACAAGGTACATTGCTGGTTCCCAACGGCAAAGGCATCAGCCAGAGGTGTTGTTGCCTCACACTAAGAAGCTGTGGAATAGGATCCAATTGCTCTGAGCATCTTGTTTTCCAAAATACTTTAAGTAAATTTCTACTGGAAACCCTGGCGGCACAGTGGTTAAGAGCCACAGCAGCTAACCAAAAGGCTGGCAGTTCGAATCCACCAGGCGCTCCTTGGAAACTCTGCGGGGCAGTTCTACTCTGTCCTATAGGGTCGCTATGAGTTGGAATTGACTCGACGGAAACAGGTTTTGTTTTTGTTTTTTTTTTAATTTCTACTAATACAGTTTTTGCTATTATTTTGCTTTTTGGTATACAATTATTCTAACCATCTTCTTTATAATTACCCTTCACTCATAACTATTCACTCACTTAATCTATCATTTAATAATATTTACATGTGGGATGCTGGGTCCCGAGGATACAAGACTGGTATCTTGCTTTCAATTTGGGCTACTAACATGTTATACGCTGCAATCATTAAAATAGCTAAAAGCATACAAACAAGTGATTCACCTAACTATCAGCGCAGACAGGCTGAGAGGCCCTTGCACTCCCAGAGTACACATTCTTCCCTAAATTATACAGAGGCAGCATTTTAAGATGGAAATCAGGGAACGCTGGTATTGCAATCAGCACCAAGAGCTGCCGTCCAGTCGATTCCGACTCATGACGATCCCATGTGTGTCAAGAGCAGAACTGTGCTCCATAGGGTTTTCAATCACTGATCCTTTGGGAACAGGTTGCCAGGCCCTTCTTCCAAGGCACCTCTGGGTGGACTCAAACCTCCAACCTGTCGGTTAGCATCTGAGTGCTTAACCATCTGCATCATCCAGGGACTGGTATTGCAATATAGGGTTTAAAATAACAGCAGTCTGTACCTCTGAGAAAAAAACTCATTCACAACAGGAAAGCCATGAATGGGATAGGACCACATGTGCACTATGCAGTTTTGTTATAAAACCAGTATTGGGGACCCAGATATCGCCTGCATTTGTAGGATTTCTGCTCTACCAATGGGCCACCTACAATGGAGTCCTGACAGGACTTGACATCCTACTGCCAGTAATGGGTCTGCATGGAAAGAGGGCCCAGAGGTCCCCAGCTTTCTTCACTAGAAGTCAGGTGACTACCTAGATAGTAGACAAGAATTATCTTAGGTGAAGGAAGGACAGCACACACTACAGGGAAAGTCAGCACAACTGGACTCAACCAAAGCTAAGAAG
>NW_004444202.1:814216-814561 GCF_000243295.1 Trichechus manatus latirostris
TGAGAAGGCAGGAGTAACATGAAGAGCACACACGGAAGGGGAGGAGGCAGTGCCGGCAGGTGGGAGGCTCCGCTAAGAGGCAGAGACGTGAGCGCGCTGTGTAAATGCAGTGGGGGAGAACGTTCCAGGCGCAGGGACAGCTATGCAACGCCTGAGGTGGAAGCAGGACCACGTTCAGGGAACAGTAAGGAAGCGAGTGAACCTTCCCTAAGTGTCCAGTATTCACTACATCTCTCAAATGAGAAACAGACAAGGGAATACTACACGCATCAACGTCCATGACCTGCCAACATGATGCTGTGAAAAAAGCAAGCTTCAGAAGAATAGACACAGTACGTTCTCAGC
>NW_004444202.1:815108-815494 GCF_000243295.1 Trichechus manatus latirostris
GTCTGGAAGGCAGGGAGGTGTAAGTGTACGGGGGGTTCGGGGACACCCAGCTGTTTGTATCATAATGTTTTATACTTTAAGCTGGATGCCAGGTAAACAAGTGCTCATTTTATTATCATTCAATCTTTTTGTGTGTAAAAAATGTGCCACAATACGTTTTGTTTTTTTTTTGTAAATCCTCAACTCTATCTCAGCAATGTCTAGCTTCTTAGTTAACCATCACTGAGTCATCTTAAAACTTAACCTTGGAAAAACAGACAAGAGTGCACCAATATTGGTGCCCAGCCACAATCAAGAATATTTACCACCAGTGGAGGCATTTCTGTCGGTGTGAGGAGAGCGGGGGCAAACTGAGGGAATTCAAAAGCTGTCACCACTTCTCTGGC
>NW_004444202.1:816934-830406 GCF_000243295.1 Trichechus manatus latirostris
AGATGGAATGACACAGTGGCTGCAACAATGGGCTCAAGCATGATTTGTGAGGATACTGCATGACCAAGCAGTGTTTCATTCTGCTGTATATAGACAGGGTCACTGTGAGTCAGAACCAACTAGATGGCACCTAACAACAAGGTAGCCTCTGTCCTTGGCTCCAGAGAAATAACCCTTAGTCTGAGGCCACACCTGAGGATTTATGCTGTGAAGTGGAGCTGGCCAGACCAGAAGAGACTCACCGGGGAGGCTGGTATCAACCAGTCTCAAGTGGCACCATTTAGGCTATCATGCAGGACTGGCCAATAAAAGCCTGGAAGCCTGAGCTTCAGAGAGCTTCCTGGTTGGTGAGGGGAAGGGGACTTGCCTCTCTGAGAACCATCCCAGACCTCACCTGTGCATCTCTGCCTTGTGATGATCCTGGTTTATATCGTTCGGAAACCCTGGTGGCCCAGTGGTTAAGAGCTACAGCTGCTAACCAAAAGGTTGGCAGTTCGAATCCACCAGGCGCTCCTTGGAAAGTCTATGGGGCAGTTCTACTCTGACCTATAGGGTCGCTACGAGACGGAATCGACTTGACGGCAACAGGTTTTTTGTTTTTTTTTTTAATATCCTTTTACTACAATAAAAGCAGTAGTAGTAAGTATAATGTCCTCATGAGTTCTGTGAGTCATTCCAGCAAATTAACAAACCCCAGGACAGTGTCCTCTTAACCTGTAAGGTTTGACCTAGTCCTGACGGCCAGGGACAGAGAAAGAGAGTGTTGTGTAGGTGGCTGGTGTCAGAAATGATAGAGTGGGAAAGTGGGACTGTGACTGATCTCCGCCTCCTGGGAACTGACTTTACGCTGATTCTCATCCAAGAAGCTATTAAGTATAAACCTTAGAAAAGGATTCTGGGGGGGGGGGGGGGGGGGCAGGGGGATCCTGAAGCTGAAGCTTCATTATCTTCATGGTGAGACCCCCTCTGAGTGAGACTGTAAAGAAATTAAACATGCATAAGAAAGAAGAGAACGTGGGTGTTAAATCATAATATCACAAGGAAACGCAATATACACCAAAGAAGGGGGCGGGATGAGTGATGTACCCAGCAGTCAACGGGGAGCCGCAGTGCACAAGGCGCCACGCCACGCCCGGACACAGAAGACGTTATGACGAGGGCCATGCCTGGCAGCAGCTACATCTAGAACTGACATCACACGCACAAGGAAGGGAGGCACACAGAAATGAAGGACTTAGTAAAACGTTAAACACCCCCAAAACGACTGTATCTAAAGTAGCCCTCCACACTCATAGTCACTACGACCTGATCCTGCTTCAGAACATTCATCACCACTTGAAATCATATTTATTTATTGTCTGTCCCCCTGATAAAATACAGGTTCCAGGAGAGCAGAGGCCTTGTTCGTCGCTGTAATCCCAGCAGAAAGCACAGTACCAGGTTCGTAAGAGGCATCCTGTAAGTACTGGTGGATACATAAATGGATATATGAGCGAAACTTCACAAAGGCTCAGAGTGTCATGTTTTGGTACATGTCACCAGTCTCTTCAGTTTAAATCTCTATGTCAGTATAATGTGGTGAGTCTTGTAATACTATTACTTTCACCAAGTAATTATCACGTCTGAACAGATCATAATTTCAACAAAGTCTAGCTCAGAGCCAACCAGCTGAGAAGAACTGGCAGGAAGCTTGAGGAGACGGAGTCAAAGGATGGGTTTGTCTGTTGTGTGCGGCTTGTCAGGCTGGGGGACACCTGAACTACAGTCACCCGGAGAAAAGGTCACTGGGCAGCTGTCCTACATGGAGAAGACCGGATTCCTCTTGGGGGACGGTAAAGCATTCACTGAAACAAAACCAGTTGCCATGGAGTCAATTCTGACTCATAGAGACTCTATAGGACAGAGAACTTCCCCATTGGTTTCCAAGGAGCAGCTGGTGGATTCGAACTGCCGACCTTTTGGTTAGCAGCCAAGTTCTTAACCACTGCGCCACCAGGGCTCCTCACTGAGACAGGGAGGGTGGTAATCAGTTGGGGGTGGGTGGGCAAGTGCTCACCTGGGGGCTGTCCTTGATCTGATAAGCAACACAAATGCTAATATGACCAAAGAAGATATTCTACAATGTCAGTCAGGAGAAGCCACAGGCATAGAGACAGCCAGGGTGAAACCCAACTCTTCAGTAAGCGCGTACAGAAACAACAGATACAACGGTGAACCAGTCAAACCCATCACGGTGCAGCGGAAACTGAATGGAATAAAAGAGATTTTGAAATTTAATATACTGATGCTTGTATGTTCCATTCTTCACCTAAGATCTTGTCATATACATTATCTTAATGTGAAAGCAGTCTTTGAGGCGACTCCAAGTTTGCAAGCTTGGGGACACTGCTCCGAACCCAGAGTAGATGCAATGAGGTGAGAAAAGTCAGTGTGTACAGGCAGTTGAGTAATTCATCGGACTTGCTAGCTTTCTGTGCCAAGACAAGACCATGCTGTCAGAAAAGCTCTGTAAGATCTTGAAGGCTGTACTGCAACTATAGCTCCAAAGACTGGAAGCAGCCTCTTGAATTCATCTTTGAATCCTAAGAAAGTGATTAACTTTAAATGTGAAAATAAGTGACTTCTTTTTCTCCTCTGTGTGGTTTATGGGAAACCCTGGTGGCGTACTGGTTAAGTGCCATGGCTGATAACCAAAGGTCAGCAGTTCGAATCCACCAGGCGCTCCCTGGAAACCCTATGGGGCAGTTCCACTCTGCCCTGTAGGGTCGCTATGAGTCAGAATCGACTCAACGGCAATGGGTTTGGTTTGGTTTTTGGTTTATGTGTTTGTGTCTTTATTGGATATGAATATAGAAAAAAACGCTAATTAATATAAAACATAATGCAACCTGACCGTTTAACATTTATATTAATATCACTAAAAACAGTACTATCCTTAAAGAAAACAAAGTTTTTCATCATTTTAACATTTCACATATATAAATTGTTGTTGTCAGGTGTCGTCAAGTGGGTTCCGACTCACAGCGACCCTATGTACACCAGAACGAAACACTGCCCTGTCCTGCGCTATGCTCATAATCATTGTTATGCTTGAGCCCATTGTTGCAGCCACTGTGTCAATCCATCTCTTTGAGAGTCTTCCTCTTTTTCACTGACCCTGTACTCTACCAAGCATGATGTCCTCCAGGGACTGATCCCTCCGGATAACATGTCTAAAGTATGTAAGATGTAGTCTCGCCATCCTTGCTTCTAAGGAGCATTCTGGCTGTACTTCTTCCAAGACAGATTTGTTCGTTCTTTTGGCAGTCCATAGTATAGTCAATATTCTTCACCAACACCACAATTCAAAGGCGTCAATTCTTCTTTGGTCTTCCTTATTCACTGTCCAACTTTCGCATGCGTATGAGGCGACTGAAAACACCATGGCTTGGGTCAGGTGCATCTTAGTCTTCAAGGTGACATCTTTGCTTTTCAACTCTTTAAAGAGGTCTTTTGCAGCAGATCTGCCCAATGCAATGCATCTTTTGATTTCTTGACTGCTGCTTCCATGGGTGTTGACTGTGGAATATATAAATCAAGAACATCGTAATATCTTGAGAACATCTGTAAGACCCCCAATAGTTCAGTCTGCTTATGATCAGCAGAATCACACTTACTCATGGAGGCATCTCTCCCTCACAATCTGATTTTACTCCATTTTCCGTATCAATCACACCAAGGAAAACTTAGCCCAACTGAAGACCTGTGAAGAGCCAGGTACTTTCCTGTAGAGTCTCATTTAATCCTCCTGACCATTTGGCTATATAATTACTATCATCCCTGTTTACCAGACAAGAAAACTAACCCTTTACCTACTTCGTTAACCTTTTAAATTGTACATCATGTCCCAGGACCACAAAACCCAGCCTTTCTGACCCCAAGGCCAGGGTTCCTCCCTCTTTGGTAACATTCTCTCAAACATCTGCACGACTATTTACAGAGTGTCATCCTTCCAGATTAAATGCTTCTCTGATGATAGTCAGAAAGCTGGAGAGTCCTTAAAATGTGACTAAGACAGCAGACCTCAAGATACAGCCCAGAGACCACCTGCATCAGAACCCACTGAAGTACCTGCTGGACACACATATGCCTGAACCCAATCCCAGACCTTCTAAATGACACTCTCTGGATAAGTCCCCAGAAATTCCTTCTTAACAAACTCCCCAGGTGATTCTGTTACACATGAAATGTTGAAAATCACTGTGTCTAACTCTTTGCAAATGGCTACTACTGTGATTTGGAGTGTCACATATTTCACAAAATCCCATATTCTCATCGAGGGCATCTTCTGGATTATGGAGTTTGTGTTAGAATTTCATAAAACTCAGTATTCTCCTGGAAGGTAATCTTTGGATTCTCACAATTCCTACCACAGGCCCCGTAGAAACAAGCAAAGCAGGCAAAGAACAAATCCTCATTGAGATGGAAATCCAGTAACTCTGTGCCTGTTCTCATCAGACACCGTTCTAGGAGTCTTGGAACACAGCTCTCCTGTCAACCTGAGGTAGGCACCATCATCCCCGTTCCACAGCTGGGGAAACTGGTGCCAGAGAGGCGGAGGAGCCTGCCCAAAGTCACCCAGATCAAGAGAGCAGACATTTCAATCCATTTAATTTTCTAGCTTGTTATATTTTCCTTATTCTACCACATAGCTATCTACATTTCAAGAATGAAGGAAAATATAACTTTCCAAATTAGCTAACCTCTACTTTTCCAATTCCTTAGAACCCTGGTGGTGCAGTGGTTAAGAGCTTGGCTGCTAACCAAAAGGTCAGCAGTTCAAATCCACTAGCTGCTCCTTGGAAACCCCATGGGGAAGTTCTACTCTGTCCTATAGAGTCGCTATGAGTCAGAATCAACTTGACGGCAATGGTGTTTTTTTTTTTTTTTTTTTTTTTTGGTATATTCTAGGCCACTCAGGGTATTGCTCCTAACCTAAAGTTAATAAAAGTCACCACCAAATAACACAAAAATTCATCAAGAAAAGTTCTATGTAATGAAGTTGCCAAAGACTCTACATCTCTGTGATGTGAGCAACTCTAGGCAGAAATTACACGAAAGTAGGCAGACCTCAGGCCCACCACTGAGTTTACAGACGCTGTAATGGCATGACCTAACAGAAATCTAGGCACACCATTCCTTTTAGCACCACCTACAGGATCACCAGCTGGCTTCAAGTCGATTCCGACTCACGGCGACCCCACGTGTGTCAGAGTAGCATTGTGCTCTACATGGTTTTCAGTGGCTGATCTTTCAGAAGGAGATCACCAGGCCTTTCTTCCGAGGCACCTCTGGGTGGACTGAAACCTCCAACCTTCCGGTTAGCAGACAAACGCTTAGCCGTTTGCAGCAACCTTCACCATGACAAAGCTATTTTCCTCAACTGTGTGAACACAGGGATAAAAGACTGGGCGCTGAGTGAACCAGAAATCACACAAGGCCTTGCTCTTGTCAATAATCCAACAGAGGGCTCACATCCTGGAGAATCTGCAGGAAACCTGTGAACTGAATCTGATACTGTTAGCCCTCTACTGCTGCAGACAAAGGAAGGGTTCAAACTCAGGACAAGACCAAGGGGAGTTTATTTTTTCTGTCTCTGGGAGCCCAAGATCCCACATTTCCGAAACTAGCTCAGACTTGAAGTCTGACCCAAAAGAGAGTCAAGTTTGGGTACAGGCTGAAGTGTCTGCTGCCCCGTGGGGTATGCTGAGAGGCACACGGGTGAAAGAGTGGGAACCTGGGAGTCAAGGTCAGACTGTGCCAGGTGAGGTCAGCCCTAGGTGAAGACACCACATTAAAGCACAAATTAAGAAATCAGGAACCATTATGGCTACAATCTGGTGGATTTTGTTTGTTAAAACTAAGTAATTCATATACAACATTCAGAAGTGCATAATTATCGTTAGAGACTGTAATTCTGCTAGGGTCCTGTTTCATCACAAAGTCTGACACGTGTGCAACCTTAGAAGAAGAAAATGCAGCCGGCAGGAAGAGGAGCAGCGGTAGGACAAGGCTTCAGATAACAGAACTCCCTGCAGTAAGGATCCTTCCACCAGCATTTCACAGGACCAAGAGAACACAACAGTTATTCCGGAGATACAGGTACAGATTTGTAGAGGTGAACAAGCTGCCCAGGACATACAGTTAAATAAAAACGGTCACATGCTAGTACCTGTGCTAGAAGCCTATTCGTGTAAAGTGTCTTGTGCATGTTCCAATCAACCAGGCGCTCCTTGGAAACCCCACGGGGCAGTTCTGCTCTGTCCTACAGGGTCGTTATGAGTCAGAATCGGATCAACTCGATGGCAACAGTTTCTGTGTTGTTTTTTTTTTAATCTATGCATCTGTATATACACAACATACTGTCGCTGCTATTGTGTCAGGCTCCGCAGGCTTGAGAGAGTCCCCAGGAGGACTCACAGGGCTCAGCACACATATGTATTCAAGGCTATGATCATTACAGTGACAGGGGACAAAGCAAACTCAGCAAAGGAAAAAGAACACGGGGCAAAGTCCAGGGAAACCAGGTGCAAGCTTCCAAGCGTCGCCCCGAGTCTCTCTCTCTCTCTCTCACACACCCCCAAGAACCAGCAGCCATCGAGTCAATTCTGATTCACGGTGGCCCCGTGTGTCGGAATAGAACTGTACTCCACAGAGTTTCCAATGGCTGCAATCTTACGGAAGCAGACTGCCAGGTATTTCTTCTACGGAGCCGCTGGGTGGATTCGAACCACCAACCTTTCGCCAACAACAAACCATCTGTGTTACCCAGGGACCCGGCATCCCACGAGACGTGTTTAATTACCCCCAGCCAGATTTATGAAGACACACGTGAAATGCGGCCAACCAAGGAAACTCGAGAGAGACTCGGTGCCCAGGGTTTTACCGGGGGCTGGTCACGTAGCCAGCCTCCGCCTGGAATGTACAAAAATTCCAGACGCCCAGAAACAAGGCAGGTGTTCAGCATAAATCAGACCGCAGTTAAGGCACAGTGAGCAACTCTCATCAGCAGTCCTGTGAATGGCAGTAGCCTCCTGAGATCCAAGTTCCCAGGTGCCAGACAAGGGTCAACCTTGCACGCAGGCCTTCAAAGGACAGCAGCAGGCCCATTATGTTAACTCTTTTCTACCCAGCTATTTGCCAGGCACCTAGTTAATGCACTCAGCTGCTAACTAAAGGTTGGAGGTTCAAGTTCACCCAGAGGCATCTCGGAAGAAAGGCCTGGCAATCCACTTCCAAAAAAAATCAGGCATTGAAAGTCCTATGCAGGACACTCTGACACCCATGGTGTTGTCATGAGTCAGAACTGACCCATGACAGCTGGCAGTAGTGGTCTGATATACCAGGTACTCTGCTCAGTGTTTTGCATCTGAACACAGTATCATTTAATCCTCACAACATCCCTGAGGCGCACGCGTTAACTCCACCTCATAAATGAGCAAACAGACTCAAAAAAGTTAAAGAGACTTGACTCATGTCCACAGCTATTAAACAGGGAGCTCGGGAGCCCAGCCCAGCTCTCTCTGATTCCGCAACAGAACACACTCGACCACGCACTCCAAGACATTAATTTTAGAAGCACATTCACCAAAAATGTTAACAACAGCTCTCTCCAGATGAGGAGATTTCTTCTTTTTGTTTTTCAGTATTGTTAGAATACACGTTGAGATGAAGGATCCCTGGAGGTGCAATGGCTAAGTGCTCAACTATCCAAACCTACCAGCCGCTCCAAGGGAGAAAAATGTGGCAAACTGCTTCTGGAAAGATTACAACCTTGGAAACCCTATGGAGCAGTTCTACTCTGTCCTACTGAGTCAGGACCAACTTGACAGCACACAACACACACACACACACACACACACACACACACACACGCTCACTCTGAAGTGCGCATGCATTATTTTTGATATCTTAGATAACAAAGGTATTTTAATTGGAAAAATACAAAAGAAAGAAAACTGTCCCATTATCACATTCTTCTACCCAGTAGCCCAAAAGTAATATTTAATCTCCAACTAAATAAACCCATAAAATATATTTGGTGTGAGTTGCCAAAACACCAATTACTTAGAGGAGAAACCATTACATTCAATCTCTGATGGAACAGTTCAATCATAAATAAAAATTCTGGATTAGTCCATTAACAAAGGATCTTCTGGCTCTCAACTCCTATTCTTCCAACACATCCACAGTAACTGCCAGGAGAGCATCCTCCTTCCCTACTGAACCATTTTAAATGGCTGCCCGCTACCATTAGCAGCCACTGAAAGCCCTACGCGTCGCCAATAAAGTCCAAAATACTCCTAGTTAAGTCACTAAACCAAAAACCAAATCTGTTGCCGTCGAGTCGATTCTGACTCATAGTCACCCTGTAGGACAGAGTAGAACTGCCCCATAGAGTTTCCAAGGAGCGCCTGGTGGGTTCAAACTGCCGACCATTTGGTTAGCAGCCGTAGCTCTTAACCACTACGCCACCAGGGTTTCCAGTAAAGTCCAAACCACTACTAATCTCATATCCAAGTCTTCCACAACCAGGCCCACATTCCCTTCCTAAGCTCATCTCCCATTCCTCCCCAGCATGAAGGCTACACTCCAGCTACATTCAGGCCCCCTGAATGTCCTATCTGGAATGTTTTCTCAAGCACTAACCTCTGTCAGAATCCAACCATCTCCTGAGGGCCAAAACGGAAAAGCCAACTTGGAAACGAAGCCCGCTGGACAGACGTGTCCTACACAGGAATGTACACAGGAAACATAATCACCTATCTCTAGAACGGGCCATGTCAACAAGCACTGAACATTACAAGGCATATTTCAAATAATTTTCATGGCCCGGTGACAAACAGTATTTCATGAAAGTTATGAGAACATTATGAGAACACTGATTATAACAGAGATTAGTTTACAGAACACTCTGCCAATCAATCTATGACTCATACTTTCTGAAGGGCTAGAATTTTAATTTTCTACTTACTTAAAGAGCACTTTTGGACTTACTCAGGTATTCTATGAACAGATGAGCAAAATATGAACCAAAAAAACCAGCGTGTTCTATGTCACCAAGAGTACTGGCGATACATTATTTCTTCAAAGAGCGCTCCACTATTGTCTCCAGGGTTTGCTTCCAATCAGCGGCTTCCAATTCCAAGTTTTGACGCAGAGACACAAAGACAACTAAGTCGTGACATCACATGACTGACAGCAACTGTAAGATACACCCCAATCTCAGAGATGTTAAAATATGAAAAAGGTAAGTTTGTTTTAGAAACGATTAAAGTGAGGGCTTCAATAAAATATACAGAAACTCCACTTTTTGAGAATGAAAACACTGTATTACGATGGGCAGAGAACAAATACCTACAACAGAAACTCGTTCTTCTCTTTGAATCAATGCCAGATCGATGTCATCACCCAGCACAGACCCCTTTCGGCTTCTTCCGCGCTCCAGTCTGCTCCCTGCGTCCTGGTCTGAGTGTTCCCTCTATGCTGAGGTCCTCCGCGGCACCAGTCAGAGCTGGCAGGAGAAGCGGGCTGCCTGCAGCTCTTTGCTGAAAGAAGCTATTCCTTGTTCCCTGGTACCCGCAGTATCCTCTTCTCTGATACAGCAAAACCTCCAGGACCTACCCAATCTGAGCCACGGACAGAGAGAGCAAGCTTCCTATGAAAATGATCATCCCATTAAACAGAATGACCGCATAGTGAATCCAGTAATGCCCATTTTTAAATACAGCAGCAGCGTTTTTTAAGCCTTTTAAAATATTTTTGGTAGGGAAATAGAAGTTTCAAAAGGCCTCATTTTCATTCAGTTCATAAATATTTACTCAATGCCACACATTTACACCTGTGCTGGGCTTGGGGCTAAAACCCCAAGAGAAGTAAGTTCCTGCCATATCAGGCATCGCCCAGTGAACAGGAGAGAAACACAAACAAGACAGGGTAAATATTTCACTTGCTTTTTAGGTTTAATCTAGACTTCTCTTTTTCTTTAAGTTTCGAAGGAAGGGCTATAAGAACAACGTATCAAAATGTCAGCAATCTAAAAATTAAGTTGTCAGCTTTTCCTCTGTACTGCAAATTACAAAAGAATTAGGGGTTTGGTGCTAATAGAAGCTTACAATTCTCAAGTGTGCAATTTAACCAATCACCCCAGTGTCTAAAAATGGAGTACTAAAGACATTTCAAGCCAGCGATCTGCAGTTTCTAGTACGTCATTTCAACTTCTCTACTTTAGCCATTCTTCCCATTTTTTCTTCCTTTTGCTTTTGTAATGTGCTCTGCAACAGCTACAGAATTAAGTAATCCGGGACTATGCAGAGCTCTTATACAACACACACACACACACGCAAAAATGACACTCAGCCAGGAGGAACAGACAAGAGAAGGGACATCTGCAGTTCCTCTTGTGGTTCTTCGTTTCTTTCAACCCACATTAAATTCAGGAATCAAAGCATGAAATGTACTTCAGTGTTTCAGAATTTCAGTCCTCCTTTTACAATTTATTCAACACAATTTGGGGTAAAGCGTGTCTGTGATAATGTCTTCACCAGATGTCTCAATTAGGATAAAAATGCTAAATCATAAGATAGCTTTCAACTATAACAGAAATTTAAATGGAAATAAGTTTCCCCAAATCATTGCAGATATCTTCACTTGTGAAATCCCGTTTGTCTTCTTTTTTCAATTGCCAACTGCAATTACATCACTTAAAAATAAATCAGAAAGAACACTGCCTGCCCAGGAAATAAACTCTATCTTTACAGACACTAAATACTTTTAAGAAATCTGAACCACAAATTTAGGAAGAATGCTATTTTAGTACAAAGAGAAGTAAGAAATATATTAACTCCATGCATAAATAAAAACAGATTCATTATTCTTGTTTTTCTGATGTTTTAAATGGCCCTTTTTGAAGACGACAGTATTTTCCTCAATAAAAGGAAGAGTTAATGATTTCTACTATTTCACACAAAAAAGAGACCCTTCTGCCTCGCTCTATGAGGCACACCCTCCCAAGCTGTCCCTGCATTCGGTCTGCCTTCCACTGCCCAACAATACCTGACTGTTGCAGCTCAGCTCGAGACAGGAGACTCCCATTCACACAGCAGGCAAAGTTAGAGCCAGCCGGGATGCTTCAGGGCGTCTGCTTGGCCGGCCCCACCCTTGCTTCCTCTGAGCCATAGTGATGTCACAACACAGGGCCGAGCAATGACTTCACCGCTCGGGTCCTGGCTTCTGAGCACATAATTCTTTGCAGCCAAGGCAAATCAAATGACAGCAAGTAACAGGAGAAGGTCCAGGAGCCCTGAGCTTCTGGTGAATTCCCAACAAATTAGCAGCTAGCCAGCCTTCTGAAACAAACAGATGTAGCAGCTAAGGAACTCTTCTAAATGAAGTGGTGCTAAAGAGAAATCGGATTCACGGTTTTCAATGCTGGCTCCAAATTCCACAATAAAGATGACATTCAAGAGGAAAATTGTGGGAGGCCACTCGGAAGAGCCAAGAGGAGCTACAGAGAACCAGGGTAGACTACTTAAAAAACCTCTCTCGTCATTACGGTCAAAGTTTTACAGAAAAGAAACATGTATTTATTTTTCAGTCTACTCTTGGAGTTCTATTTTCACCCCCGAGGACATGGTTACTAATTTGTGAATTTTAAGAAAACATTTACTTAAAAAATGAACGTATAAACGTTCAAGAAAACACCTTGAACAAACTCCTGCTGTATGCTTAGTCCAATATATACCAAGCCAAACCCACTGCCCTCGAGCGGATTCCGACTCACAGCAACCCTACAGGACACAGTAGAACTGCCCCACAGGGTTTCCAAGGCCATAATCTTTACAGAAGCAGACTGCCACATCTTACTCCCACGGAGCGGCTGATGTGTTCAAACCGCCAACCTTTCATATAGCAGCCAAGTGCTTTAACCACTGTCCCACCAGGGCTCCTCTAGTCCAAGACATAGTAAATCCAAAAAAGATTCCCAAGTCCGTGACATCACATCCCTCCATACATAAATAGTTGCTGTTCTTCTACCTAGGGGGTGCCTTAATTCATCTGATCAACCAATTTTTTAAAAACCAATGTATATTTAAAATATTTCATCAAGTTAAAAAAAAAACCTTCATCTTGTATTTCAGCACAGTTCAAAGTTGGCCAAAGTCCGAGTACAGTACAAGAATTGACAAAACTGCTTTAAACCTAGCAGACGTTCATGCATAAGAAATGACTTAAAAATTAAATGTAAATATTTCACTAAGACACTAACCTTCGCCCTAAAGGTCTGCAATCTTTTCCTTAAAAGGGGAAATTAAATAAACTGGGGACTTTTTCTGTTATTGAGAAATCATTCCCAAAACAGCATACTGTTTTGCAAAATTTATCTGCCAAAAGCGTATTAACTAGATAAACTTTATGCAGTAACTCATGCGTCTCTATTTTACTCTCCTAAGCCATCAGAAAATCATAACGCAAAGGAGACTACTTCTAATGACCTATTTGATTTTCATTTAAAATTAACAAATTGAAGTCACATTTCTCCAATTTGGAATTTTTTTCCTCCCATAGTAACTCTGTTACACTCCAACCAAAGTTTTAAAAGTTTGATACCAAAACTAACAAGTGTTTTTTTTAAAACTTCCTCTGAGCCAAGATATAAATCACCTCCCAGTCCCCATAGCTCACTGAAGCTTGACAAGCTGCTCTGTTTCTTAATAGCGCTCTTCCGCTTAATTCACTGTAATTGCTGCAATGTCCATGGCTCCCAGAAATAAGCGGTTTCATCTTTTTCCTTGAGACTTCAAAAATCTCTAAAATTCAAACAGAATGTTTTCAGCACATGGGGAGATGCTCACACCCGGCCGTCACAGAGAGCCTAGGCTGGGCCAAAAAAGATAGGCAGAATATCTGCAGAAACGATTCCACCAAAGTAAGGTATAAAAGCCGACGCACCAAACTTAAAACCGTCATGGAAACACTGCCTAAGCAGCACTGCGGGACCCTCCCAGGATTTCCCAGCCCGGCCTCCAGCGTAATTAATACCACATGCGTTCTTTATCTTTCCATTCGTTCTGCAACACTCTCTTCCCAACTTTAACTCTGAGCTGCAACTAGAGGAAAAACCCCAAGAAAACTTCAGATCGGTAAATACAAAAACATAAAAGTAAGGACTGCTCCCAGCGCAAGGGACCACAGTTCCAATTTACTAGGTAACCACACCCACCGCATTGCAGAAACCGTGAACTTGGCGGGAAGGAGGGGGGGGACAAGAGGGGGGAGGGGAACAAGTAGGGACGAGGTTAGAGGAGCAATCCAAGACAACAAGCCCCAAAGCAGGACCCAGGAAATACCCGCAAGCAATCAGCTAGAGCAAAACTCCCGCGGCGGGAGCCCCGGGCCTCCCCACCCCCAGCCGCCGCAGGGCCGCCTCCGCA
>NW_004444202.1:831509-860844 GCF_000243295.1 Trichechus manatus latirostris
GGGACGCGCAGCACCCGCCGAGCTCGGGCCCGACCTCGCGTCCAGATGCGGGGGCGGGGCACGCCGCAGTACTTTAGGGCACTTACGTTGTAGCAGCCCTCGACACCCCGGCGCAGGGGCAGGCTTCGGGGACAACGCCTCCACACAGTGGTCGTCAGCCTTAGCCTCTGGCTTCCCAGTTAGATTATTGCCCTGCCCTCCATCTCCTCACGCTTCCCACGCACTGTGTGTGTGTGTGTGTGTGTGTGTGTGTGTGTGTGTGTGTGTGTGTGTGTGTGTGTTGTGGTGTGGGGTGTGTGTGGTGCATGGTGGGTGGTGTGTGGGGTGCGTGATGTGTGTGTGTGTATTGTGTGGGGAGCATGGTGTATGTGGGGTGTGGTGTATGGCGGGGGGGGGGGTTCCTGACCTTCACTTAAGTGATTT
The DNA here is from genome assembly GCF_000243295.1 of Trichechus manatus latirostris. Taxonomy (NCBI): domain Eukaryota; kingdom Metazoa; phylum Chordata; class Mammalia; order Sirenia; family Trichechidae; genus Trichechus; species Trichechus manatus. The sequence continues at coordinate 831,933 of NW_004444202.1, forward strand.
ATTGACTTAGAGATTGCAGTGATTTTTTTGTTTTTTTCCTTTTTGAGAGGGAAAAAAAAAAATCAAATCGGTGGTATCTTGCACATGGTGGGTGCACAAGAAAGATTAAGTTGACAGGGAAGACCTGAAATAACGGTCGAGGGAAGAGGTTTCCTGTCTCAGCAAGATAGCTATGCCCACTCCTCCCTACACCCCCACCCCGGTAAGTGTCCACAGTTCCAGGGGGTCTCCCAGCTCACTGGTCCAAACAGGGCGTCATTGCTGATAAAGCAGTCCACCGGGACCAGGAGGGAGGGGTTCACACTGTGACTCATGGATGAAAGAAATAATCCCTAGTCATGGCACAGCGTCAGTGCTGTCACCAAGGAACCACGCTCATTTGTTACTTTAAGGCCGTCTCCAAATACCCAACAGTCACCCCTCTAGAAGCGCATGGACTCGCTTCGGGGGGGAAAAAAGGGATTTACAAAAATATTGCATTTACTATCAGGTGCCAAGGATGAGATGCAGAATAAGGTCTCGGAAGTTTAGAGGCACCAGAGATTAGCGTCTGATCTGTCATTGTGGCTTCTGGAAGGTGGGAAACATGGCGTGGGTTTCCAGGATCGGGAAACTTCAATAGAAAGGGGGCTGGGGAGAAGGGTTGACTACCTTGGCTGGAGTGGAAGGGTTTTTGACAGGTTGTATGGGAGACTGTTGGAAAATTATTGTTACTGTAATCCTGTGGAGTTTATGGAACTGTATTCCACAGAAGATGTGCAAACCCTCCCTCCCCCCACCAAAAAAACCAAAACTCATTGCCCTTGGGTTGATTCCGACTCATAGAGACCCTATAAGACAGTGCAGAACTGCCCCATAGGGTTTCCAAGGCTGTAATCTTTAGAGTAAGGAGCCCGGGTGCCCAGTAGTTAAGCACTTGCCTGCTAACCTAAAGGTCAGAGGTTGGAACCCACCAGCCGCTCCGAAGGAGAAAGATGTGGCAGTCTGCTTCCGTAAAGATTTACAGCCTTGGAAACCCTATGGGGCAGATCTACTCTGCCTGTACGGTCACTATGGGTTGGAATCGACTCCACAGCAGTGGATGTTTTGGTAATGTTTGTGGAAGCAGACTGCCACATCTCTCTCCCAGGGAGCAGCTGGTGGGTTCAAAAGGCCAATCTTTTGGTTAGCAACTGAGCGCTTAACTACTGTACCACCAGGGCTCCTCTTTATAGAATACGTGCAGCTTTGGAAAATTCTGAGCAAGAACATGTGACTTAGGTCATGTCTTAAGAAAAATAACCTGGTGGCTAAGAGCCGAAAGGAGGAGACCATGGCACTATTCCAGGCTTGAGCTGTCTTTCAAATGACAGATAGAGGTGACAGTTAAAAAATACAAATACTGATGATGTAAGTTTGGGGATTGTGTGTATTAATTTCCTACCAAGCCATAGAAATGTTAACCCGTTGCCAGCCAGTCAATTCCGACTCATAGTGACCCTATAGGACAGAGCAGAATTGCCCCATAGGGTTTCCAAGGGAAAGGAGCCCTGGTGGCACAGTGGTTAAAGCACTCGGAGGTGGTTCAAACTAACCAGCTGCTCTGGGGGAGAAATAGGTGGCAGTCTGCTTCCATAAAGATTACAGTCTTTTGTGGGGACCATGGTCTCAGAGAACATCTAGCTCAATTGGCATAACACAGTTTATAAAGACAATGTTCTACATTCTACCTTGGTGAGTAGTGTCTGGGGTCTTAAAAGCCTGTGATCAGCCATCTAAGATACTCCACTGGTCTCATCCCTTCGGGAGCAAGGGAGAATGAAGAGAACAGGATACAAGGAAAACATTAGTCCAAAGGACTAATTGTCCACAGCTACCAAGCCCTCCACCGGACTGAGTCCAGTACAGCTAGATGGTGCCCGGCTACCACCACTGACTGCTCTGACCGGGATCACAACAGAGGGTTCTGGACAGAGCTGGAGAAGGATGCAGAGCATAATTCTAACTCACACAAAAAAAGACCAGATTTACTGGCCTGAAAGAGACTGGAGAAACCCCAAGAGTATGACCCCGCGACACCCTTTTAGCTCAGCGGTGAAGTCACTTCCAAGGATCACCGTTCAGCCGGGGATTGGACAGCCCCATTAAACCAAATGGGACTAATGAGGCACAGCAGTCCAGGGACAAGGACTAGAAGGCAGAAGAGGACAGGAAAGCTGGTGATAGGGAACCCAAAGTTGAGTAAGGACAGTGTTGACATGTAGTGGGGTTGTTAACCAATGTCATAAAACAATATGTGTACTGACTGTTTAATAAGAAACTGTTCTGTAAACCTTCATCTAAAGTACAATTTAAAAAAAAATGTTTCTAATAAAAAAAAAAGATTACAGCCTTAGAAACCCTACGGGGCAGTTCTACTCGGTCCTGTAGGGTCACTATGAGTCAGAATTGACTCCATAGCAATGGTTTTGGTTTGTATTTTAATCTTTACAACTGCCACATCTTTCTCCCGGGGTCGAACCACCAACCTTTTAGTTAGCAGCGGAGCGCTTAACCACTGTGCCACTAGGGCTCCTCATATAGGGTCACAATGAGTAGGAATCGACTGGATGGCAATGGGTATAGAAATGTTAGAGACATATATGCATATATCAGATGCACATACGTGGCTGTGTGTGTGTGCTGTATATAAGATCTCAGAATGAAGAAAGGATTTGTTTTCCTTTTTTGTGTGCACAAAGCACTCCTTTAAAAGTGAACTTGAAGAAACTGTATTCACAATACACACTAAGTTGGCATCATTATTTAAGATAGACAGATGGCTTCACATTTTCATTCATTTTATTGCCTTATTTTTGGTATTTTTTAATTGAAAGCAAACTGTTTTCTCCACGGCTCATGAATCTTAGTCTTTCTGGTGATGAAGAAAAATTGAGCAATACTGTATGAATGACTAGTATCTTGGGAGAAAAATGTTAGAATACTAAATATTATTTTAAAAATTAGAAATGCCAGCTAATTATCCTAAGATTCCATAAATTAAAATTTTGGTGTAAAAACTGTACTGCTGCACAGTTTAAGAGTAAATCAGGGAAGCGATGACTGTGAAATCCTTTGAACTGGACCAAGGCTGTCTGCTATCCTTTTTTTGTTTTTCCTACCACAGGGATGGATAAAAAGAAATGCCCCCCAAAAAAATAAAATAAAAAGACTCATGAAAAGCACACGGCTCCCAGTAAGTGAGTGTTGTTACAGGGATGCAGTGATTTACTTGATCCCTGTAAGAACACTTCATTCTACCTTGTTAATATCATGCAGGAACCTCTTAGTCATCCGTCTCCCCACAGTGCCTCACTGGGTACACTGCAAGCAAGCACTTAGCATCTTTGCTAAGTGTTGTCAATTAATGAACTAACCCGTCACTTTACTTTGAGGAGTCAGTTTCCTCGTATCTAAGATAAGGGACGATTTTCTAAAGTCTCTCATGGTGTAGAAATACTAGGATTCCATAAAATAAAAAGACATTATCACATCTTAGTGCCTGCTGAGTACAAGCAATAATGAAAAACCTACCATTTAATTAACTCGCATCAGGAAATAAAACAATGAGCTCTTCTACACGGAAAAGAGAAAACCCACTGCCATCGAGTCTACTATACCACAGAGTAGAACTGCCCTGTAGGGTTTCTAAGGAGCGGCTGGTGGATTCAAACTGCCTACCTTCTGGTTAGCAGCCGAAGTCTTAACCACCGCGCCACTAGGGCTCCAGAAACAAGAAGGAAAGTAACAAAATACAGTAGAAGGCAAGGTGACAATATAATTACAGTTCTATTTGCTTGCTTTCTTAAAAGACCAACTTCTCCCTGTATCCCTCCCATTACCAAAACTAAAGCTACCTGTACCCCTAAGAATTCTTTGTTCTTGCCAGTGTATAACTCCTCATGGTACTTTTTTAGTACGTTACAGTGAAGTAGTTTTGGGATCGAGGTAACACCTTTCACACTGTCCCAGAGTTAGTGCAGATCTGGCATCAAAATTCAGTTCTTCAGATTCCTAGTTTACTATAGCCGCACCATGCAATACTGAGTGCTATGCAAATATTAAAACAATCCACCAGATTATCAGATATGACATCAAAAGCATGAGCAGCAAAAGACAAAATAAACAAATGGGACCTCATAAAAATTAAATATTTTTGTTCAAAGAACTTTTTATCAATAAAGTGAAAAGACAACCTACAGATTGGGAGAACAAATTTTCAAAAACTATATATCTGACAAGGGTCTAATATCCAAAATATATTAAAAAGCTTCTACAATTAAGAACAAAAAAACAAAAACCCCATCAAAAAATGGGCAAAGGACTTGAACAGGCATTTCACCAAGGAGGATATTCAGATGGCCAATAAGCACATGAAAAGATGCTCAGCGTCATTAGCTGTTGGAGAGATACAAATCAAAACCACAATGAGATACCACTTCCCGTCCACTGGGATGATCAAAAAACTGGAAGATCACAAGTGTTGGCAATGATGGGAAGAAACTGGAACCCTTATCCATTGCTGATCAGAATGCAAAATGGTACAGCCACTGTGGAAAAGAGTTTGGCAGCTCCTCAAAAAGTTAAATGTAGAACTACCATATGACCCAGCAATTGCACTCCTGGATGTGCACCCAAGAGAGTTGAAAACAGTGGTGCAAACGTGTACACCAACATTCTTTGTAGCACTGTTGTACACCGATGTTCATTACAGCACTGCTCACAAGAGCCAAAAGGTAGAAATAACCTAAATGTCCACTGACAGACGAATGGATAAACACAATGTGGTACGTACGCACAATGGAATATTGTTCAGCCATAAAGAGAAATGAAGTCCCGATCCATGCCACAACATGCGTGAACCTTGAAAACATTATGCTGAGTGAAATAAGTCAATCACAAAAGGACAAATATTCTATGATCTCACTTGTATGAAATAACAAGAACCGGCAAACATATAGAGACCAAAGTTTATTAGTGGTTACCAGGGGCGGGAAGGAAGGGGAAGAGGGGGTCCTTGTTTAGAAAGCAGTGGGTTTCTGTTTATGGTGATGGGAAAGTTAGCCGCTATTATGTTTGATGGTTACACAACATGATTAATGTAACTGATATTACTAAATTGTATACCCAAAAAATGTTGAATTGGCAAACGTGTTATATATATTTTTACAACAATAATTTTTTTTTAATCCATCAAATATGGGGAAAGATCTCATGACTCCAACCCAGGTCTTTGGATGCCCACTCTGATCTCCACCGCCACACTAAGGCTTAGTCTGCATCACTAATTTCATTTATGGGCTTCCTAAAATTGCTCTACTATAGATAAAAAGTATGGATACATCACCCAAGACCAACAAGCCCTCCAGAATTTTAGCCGTGATACAGAGAAAAGGGCCACAGCATAGGTAAGATGTACAGGAGCCCTGGTAGCAAAGTGGTTAAGAACTTGGCCGCTAACCAAAAGGTTGGCAGTTTGAATCTACCAGCAGCTCTTTGGAAACCCTATGGGGCAGTTCTACTCTGTCCTACAGGGTCGCTATGAGTTGGAATCGACTCAACGGCAACAGGTTTGGTTTGGTTTAATCCTAAACTGAAGAGATAGGATTCCCCACAAACCTCATCCAGCCACAGGGGTCCACTGAATACTGCACTCATCGGTACTCATGGGTACTCTGCTACCTGAAGAACAATGTAGTCAAGGTAAGGACCACGTTTGCAGGTTTCATTGACCTCCATGTTATCAGCATCGTGGGAAAGTCTCCAGAAAGAAGCGACAGAGAATCTGTCCAATGAACCTATCTGAACTTTGCCTGGATCATTAGGATTGGGAAGAATATTGACGTTTGACCAAACCATACAAATACTACTCTCATGAGCACACAGACTCATTTTTCCTCTGTGACAATCTCAGACAATGTTTGCATAAAACATTGAGGTATTTAAATGATCTCTGTGTTCTTTAATCCTTCAACATGAATATTTTTCAACCTAAGTTGCCTTAGTAAAATGTTAACAACACTGGTAGTAACTTGTTGAAGCCTGTTTTATGCTCAGAATAATGTCAGGCCCTTCAAATGCATACCAAGTCTTTGGAATCAGGATGCAAAGTCTTCAGCCATAGTGCTACTGGGGACAACAAATAAGGGAAATACAGGGATGAATGCAGAATTAGAAAGCAAGCTCATCCTTCTGAAATAAAAATTGATTTAAGAGTTTCTAGGCTCTAAGAACAGTGTTAGGTGTACAGCTCATTAAGGCTTCCAGATGCTGTCTTCATTCCACATTTTGTATACATCATGTCAGGGCCAGTACACATTCAGAGCACATATGCAAAATGAAAGAGAAAAATCTGATAAATTCAAATGCAGCACAAAAGGTACAAAAATGTGTATATTTAAGAGACAGCAAGTTTAGACATGCTACCACATCGTTAAAAAAATCATTCCTATTCATCAGAATTCCGTATTTCTAATGGACCACAACTACCACGGCCTCCACCAGACTGAGTCCAGCCCAACTAGATGGTGCCCGGCTACCACCACCAACTGCTCTGACAAGGATCACAATAGAGGGTCCTGGACAGAGCTGAAGAAAAATGTAGAACAAAACTCTAAATTCACGAAAAAAGACCAGACTTACTGGCCTGACAGAGACTGGAGAAACCCTGAGAGTGTGGCCCCTGGACACCCTTTTAGCTCAGTAAGGAAGTCACTCCCGAGGTTCACCATTCAGCCAAAGATCAGACAGGCCCATAAAACAAAACGAGACTAAAGGGGCACAACAGTCCAGGGACAAGGACTAGAAGGCAGGAGGGGACAGGAAAGCTGGTAATAGGGAACCCCAGGTTGAGAAGGGACAGTGTTGACATGTCGTGGAGTTGTTAACCATTGTCATAAAACAATATGTGTACTAACTGTTTAATGGGAAACTATTTGTTCTGTAAACCGTCATATAAAGTACAAAAAAATATATAACAATGTATGCATAAATTTTTGTATGGGAAAAATAAAAAATAAAGTACAAAAAATAAAATAAAATGAAAAAAGCATTAAAAAAAGAAAGAATTCCATATGTACATCCTTTGTTGCTTTGTACTCTTGTAAAAATACTAGCTGTAAAGGTGGGTCCAATACACATGAGGTAAGTTTCATTGTGTTAAAATATACCCTTGTTAAAATTGTTTTAACTTTCTCCATTTTTTCTAGTAAATTGTAGAAATAAATCTGAGAACTCTGAATAGAATAATTTGTAACAACAAAATTTTAAGTATTAGTTGAATCTTCAGTTCTTTTATTAAGTTTAAATGCTCAATAAATTCATTCTCATTTCCTTAAGTGAAAAGAAAAATCCATTAAGAATATTTTATATGTGGGGATTTTGTATATAATGGTAAAATATAGGAACGGAAGTTGGTAATCTGCATTACTACTAAATAATTGAGCTCCCCAACTATTCACCATGTGAGAGCATACTGATATCCAGAACAGATGATCACTCGTGGGTTATGCCAAGACACTTAACATTTTAATCACTTTTCCCCAAAAGACATAAAATAAATGCCAGCAAGCCTCTAAGTCTCCTGTAAAGTTGTAAATAATCCCAAGTAGCTATTATATTTCATTCCAACAGTTATCAACCACACTTAACTGAGGAAGAAAACTGGGTATTAAGACACATTCAGGAGTCTGGTTATTAACTTGGTGACCTATCTCCAGGTTCGCATTCTTTAGCAAACCTCTGATGGTTACCTGGATAAATGAAGAAACACAGCAATAAGTACTGCAGGAAAAATTCCAGCTTTGTTTCTTAAACTGTTTTCCTGTTTTCCAGCACTTACTTTTCCCCTTCCCTTCCCAGGTTCCTCACTGTGTGTCCAGGCTTCAGCAGTGTGTGTCTAACCTGACTGCATATTCCACTGAAGCCCACAGTTTCCAGTATGCTCTGGGAACCGACAAAAACATCGTCTAGGATGTCTGTGTCCCTTGAAGCAAATCTGCCATTTAAAGGGTCAAAGCCTTTTGAAAGAAAGCCCCTGCTATTGACTCTCCTGTTCCAGATGCCATCGGCGACTTGTCTGAATATCCAAGGCAGGCTCATTTGCGGGCGATACAAATCTGAGAAGGATACTAGAGTTTCTCAGACCATGCATGGCCCACCCGTTGTCTAGGGAGAGTTTTCTGTTTCTGTGTCAATAACAATGTGAGAAAATGTGATAAGTATTCACACCACTTTTATCAGAATCACTTGGAGTGTTTATTAATAATGCAAAATCCTGGCTTCAGCCCCAGTCTTAGCAAATCAGAACCTCAGGCATCGGGTCCAGGAAACGGGAATTTTTAACAAGCGTCCTCAGTTGATTCTAAAACACACCAAGTTGTTAGAACAACCGATCAAGGTGACCGGTATATAACTAAATAATCCCACAGGTGACAAGCACTACACAGATGTTCCACAGAAGCTGGGACAAAGAGGAGCAGTGGGACAACAGCCTCACACAGCAGTATTAAAAAAAACAAAAACAAAACCTGTGGCCGTCGAGTCGATTCTGACTCATAGCGACCCCATAGGACAGAGCGGAACTGCCCCATAGCGTTTCCAAGGAGCAGCTGGTGGATTCAAACTGCCGACCTTTTGGTCAGCAGCCGTAGCTCGCCGTAGATCTTAACCACTGTGCAGCCAGGGCTCCACACAGCAGTACAGGTGAGCTGAGAACCTACCCCACAACTGTCAGTACACAATTTACAGGAAGAGTCACTGCTGGGAGCCGTCCTCCGCCTCAGTCCGCAGCAGCAGTTCATTAGCAGGGAGTATGGAAATAAATAACAGTGACAGATTGTTCTGTTCCCCCTGGTTCCAGCAATAACTGGATTAGACACCCACTGATTGACGATGGCGGTAACACTGAAACTCTGACCTTAACTTCCAAGTCCACAAACCATCTTTACAAAGTTGCCAAGAAATGTCTCATTAAAACGGGAAAGTGAGGACTAACTGTTGGCAGTTTTGGTTAAGTCTGTCATCTGACTGTCCTGAACCCAGCACGTGAAGACCTTAAATTGCGAATACCATTTGGTACAACATCCGTATGCAAACAGGCATTCTCGGCGTTGACTGGTAAACACTGGAAAACGAACCAGATTAAACAGAGTTGGGCCATAGGCTGCATCTTTCTCTCCTTAAGTTCAACATCAGGAATTTCATTTCAGCAAAACAGTATCATTAATCACAATCAAAGGTAATATGATTGAGTGAGTCTTGTATTTTTCATATCAATTTGAAAGGTTATTTAGGTTCTGTAGTTATATGAAACTTACATGCATGAGAAATTTAAATCTAGTTTTACATCTACATATAAGTAACAAAAATACTTGAAGACAATGTGGGGGTATCAAGTATTTTCCTTCTGTAAACGGATGGTTAAAGAACAAGACTGCAGTTCAGTAAAAGAGGACTGTCATTCTAATAGGTCTCTTGGTGGCACAAATGATTTGCACACAACTACTAAGATAAAGGTTGGCAGTTCCAGCCCACCCAATTGCACTGCAGAAGAAAGGCCTGGTGATCTACCCTCAAAGATTACAACCAAGAAACCCCTATGGAGCAGTTCTACTTTGTATCACATGGGGTTGCAATGAGTCGGAGTCAACGCTAAGGACAATGGTTTGGTTTTTGATTTTGCCATTCTAATACAGAACAGGCTGCTATATGAGCAATGGGCTCTCCAGCTAGAATGTTCAAGGGGATACCAGATGATGTCTATCAGTAATGACACAGAGAGAGTCCTCTATCAGGTGGGCACTGGAGCAAGAGCATCTTTCAGGTCCCATCCAACTCTGAGATCAAACTGTTTTCCGAGCGTTTGGCACTACGGAACCAGGCTTGCCCAAAAGTCTGCACTGAGATAGCAACTCAAACGTTGACTTCTTTACGTGGTTTTGAATGGCCTGTGAAACTTCTCTATTGCATATTGAGACGAATTTGCCGTTGGTTCAGAGCTGAATTTCCGTAAATCTGATAACAATTTCCACCACCTTCTTCCCCTCTTTTCTGACTTAGATCCCTTGACTTTAATCTACATGTCCCCCCTCACTCATCAGGCCTTTCTCACCACCGAGTCAGGCTTTACTGAGTTACCTCAAGTGTGAGATTGTTTCTTGAGTCAAGGTATAAAGATTCCAAATGGGAAACCATGATAAGCCTTTTTCTGAAGTTTTCCCAAGTGTCTGTTCCCAAATTATTCCACTATTTAACAAAACCAAAGAGGCAAAGACTTACCATATCACATGCTCAGGAAGGTCATTATGGCTTGATGGACAGAGTACTAAATCATGTTTAAAGTCGTTGTGTGGCCTTGGGCAAACCTCAGCTACTCTTGACATCAATATCCATTGAAATATTCCTTCCATTTTCTGTTTTATTAGAATAGAGCAGCGGTTCTCAACTATGGCTGTGCGTTAGAATCACTCGAGGAACTTGAAAAATAGCAGCTGAAGTTAATGGTCATGGCTGGATGATAGATACACGTGGGCTTATTATACAACTCTCCACTTTGTGTACCTTTGAAATATTTCATAATAAAATTTTTAAATTAAAAAATAACTTTAAAATACTGACGCCTGCTATACCCCAAATTAATTAAATCAGAATATCTGGGGAATGGGGTATCAGTATGTTTTAATGTTTCCCAAGTGATTCTAATGTGTTGGCCGAGTTGAAAAACACCGACATCAAAGGAAACGAAGGCTGAAGATTAAATAGAATACTAAGAATTTCTCAAAAGAGGAATGCCATAAAAGGAAGCCTTCATAACAACCAATTATTTATATCTCTACCTGAAGTACTTAATAGAAACCACTGGATTAAATGTATATATATCCATTATCCTCTGGTAAGTGAATTGCTTTTGTTAATTCCTCCATTTAGACACACATTGGGTTTGCTGATGCTCACGCTCTTTAGAGGAGACGGATGACTGTAGCTCGTTGCCCATTTCATAGTAATGCGTTGACAAATGCTGGCATATTTAACTACGGGCATAAAGAACTCACAACACACTAAACGTGACTAGAATTGCAATAACTCTTCAAACATGAAAGGGACAAAAAATCATTGAAGGTTTTACTCCGAGTTCCTGTAAGATGTAGGGAAGGCACACGTGAGCACTAGTGATTATCTTAAGTGACTAATAACAGAAGTTTCCAGCATGCACTTGTTGATTAAACAGATAAAAATATTCGAAAATCTAGAGGGATCTGCAGGGAATATGTCTACATAAATATAATGTTAATGTTTTAAGAACTGGATCTAGAGGGTCTCCCTCAGGGATGTCCAGGCCTTGCGATACCACATGGCGGTGCCTGTTCTGGGGATCATTTAACTAAGAGCTAAAATGTATTGAGCATTTACCTGTGCCAGGCACTATTCTGTTGCTATCCATAAAGTTTTCTGATTTTCAGAAGTAGATCACCTGGCCTTTCTTCCTAGTCTGTCTTAGTCTAGAAGCGCCACTGAAACCTGTCCACCATGGGTAACCCTGCTGGCATTTGAAATACCAGTGGCATAGCTTCCAGCATCACAGAAACACTCAGGCCACCACAGTACAACAAACGGACAGATGGACATCATGTCTGGTACAGTAGAGGGTCAGCGAAAATGAGGGAAACCCTCAGTGAGATGGATCGACACAAGAACCACAACAATGGACTCGAGCATCCCAGTGACGGTGAAGGAGGCGCAGGACTGGGCAAGGTTTTGTTCTCTTCTGCTGGGGTCCCCGAGTCAGAGCCAGCTCACCAGCAACCAACAACAACAGGCACTGTTCTATGAGCTTTTTATAGAATCATTCACGTCACCCTCGTAAGAATCCTCTGAGACAGATTCTGTTAACATCCCCATTTTACAGAGGGGGTAAATGAGGCAGAAACAGTTTCAGCAGTGTGTCCACGGTTACTCGGCTCCGAGCGGCATAGACAGGACACATACTCAGGTGGTCTGAGTCCCGGGCCAGAGCTGCGCGGCCGCTAATGTCGTGTGAAAACACCGACACTCAACTCTTTTTGACTTTGATAAACAGTAATTTTAAAGTAATAATGTACTGCCCTGGGAGAGTATTTCATTCTCTATGAATGAAGGGAAGTGCTGAGGAAAGGTATGACTATCTCTATGACTACGGACACATTGCAGAGGGGAAAGTCCTCTGAACAGGCATTAAGAACACTAACACAGGAGGATTATTCAGCTTGTTCACAGCCTGAGAGGCTACTAAAAAAGATTACGGCAAACGATAATAAAATCATAATAATTATTTTTGTTAGGATTTACTTAACACTTCCTGCGTGCCACGCACTGTTTTAAGTGCTTCATATGTCCATTATGTCTTTATACCTCTATGAGATAGGAACTATTATTACCTGCATTTTACAGATGGTAAAACTAAGGTAACTGAGAAGTTAACTTGTCCCAGGTCACACTTTTACTAAGTGCCACAACTAGGCAATTTTATTTCAGATCCTATGCGCTTATCCACAATGTTAGGTTGTCCCTACAGAATTACATATGCTCACTGGAATTTCCTCTGCAGAAAAGGAAATATTAAATTCATGAAAGCTGTACCACAAATGGAATGTGTGTGTGTGCGCGCGCGTGTGTATTTTACTAAGGTTTCTTCTTTTTTTCTTTTTTGAGTTTAAAGCATTCAACCACTGTTTAGGGAAAGACCCAACGCTAGAAGAGTACATCCTGTTTGGTAAAGTAGAGGGTTAGAGAAAACGAGGGAAACGCTCCATGAGATGCATTGACACGATCACCACACCAATGGACTCACACATACCAACCATCAGGAAGATGGCGCGGATCTGGCAGCGCTTCCTTCCGTTATACCTGAGGTCACCACGAGTCGGCGCTGACTGCAATAGCTGCTACCGCCGTTTAGAGTTTGAGAAAAAGGCCAACGGAGAATGCTCAAATCCATTAGTAACTCCTCCTGGCTCTGCCTTCAAAATACAGCAGATGCTGGCTGCCGGCGCGCTGGCGGGAACCCTAACCACCTCACCAGGGGTCCTGTGATTGCTTCGTCATATTTCTCTCTGCAGCATCCTGCACCCTTACAGTCCTACGGACGGACGACCCTGTGACCCTTGTAAAACCTAAGTTTTACAGGCATGTCACCCGTAGGTTCAAAGCCCCTGAAGGCCTCTGCATTCTCTGCCCCACCCACCTGACCCCTCTCTGCCTGGCCCCATCTCACTCCCTGGCCACCCGGCCTCCCGCAGGTCCTCTAAGGAGCCGGGGTACTCCAGCCTGGGCTTTCCCACCAGCCGCCCCCTTTGATGCTAACACTCCACCTCCTCCGATCCTGGGCTCAGGTGTCGCCTTCTCAAAGCTGCCCCCTCTGACGACCCCAGGAAAAATTATGACCAGCTGCCCCAGCCCTCCTACCACCTTACCTGCGATGGTTGTCTGTTTTTTCTTTTCAACCACACCGATCACCTAACACACGACATAATGCCCTTATTTCTTATGTTGGTTGTCTGTCTCTGCCGTTCTGGATGTAAGCCCCACAAAGGCTGGGGTCACGGCCTCCTGTCACTGGGTACCCAGCCACCTAGAACAGTGCCTGGCATATGAAGGCCTTTGCTGAATAAAAGAATAAAGAAAGCAGGAGGGATTGTAAACCATGGGGCTCTGGGAGGGGGTGATTAGAGTGGATAGAAAATACGGAACGGAAGAGTTAGGTTGTCCAGGATTGGGATTAGAACCAAGAAGGAGGGGACTTGTAAGGAAGAAACCAAACATAAAAGGGAATGGGGGGTATATGACGACAATGCGTACATAGGTATATGCAACGTGCCTCCTCCAGCTCCAATGATGGGACCGATTTGGACAAAATCCTCAACCACCTACAAGGCTCCTTAGCCTCACTCTTGAACCAACCCAGACACCACTAGGAGGGTCCATGCTCCACCACATTCCCAAGGATAAAAGGAAAGAACGGCCCCATGGCATCTGGGGACACCCCTCCCCAAAGGCCATTGGACCATTCCCTAATGCCAGGGTAGATTTAATGAACACTCTTGGTGGCGCAGTGGTTAAGAGCTATGGCTGCTAACCAAAAGGTCGGCAGTTTGAATCCACCAGCCGCTCCTTGGAAACCCTAGGGGACAGTTGTACTCTGTCCTATGGGGTCACTATGAGTTGGAATCAACTCGACAGCAATGGGTTTGGTTTGGTTTTTTTTTTTTCCTCAAGACAAAAGAAAACCGGGCAGGATTCAAGAAGGACCCTCTTCATTCCCTCTACACAAACAATGGAAATGACCACTGGGGGGGGAAATGTCAGACCGTCTGAAGCAGAGTGCCCAGGCTAATATGATTTTGCTATCAATGGTTGCCATGGTGACATTTATAAAGATTTACCAACGATCAGGCAGTGAATACTTTTAAGAGGCTGTTGGAGAAAAGAAGTCACAATCCACCCTTCATCATCACAAATCGCTCTCATCCCACTCGCTCCCATTAAATGGCTCACTTCTTTTGATCAGCCTTGGCATGCCCACAAAAGATGAATTTTAGATTCTGTAATTTCAAGCTTGGAATCTGTACCGTGTTTTTTCCATTTGGTCTGCATTAAGGTTTTATCTGGTGATTCATGGTGCCTTTTCAAATGCCACAAGGTCCTTCCTTCGTCTGCCAAGGACATCTCCTAATCCCCAGCCTCTCCCTCTACCAGGGCACCCACATTCTAAAGCCCCTCACCCACTAATTACCTTCTGTGGGAGAGTACCTCTGACTGTGGACCATTGCCGTACTCACACGAACTTCTAATACATTTTAGGAGACAGTAGGTCGGTGTTTCTCAACTAGCCGCCCCAGCCGCCCCCCCACTGTGTCGTAAATTCTGTGAGGGCAGCGGGGATGTCTCACTCATATCTGCATTTTCCAGTACAAGTAGCATGGTATGTGAACCCTAACAGAAACGAGGAGGAGTCCTGCGCACTAGGTAGTAGAGAGCTTAGTGAGTGACACCTCCAATGCCCAGTCATGCAAGTTGGCGACCTGGTGCTTTCCTGACGTCTTCCCCTCTCTCAACCCCTCTCCACTCTCCACCACCATGGCCCTTTCCACGGGCCCTTCCGTTCTCCTGCATCCGCCCACATCTCTCCACTCTCCACCGCCAAGGCCCTTTCCACGTGCCCTTCTGTTCTCCTGCATCCGCCCACATCTCTCCACTCTCCACCACCAAGCCCTTTCCACGGGCCCTTCCGTTCTCCTGGATCTGCCCACATCTCTCCACTGTCCACGTGCTTTCACCTAAACAACTGCAGTGGTCTCTCAACAGGCTGCAAATCCAGTTTCTCCACCACAGTGTGTGCACTTTCAGGGATACAAGGTGATGGTGTCCCCACAGCTTAGAGCTCTTGACGTCACACTGTTGCCAGGATGAGGGCCACAGCCTCCTGTCCCCAGTGCTCTCGGGGCTCACCCGAACCCGCTCCCTCTGCCCACGCCAGTCAGACTGTCCACCTTTTTGTTTCTCTTTTTCCATGTCCCTAAGTAGGTCACATATCCTCAGAAAGGGCCCTGGTAGTGCCCAGTCCCCTGCCTTCAGCACCTGTCACCACGCAGCCGTGCATTTGTGTGTGTGCTTGTTTGATACGTGGCTCACTCCCTTCTCTAGATGCAAGTCTCCACCAGGGACCAGGGCCATGTCTGCTCACTGCTGGGTCCCCAGCCAGCACACTGCCTGGCATGGGTGGCACCCAATGACTATTTATGATAAATGATCGGAAATGGACTGTCACTCTTGGAGGTGGCACAGCACATAATGGTAAGTATCAGCCTGCGTGGTTGGCAGCCAGGGGGCTAACTACATCTGCTGGATGCAAAAAAAGAAGCAAACAAATAAACAAAGATCCATAAGGTTTTCGGGATCCTGGGCACTAAGTAATGCTCAAATATTTATCCACATCATTTGCAAACACGGACTGAGCTCTGTGTGCAGGGCTTGAGCCAGAGCTGCGGGTGGCACTTTATGGTTCAGGAGCCAAAGCCCTGTCATTTCCCCCAGGGTGCGGCAGGCGAAGAACCCGGGGCGTCTGCCATACCCCAGATTTTCGATCCCGGGGTCAGCCTCTGAACTTCCACGCTGAGTCACATTTGCTCTCCAGGTGTCAGTGAGTCACCCAGGTAGACAAGTCAAAGGGCAGAAAAATAAGAGACATTTGTGAAGCAATCTGTGATGGACAGAGGGGAGTCTTGATAGACAATGGGGTTCTCTATCTGCGCAGGGAATCATGTGGGGGACAGAGCATGGAGTTTAGAGTCAGTAGACCTGAGTTTACAACCTGGCCCCACCACTTGCCAGCGGGGGGACCTGGGTGTGGCCACCCACGTTGCCTCATCTCTTCTTATCTACTTTCTCATTTCCAAACGGAGGGACTAAACCTGCTTCGAGGACCATTGAGAGGATTACATGACACAATGTACGTAGGAAGCACTTAGTCAACTCTAAAATGTCATGTAATAGTGTGTTGCAATTACAAGGACACTGGACAGCTCACAGTAACAGTACTTGGCCCCTCTGTCAGCAAGCACAGCCAGGAGGTCCCTGAGCTCTGCTTCCTCAATCTCACTTCTGTGGACACCAGGGCTTCGAATCAGTTCCTGCATTTCCACCCCAGATGTACTGAATCAGAATCGACATTTTAACAAGATCCCCAGGTGATTCTTATGTGTAATAAATTTCGAGAACCACTGCTCTACTAGTAAGGAGTCCTGATGGCACAGTGGTTAAGTGCTCAGCTGCTAACTAAAAGGTCAGTGGTTCCAATCCACCAGCTGCTCCGTGGCAGAAAGGTATGGCAGGCTGCTTCTGTAAAGATTTACAGCCTTGGAAACCCCATGGGGCAGTTCTGCTCTGTCCTTCAGGGTCGCTATGAGTTGGAATCAACTCGATGCCAGTGGGTGGGCTGTACTAGTGAGTCTCAGAATTGGTATCTAACCAGCAGCACTAGCATTACCTGGGAACTTCTGAGAAATGCAAAGTCTCAGCAGGGGTTTGAACCTGAATGAACCAGTTTGAAGCCCTGGTAGACAAAGAGATGAAGAGGCTGAGCAGGATGCCCTTGGAGAAACAGCTGCTTTGACAAAGAGAAATAGGATGGCCCTCAACTCTTAGGAGGCACTTTGAATTTATAAATCCACTTCACACTGGGAAGAAGCAGTGGAACCATGAATAGCCAGTCTGCAGGGACTGCTAAATGGTTACACTGCATGTTGGAAGAAGGCTGAGTGCAAAAATTGCATCTGCTCGGAGATAACAGGGCTCATATTTTTTACATAATCATGTCAGAACTCATAGATCAGCATGTGTGCAGCTGCTAATATGGTTTCCCCAGTCCTGTAGCCATTGCTCAGAGCATTTTTAAATTACTGAATCTGAGAAGTTCTCTCAAGAGTACACGCCTCGCTGTTTTGAAATCACTTTAAAAATTGCAATACTCACATTTTTGAAGGCGGATTGGTGTTTGAAAAGAGTCACTATGATTTAGCACCAGACTAATGAATCAGAGGGTCAAGTTGGGTCAGAGCCATGGGCATCAAAAACTGAGTTTCAACTATAAAGGAAGTGAATTCTTAGACTTGTTTAACATACTAGTTTGCAAAGGAGTATTAAAACAAAAAAAGTCCCCATATAAAGTTCCAAAAAGATTTTGAACAATAGAACTATCTTCACTAGCAGTAAGCACTCGCAGTTACTGAGTGCTTACTATGCGCCAGGTACTCTGTAAGCACTTTATATACATGCTAACCCTTAAGATCCAGAAAAAGCCCGAAGTCTATTATACCCATCTTACCTACGAGAAGTCCTAAATTCAGAGGTTAAGTGACTTGCCCAATGTCAGAAACCTGGAAATGGGTGGCAGATAACGGCATTCATATGCAGACATCATTATGCTTTTGCGGACAGTTTAAGCTGTTAGCATATAGAATAATTAAATATTACATTTAGTCTAATTATACGGAAACTGCACAGGCTAGGTGTTAAGACAAGTTAAAATCTAATTCTGGAAGGTTGTAAATTACTTAACCTTTGGAGGCTCAGTGTCTCCATGGGAAATGGTCACTTTACTCTCTTCACAGGGCTGTTTCAGCTCATCCAGTTGTGCTTAGCACATAGTCAGCATGTTATAAATGTTAGCGATTATTATTAATACTTACTTAAACGTACGTTACTTATATTCTCCCTAAGAGTGAGCACATGGAAGAGGGCATAACAGGACAACAATTCATATTCTTCCAGTGTACTTTGTCTTTGAGTGTGGTGCTTTAATTCCATTAGACTACATCAAGTACGTGCTTTTTGAACATTAGGAGTATTTTCCTTGCCAACATTACACATTGTCTGAACTTAATTAAATGACAGTTGCTTAAGTAAAAAGTTTCCAGGACTGTTTCTATATAATCTTTAAAAAAGAGTACTTTGGCATGGATTCCTTATGAAGATGAATAAACACTTGTTTTTTCCATAGAGGACTTTGTGATCTTAAAGTCCTAAATAGCTACTGTTTTATTTTTTATAAAGTTAAGGTCACAGTTATTCCCAAGTCGCAGATCAATAGGATAGATAATAATGCTTTCTACAATGGAATGTCCTTCCATCATTAAGTCTGGACTTATTGAAAGCCCTATTTACAAATAAATGGAGAAGGGAAAGTTCCCTGTTTCCTAATTTAGAACACCAATTTTATGCAGAGAGTAAGACAAAGTGGTATCTACCTTAACTACGCTAAGTCCCTACTTCTGCCATCAGAATCTTGCTTCCTCCTTTCTATCTTATGACACCACAGAAATCTTATCCTGGGACTATGTAAGAACTCCCCAGCTAATTCAAGACCCACCAGAGATAGGATCCCAAAGGCAAAGCTTCACAGAAGCAATGTAAAAAATGGCCATTTGGTGTAATTGAAATACTACCGATAATCCACACTTTAAGCATGTTATGGGTTAAACAGACTTTTGTCCAATTAGCTGGGATGCCAACCACTAAGACAGTCTTTCTATAGGAAAATGTCTTCTGAGCTCCAAATAATCAATCTACGAATGAACTTATGGGTGTGTTTATAAATTCATGATTACTTGGTTTAATTGAAAACCCTTTGGCAGTTAACATCAATCATGCAACATTCACTCAGTTACCTCCCTAAAAAAAACCTGTGAAGGCTAAAGAGAATTATTGACAGCTTAATTGCTGTTTCAGATCGCTTTGTACATGACCAAAATAAAATATTTTTCATCTATCACATAATTGACAGCTTTTCTAGTAAGTCCAGAGAAAATTCACTTATACTGCATCTGTACTATGACCTTTAGGAGCCCTGGTGATGCAATGGTTAAGCACTCAGCTGCTAACCAAGAGGTCAGCAGTTCGAATCCACCATTTGCTCCTTGGAAATCCTATGATGCAGTTCTACTCTGTCCTACAGGATCGCTATGAGTTGGAATTTACACAACGGCAATGGATTTGGTTTGGTTACAAAGCCTGTTGATTTTGCTTTTCATCTTACTTTGATCTTTGGCTCAAATACTATGAAACTATCCAGATGTGAATATATATATATATATATATATATATCCATTGACCTTCTCCAATATGATTTCCTTTTCTTACGATTCCTCTCAGAATCTGTTTGCTGTATAGATTTTTCTGCAACTCTGACTTACAGAAATGCTGCAAGTAATCTAAGGTGTTTGTATAAAAGGGTGACATAAAAATGGAAATTGCACAAGAGCTGATTAAACCTAAACCTAAAATTAGATGGGTCTCCTTGATTAATGGCACGGCACCAGGCTGATCAGCAGCCACAATCTACACCAATCTAGACTCAGCAACTCCAAGAGTGAAGAATCTCAGCTCTACCTCAGAAGTAGTTTCTAAGAAGAAGCTTCCTCAGAGACGCAGCGGAAAGAATCAACAACATCGGCAGCACGGTCTCCTTGTGAAGGCAACTTTCTCATTTTAACTTCTGCGCACTTCATTCGCTCTGCAGAAGAGACAACTGGTTGCCGAGTGAAGTCAGAGCCTCCGGTAAAGCACAAGTTCACTGGAGTCGGGGGATTATGCACAGAGACGTGAAAAGTTCTGGAGAACACTGCAGGCTGCCCCACCTTCCTGTTCCAAAAATCCACCCCATCTCTTCAGGTCCACTGATCAGGAAGCGGAACATGTGCGCATGTACTGGAAGGGAATAAACGGCACGCATTGCTATGCGACCGGAAGGCTGCATACCATAGTTTACATCGCATTTTCTAAGGCTTCCTATTGGGGGAAAAGAAGAACAAGGAACTTACTATTTTCTAAGATTTTCTTACAGCTTCACCAGGCAAATCCTTCATGAGACGTGCCAAGCTTCCAAAAGGCTAGTAATAGAGTGAATGAGACGTCCGATGAGAAGTTTTATTTTTCAAGGATGATGAATAGTTGCAATTAACTTTTTAAATGTACTTTGCTGAGTCCGGAACATCTTGTGATGCCAGGAAGAAAACACAAAACAAAACCCAAACACCAGAGGCATGCAGAAAGGACGCGGAGGCAACTAGGAAGAGCCCCCAATCGCCAAGGCTGGAACCATTTAAACAAAAAAATATGGACAGTACTGGATTATCGCCCGAAGAAAAAAGTAAATATCCACGAGCCCATACGGTTATAAAGAAGTGACTGAATAGATAAATAAAAGGAGAAGGAACAACTCTTCTTTACCGAAGAATTCCAGTCAATAATTGTAGAAGGAATGGAGGAAATAGAAAATCGGCATTAGAAAACCACAGAAATAATTGTTGTGGGCAAGATCTACTGATGAATGCTAAAATTATGAGGTGAAAGTTTAAGGAGAAATAAGATACTTGCATCATTTCAAAATTTGTCTCCCCAAAAGTGATTAATTACAAAGGGAAAAATATTAACTTTGGAGCAGGGGAACTCAGCAGACACCACAGTAACCAAGCGATCAAAGTTAACACCATCAGTAATAAGACACAGTGACACCACGTGGCCCCGGACACAATGCACCGTGAGCATTCCTGGTCTCTGCAACAGTCTTTCCAACACGCACAGCCTCAGTCTAACCCTGGGAAAACGTGAGACAAACCCAAACTGACGGACATTCTACCTCGATCAGTTACGCTTCATGAAGACGAGGGAAGACCAAGAAACTGTCACAGATTGGAGGGGACTAAGAAGGTCCTAATGTGTCAACTAGCGTGCAGCCTAGGATCCTGGGTTGGATCCTGGAACAACAAAAGGACATTAGTGGAAAAACTGCAAAGTCTGATTCAAGCCTATCGTTTAGTTAATGGCGTCGTACTAATGTCAATTTTAGTTTTGACAACTGTACTACGGTTATGTAAGATGTTAATATTAGGGGTAGCTTGGTTTGAGATATACGGGACCTCTCTGTACTACTTTTACAACTCTTCTATAAAGTGTAAAATTATTTCAAAATGAAAAGTTAAAAGAAGTGTGCTTTGCTGCTCTATGTCCAGACTAAGCTGTATCTGAAAGATGAACAGGTATTAAACTATGAGGGAGGGATCACTACAAGCTTAGATAAGAGGAAAATAGAGTTTTATGGCCCAGTTTCATCCCTCACTCAACCAATTATGAGCTGTGTCACCTTGGTCAAATTACTTAATCTCCCTAAGGCTTAGTTTCTTCATCCATAAAAATGAGACCAGGCAAATTAAATGAAATAAGCCAGTGCCTTGCCCATTATAGGCACTCAATCAGTGTTAACCACGGTGGTGGTCATGATGGAGACAATGTCGATAATGATAATGAAAGTCCTCTCCTTTTATGAAGCCCCCAAGGATGTCACAAACCCACACCTCAGCCACGGAAGACATCAAAGCTCGGGTCCACACACCATGGCTGTGGATACTATAGGCGCCCTGCCCTCTTCCCTGGCCCTTTTCCATTCAGCTTTGTTCAGATGTTTCTTGAGAACTTACTGTGTGACTTCGTGCTATACTAGGTAGTAAGAGCACAAAGGTAAGAGAGAGCGGGCCTCTGTTTTAAAGGCAGAAATAGACCATTTCCTCGTCTAGTGGTAGAAACAGACACGTGAACAAATCATTTTAGTGAGCAGAGGGAATGTTCTAGTGCAGATGGGCCTCAGGTACCAGGCTAGCACCAAGGAGAGCTGAGTCTTAACGGACGAACTGGAGTTTAGACAGTAAAGAAGGATGGGATGAGGATAGGGGATGCGCATTCTACGTAAAGGGGGCAATTGAATTAGAAAAGGCATCAGTCGCCATCAAGACAATTGTGACTCATGGCGACCCCACGTGTGCAGAGTAGAACTGCACTCCAGGGTGTTTAAGGCTGTGATCTTTCGGAAGCAGATCACCAGACCTTTCTTCCAGGATGTTTCTGGGTGGGTTTGACCTGCCCATCTTTCAGTCAGTAGCCCACCACTTTCCTGTTCACACCAGCCAGGGACTCCTAGAAATAGCCAGTAGTATGGGGAGCTCTGTGAGAAGAAGGCGATGGGAAAAAATTGAACAGGCCTAGGTGGTTAAAGATTGTGTAGATCAAGGTGCACAGCTTGAATATGACCCAGTGGGTGGCGGGCTGTAGCCCGGGGAACGACATGGTTAGATGTGGACTTTAGAGCTCTGATACTGATAACATTCATGAGAAAGGATTACAGTTAACAAAACTGATGGCTTCAAGTAGCAGAGTTTTGCTATCCTTTAAGCAAGAAATAATAAAAATATTACTATTAATAAAGCAGTTATTGTTAGAACTATACTACCAAATTATTAGTAGGGTAGTAATAGTGGGAATGGAAAAAGCAAGGTGGATTTGAGAAATACACAGGAAAAAAATGACAGGGTTTGACGACCTGTTTCTTGGCAGATAGTTTCAACTCAACGCGTATGTGTTGACTGAATTAACTGTCATACTGTGAAAGGAGGGATGTGCAAAGAATCAAGGTTTTTAGCTCAGGTAACTGGGTGAGTAGTGAGTGGTTCTACTTACTGATAAAAGGAAGATGGAGTGAAGAAATACATTGTTGGGGGAGGCTTGAAAGGGTGTTAGTTAAGGGATAAATTCTTTTGTGTTCATGTTGAATTTGAGTTGCCCCTGAGACACTTCATTCATATTTCTAAACAATCAGTAAAATATTTACTTGAAGTTTGGGGAGATTGGGATTTGAGAGAAGTTAAGACCATGTGTGCAGATAGTATCTTCCAGAGGAGCCATGCATAAAACAAGAACTCAGGCCAAAAATGGAACCCTTGGGAACACCAAAAGTTAAGAATTCGGTATGAGAGGGTTGTCAAAACAAACAAACAAAAACCAAGTCCGTTGCCATCGAGCCCATCCCAACGCACGGTGACCCCATGTGTTACAGAGAAGTGCTCCACAGGGTTTTCCTGGCTGTAATCTTTGCAGAAGTAGATCACCAGGCCTTTCTTCCACAGTGCCACTGGGTGGGTTCCAACAGTCAACCTTCTGTTAGCAGCTGAGCCCAAACTGTTTGTACTACCCAGGGACCTGAAAGACCTAGTAGAGCTATAAAAATCTCCAGAAAAACAAGGAATGAAAAGAACCCTCTGAATTTAGAATACGGAAGTCCCAAGATGAGTTTCATGACAAATAAATCTGTAAGTAATGGGTTAGGAAGTTGATAGAGTTCAACTTTATCACTTCAATTTCTCATTTCCTGTCTCTATTCCTCTCACTCTTCCTGGATTCCCTTCCACCAATGGAGCTTCCCCAATTCCCTGAAGTTACAACAACCTCCACCCAGGCTTGTGTGTTGGGAGGGAGGAGAGACACAGTACAAGGTGGGGTGGGAAGGAGACATCAGAACTCTACCTGATAGGGCTTTATTCAACATCTGTAGGACAACCAAATTCATAATGAGAACTTTTCCCTCAGAACTAAAAGTGATGTAGCAAGATATTTATTATCTAGAGTCGTGGTGTTCCAGGTGAAGTGTGTGTACCTCTGGGAGCACACAAATTCTTTCAAAGGAATACACTGGCAGCTCTCCAGTTCTAAGAGCTCAGTTTCCAGACTCCCTACTTCCAGGTTCTAAAACTGTTCATTTTTGTTGTTTAGATCAAAGCGTATTCTACTTATGATATTAACTCAGTCCAAAACTACTTTTTAAAACTTAGGGCCTATGGTCACATACGATGAAAAATAAAATTTCAATTTATATACGCTTTTTGTTGCACAGAATCATGATAGGTAATCAATAAAATACTTCCAAGCATCAAAGATTAAATTAGGGTAGTATTCTGAGGAGGAAGTGGAATGGAAATAAAAGCTTAATGAGGAAAAGAAATGATGCAAATATCTATTAAAGAAAAGCATTTTCCTGTTATTTGTGAAATAGATGATGGTATCGAATTGCTGCAGTGTTTAAAAGATAGATATACACACAAAAGTGTGATACACTTGTTTGATTATAAAAAATGCAACATGGTATCTGAAATTACATCCTTTCTAACCATTTAAACAAGATGAAAATTTTAGATGTAAACTTAGAAATGTGCAAGGGGGAATATTCAGTGTTTCGAAGTTCTCTTAGGTGGTACAACAGAGGTATAACTGAGGTGTGGCAGGGGGGCACATGCCCTGGGAGCCGCTTGAGGGGCGCCAACGAGCAGTCTTTATCGGCCACGGCAGTTTCCACCGCCAGCTGGGATAAATCATTCAGTAATTTAAAACTGATTGCCATGGGTGCCATTTTCCATAGATAGGCTCCTGGGTACACCAACAAAAGGTGT
The DNA here is from genome assembly GCF_000243295.1 of Trichechus manatus latirostris. Classification (NCBI taxonomy): domain Eukaryota; kingdom Metazoa; phylum Chordata; class Mammalia; order Sirenia; family Trichechidae; genus Trichechus; species Trichechus manatus. The sequence continues at coordinate 856,754 of NW_004444202.1, forward strand.
GAAGACAAATGCTCTTCATGGCAGGACCTTCTCCATCCACCCCCAAAGCCTCCCTTCTCTCTCCACCATGGCTCCTACCTGTTCCTCCTGGCGGTTTAAAAAAGTCAGGTGTGAGAGAAAGCAAAGGCTTTGTTGACAGAATGTTTTTGAAACACTCTGTGTGTGATATGGATCTAGATTTCCCAAGAGTAAATCCACATTTGCTTGTGGGCCCCACAGGGTATACACAAACCCTGATTAAACGCAAAACATCTGTGGGTGATACTGATTATTTATCAACACTAGGAGAGACTAACGAATGTGCCGCAACTCTCCCCAAGGAATCTCCCTGGCAATATACATTCAGAACACTCACAGGTTCTCTCATGGAGGAAGTATGTTAAGCATCTTGCTATTAAAGCCCATATACTTTCCGAGCTCTGGATTTCCACGTTCAGAGGTACTGAATACTTGGTTGTGTGTTAACCACTTCTCAGCAGACACTAGGAAGAGCCCTGGCATAACCCTAACATGTTTGAGCTTAAGGAATTCTGTAAGAAACTTAAGCTGAGACAGGAGGAAAGGAAAACCCAAACTTTCAGTTATTAAAACTTGAGAAACTGTTTGAAGATTGAGTTTCACGCTGGTTCTGTAATCTCCTAAGGAACATTTCCACAAGTACAATTTTACAAAATGCATCTTGATTCCAATCTGTAGATGTGACTGGATAACGTTTCCTTCAAGTGGATTGCAGAGCGTTTTAGAACAATTTTCAGGAAGCTGGAATAGGAACGCTCACAATGAGTCCTTCAGATAGAGAGGCGAGCTGAAGGAAGAAACGATGAAACATAACAGGATCAATAGGCCTCCTTTTGGTAAACAGAACATTTTTAGTTAGATGGTTGTATCTTAAAGGCCTAGTCGATTGCCTCCAAATATTTTTAGCAAGTATTGGTTTCTACTGTATGAAGTTAATCCAATGCTTAATACCGATCATTCACCTTTTAATTTGGAATTACTTCTGCTCCTGTGTGCATGGCCAAAACAGTGATTAAGAGTCAGCAGGACTCAGGAACAATTAGATTAACACGTTGCTGAGTTGTACAGTATAAGCCGTCGAGTGGATCCCGACTCCAAGCTACCCTGTAGCACAGCGGAGGACTGCCCCATGTGGCTTCCAACGCTGTAAATCTCTACAGAAACAGACTGCTACACCATTTCCCCACAGTGCGGCTGGTGGGCTCCAACCGCTGACCTTTCGGTTAGCAGCCAAGCGCGTCCCCACTTGCACCACCAGGGCTCCCTGTAATATATAAAGTAGTCCCCAAATTAGAGATACCCCACAGTGAATGAGCAGCCACTTGAATGGCACTGGTGGGTGGGAAGGAGGGACACATTCTTAGCCTCCTTATGGCAAATCAGTAGCCATGGAGCTGACTCCGACCCACGGCAACCCCATGTGTGTCAGGGTAGAACTGTGCTCCACAGGATTTACAACAGCTGGGTTTTTTTGGAAGTAGACTGCCAGGCCTTTCTTCTGAGGCACCTCCAGGCGTACTCAAACTTCCAACCTTTTGGTTAGCAGCCGAGCACATTCACCGTTTGTACCACCCAGGGACTCCAGTGACTGACCTAGAGATGTGCATTTCTCCTGCCTACAGGTGAAAACATCTCTTCTTTCTCTCCGTACACCTCCTAAGAGCAGGTAGCGTTCTGTAGCTAACTTGCAACACCTTTAAAGAGATGTGTTTTTCTGGTGTCCTCCGTTGGAATTCATATTTTCCTATGGCAACATGTCATAAATAACAGGTATAAGTGGTTGTATTTTTATAGTAAAGAACAGCCAGCCAGGACTCTCAGATTTTTCTTATTCTAACTAGAAGAATTTTGCTTAGAGTTGAAGACTACTTAATTAAAACTTATAGTCAATGCTGTTTGCTTTTAAATGTTAGCTATTCATAATTCGGAGCCCTGGTGGTGCAGTGATTAAGAGCTTGGCTGCTAACCAAAAGGTCAGCAGTTCAAATCCACCAGCCGATCCTTGGAAACCCTATGGGCAGTTCTACTCTGTCCTATAGGGTCGCTATGAGTCGGAATCGACTCGACGGCAATGTGTTTGGTTTTGTGGTTTATTCATGATTCAGGCTGTTTGAGGTGCATATTATGAGTCTTTAGAAGGAACATCACTTTGTTGGTTATGGGATTGTTGCTATAATTCTTACCAGGAGGTATATAATACACTGACTTTCTCAGGACTGCTAGGGATTGTGGGGCTTTCTGCCTTATTTTGAAAGGCACTAAGCAGCTGTGTTTAGAGCTGTCAAAAGTTTCCTGCTGTTGTCCTCTGCCTTCAGGCTGTCCAGCGATCACATTCTAATGTTGTCCGTGTGCCTCCTATCATCCTTTCTCATCCTTCAAATCAAACAGCCAGATTCCTTCAAATTATATCGAAAATACGAGTACAGGAGCTCTCCTCTCATTTCCTGGAATCTGGCGTTTTGGATAAGGGGAGTCATCAAGTTATTTATTCTGGAGAGCAAAGGTTTCAATACTTCAAGAACATTATGAGTTAAACAGGCTTACAATCGCTGGCTTGGGGACTGAACTGCCATTGATAATATTTTCAACACGAAAAAAATGTATTTAAAATTCTAAATAACTAGCTCACCCACTTCTAGAATACAACCCATTCTTACTTTAGGAACTCCCTTTACTCAGGCAGGTTTTATTTCTCTGCTGTTGCCTAGCAACCTCCATGTGGTAAGAGATATCAGGGGTCAAGGAACAGACAAAAGTCATTCTGGAAAGCAAGCCCTTATCAGCATTTTCCATTGAACTTTGTCATCCTTGAAATAAAATAGCTTTCATTGTATTAAATGCTCTGTATTTTTGTTTTCTTATCAAATGCCAAGTTTTTACAGACTTTTTTTCTTTCTGAATATAAGTCCACTCTACATGGAGAATTACGTACATTGCTTTCAGTGGGCTTCTCTATTACACCAGTGCACTTTGAAGTTTAAGTGAAAAACTTGTTGCTTTCTGAAACCAATGGATTATGTGAAAAGTAGTCGTAAACACATTTGAAAGCATTCCAAGACATATCAAGGAACAAACACGAGCTCTAAGTACTCTCACTTCGAACCATTACAGTTGATGTTGAATAGAAGTCCACTTTCAGATACACTGGCCTGCTCATTAAAAATTATATCTATATATTCTTTAGAGACAGGAATAAAAAATGTTCTATGTTTGCTTGTGGCTATTCTGAAATGGAAAGGAATGTGATCCAAATTTAAGTATCGACGCTGGACTTGTTTTTTTTTTTTTCCCCAGCCTGTTCTGTACCAAATGCTATACTCCTAAGGATTCCTTATTCATGGACAACTAATTGTATTTCAGCATGATACTTTTTAAGAGGTGCATTCAGACTTCTTTTCCAATATGCTGTAATGACACATCATTTCTAGACAATGGGGTTGTTCCATGACTCCCAGCCCTTCCGACTTTTCCAAGTTCCTGTTATGAAGGCAGAGCAACCTGTAGGAGAATCACACGCCATGTTGGTGTGAAGTGGCTCCAGAGTTATTTCTGGAGGAAGATCTTATCCCTGTTGGTCAGTCCTCTGAAGGATGGTCATCCACTGAAGGATGTGGCCTTAAATTTGATCAGAGAAAATTAACTCTACCTTTCGCAGACTGACTCCGCAAGTACTTTGCACTCCAAGCTTTAGTCAGGGATTAGACACCAAGACTCTGTGGTGAATAATTCTCACCAAGACCCCAACTGAGAGAAATGTATTTATGAAGGATTGCTTGAAGGACATGGGGACTGCCTAGCCCCATAAATGTCCTGAATTCTACTTTTGTACACAGCTGGTGTCTTAGTTATCTAGTGCTGCTATAACAGAAATACCACAAGTGGATGGTTTTAACAAAGGTTTTCATTCCTTACAGTAAAGGAGGCTAAAAGTCCAAATTCAGGGTGTCAGCTCCAGGAGAAGTTTTTCTCTCTCTGTCGGCTTTCTCATCATTGTTCCCCCAGACTAGGAGCTTCTCCGCGCAGGGACCCCAGTCCAAAGGACACGCTCTGCTCCCGGCACTGCTTTCTTGATG
>NW_004444202.1:860944-863040 GCF_000243295.1 Trichechus manatus latirostris
TAACACAACTGCCGCCCATCCTCCCTCATTAACATCATGGAGGCAGGATTTACCACACATGGGAAAATCACACAATACCGGAATCATGACCCAGCCAAACTGACACACACATTTTAGGGGGGACATAATTCAATCCATGACAGCTAGGTACTTGGATAGCATTGGCCCTTTTTAGAACTGCTTACACTGAATTAGGTTTGGCACCTTGTAATAAGCATACACTGACGGTGTTGTAATCAGTGCTCATGAATCTCTCCCGTATCTGCTGAAGTCAATGTCCATTATATCACCCTTGAAGGACACTCATGTGAAGAGACTCCCCTCGGGCTTCAGTATTAGGAAAACTTGGGTTTTTATCTCACAGGTACGTTTCATTTTATCAATGATCATAATTTCATTTTCACTTTTATTGCTCGGAAGCTAAGAGCCAAATTGGCAAACATACTCATCTTGCTCCGGCTTTTCTCTTCTCCTTCCCATTTTTTCTTTCAACCCTGACTCCCTCAATGATTTATTCTATGAGAATAGCTGGGACCCCTGTCTCATATCTGCTTTAGAACAATGTGAGGAATGAGTTTAAACCAGTAGCAACAAAGAAAATGGTAGCATGGAAGAGAAAGAAGACATTTCTCTCTTATTTACTCCTCCACATGTGAATCCAAGTGGAATGAGGACCCCCACGTCCTTTCCAATTACTGCTACTCTGAGTCCTGACATCAGAAAACATGGTGACAGTTAGAAGTAACGGGAGAAGGTAGGAGGGACAAGGGCACAGAGGAGGGGAAGCCAGGAAATCTCACTGGTTGGCAGCAAGGAAGAAAGTAAGTTGCTGTGGCGGAGGGTTACTGCCAAGGACAGCTGAGAAAATGCAAGTCAGGAACTTCTTGTATTAAATCCAAAGGTGACATTTAAAATCCTGACACATTCAGTTTGTATAACATAAGAATGTCATTTCCACAATATTTATGAAGGAGTTCTAATCATAGCGCCGCAGAACTACTGCGTCACTGTTTGCCCCTCTCACATATGAAATTCTAAAAACGATCCCAAACTCATTACTGTATTTTCCACCCCCACAAGTAGAAGAACAGCTTCATTAAAAGAAACAAAACACATGAGGAATGTAGAAAAATTGCTTTGGCTAAGTAAAATGGTGATACCTCTGATCAAACATAGTCACATCCCCAATAAATAGTACTTGAATACGTAGTTTAGTCACTACAAGGAAGAAATACAACTATAAACACAGATACCCAGATGCCACTATGGCTAGACGTATGGTATGGATACTCCTGGGTAGCTGAGATTTGATCATATAGTGTAGATAACCAGTGGGGGAAAGATTTTATGTAGCATCCTTAGAAGCATATATATTATACACATTTGTTTCCTTGGTTTGGTTTAAAGACTAGCAAGCACCTCCATATTTCATATTACCCTAGCAGACTCAATTTTGTATGTTCCTTTTCTCAATACCAGTATATACCCATCAGTACCCATATACCATGTAGAAAACAAACCTCTTGGGAATAGTTACTATAAATATTATTATTATTATTTGCATTGTACTTGCAAAGAAATAAGAAAAAATTAGCTACTTAGCTAAAAAAAGACAACTTAGTTGAAAAATGACCTAATACTGAATGTCTGTAAGTTTCAAAGCTGATTCAGGTCCTTTGCAAAAATTACCTACTATGTGCACCTTTTAATACATTAATGATAAACCCACAACAAAAGAAAAGATTGAAAAGGTAACTAAAAAACTCCTAACAAAAAAAAAGCCCTGGCCCAGATGGCTTCACTGGAGAATTCTACGAAACTTTCAGAGAAGAGGTAATACCACTACTACTAAAGGTATTTTAGAGCATAGAAAAGGATGGAATACTCCCAAACTCATTCTATGAAGCCAGCATACCCCTGATACCAAAACCAGGTAAAGACACCACAAAAAAAGAAAATTACAGACCAATATCCCTCATGAACATTGACGCAAAAATCCTTGACAAAATTCTAGCCAATAGAATTCAACAACATATCAAAAAAATAATTCACCATGATCAAGTGGGATTTATACCAGGTATGCAGGGATGGTTCAA
>NW_004444202.1:863152-874755 GCF_000243295.1 Trichechus manatus latirostris
AGAAGTTGAAGTATGTCTTTTTGCAGATAATATGATCTTATACACAGAAAACCCCAAAGAATCCACAAGAAAACTACTAGAACTAATAGAAGATTTCAGCAAAGTATCAGGATACAAGATAAACACAAAAATCAGTTGGATTCCTTTACACCAACAAAGAGAACCTCGACAAGGAAATCACCAAATAAATATCGTTTACAATAGCCCCCAAGAAGACAAAATACTTAGGAATAAATCTAACCAGAGACGTAAAAGATCTATACAATGAAAACTACAAGACACTACCGCAAGAAACCAAGAGACTGCATAAGTGAGAAAACATACCTTGCTCATGGATAGGTAGACTCAACATTGTGAAAATGTCAATTCTACCCAAAGTAATCTACAGATACAATGCAATCCTGATCCATATTCCAATGGCATTTTTTAATGAGATGGAGAAACAAATCACCAACTTCATATGGAAAGGGAAGAGGCCCTGGATAAGTAAAGCATTACTCAACAAGAACAAAGCGGGAGGCCTCACATTACCTGATTTTAGAACCAATTATACCATCACAGTAGTCAGAACAGCCTGGTACTGGTACAACAACAGACACACAGACCAATGGGACAGAATTGAGAATCCAGACATAAATTCATCCATCTATCAGCAGCTGATATTTGACAAAGGCCCAAAGTCCATTAACTGGGGAAAAGACAGTCTCTTTAACAAATGGTGCTGGGATAACTGGATACCCATCTGCAAAAAACTGAAGCAAGACCCATACTTCACACCATGCACAAAAACTAACTCAAAATGGATCAGAGACCTAAATATAAAATGAAAAACAATAAAGATCATGGAATAAAAAATAGGGACAATGCTAGAAGCCCTAATACATGGCATAAACAGAATACAAACCATAACTGACAATGCACAAGCACCAAAAGACAGACTAGATAACTGGGAGCTCCTAAAAATCAAACACTTATGCTCCTCAGAAGATTTCACCCAAAGAGTAAAAAGACAACCTACAGACTGGAAAAAAAAAATTGGCTACGTCAAATCCGATCAGTGTCTAATCTCTAAAATCTACAAGATACTCCAAAACCTCAACAACAAGAAGACAAATAACCCAGTTAAAAAAATGGGCAAAGGATATGAACAGGCACTGCACCAAAGAAGACATTCAGGCGGCTAACAGACACATGAAGAAACGCTCATGATCATTAGCCATCCGAGAAATGCAGATCAAAACTACAATGAGATACCATCTCACCCCAACAAGGCTAGTATCAATCCAAAAAACACAAAATAATAAATGCTGGAGAGGTTGTGGAGACACTGGAACACTTATACACTGTCAGTGGGAGTGTAAAATGGTACAACAACTTTGGAAATCAATTTGGCGCTTCCTTAAAAAGCAAGAGATAGAAGTACCATATGATCCAGCAATCCCGCTCCTTAGAATATAATCCTAGAGAAATAAGAGCCATCACACGAAATAGATATATGCACACCCATGTTCACTGCAGCACTGTTCACGATAGCAAAAAGATGGAAACAACAAATTATGGTACATTTACACAATGGAACACTACGCAACAAAAAAGAACAATGATGGAGTCGTGAAATGTAATGTGGAGGAATCTGGAGGGCATTATGCTGAGTGAATTTAATCAGTCACAGAAGGACAAATATTGTATAAGACCATTATTACAAGAACTCAAGAAAAGCTTTAAACACAGAAGAAAACATTATTTGATAGTTACAAGGGTGGGGAGGGAGGATGAGGGTTATTTACTAACTAGACAGTAGACAAGAATTATCTTAGGTAAAGGAAGGACAGCACACACTACAGGGGAAGTCAGCGCAACTGGACTAAACCAAAGCTAAGAAGTTTCTTGAATATAATCAAACACTTTGAGGGACACAGTAGCAGGGGCAGGGGTCTGGGGACCATGCTTTCAGGGGACATCTAGGTCAATTGGCATAACAAAGCATATTAAGAAAATGTTCTGCATCCTATGTTGGTGAGTGGCATCTGGGGTCTCAAAAGCTAGCAAGCGGCCACCTAAGATGCATCAATTGCTCCCAACCACCTGGAGTAAAGGAGAATGAAGAACACCAAAGACACAAGGAAAGTATTAGCCCAAGAGAGTGAAAGAGCCACATAGATCAGAGACTTCATCAGCCTGAGACCAGAAGAACTATATGGTGCCCGGCTACCACCAATGACCTCCCTGACAGGGAACACAACGGAGAGTCCCTGATGGAGTGAGGGAAGGGTGGGATGCAGAACTCAAATTGTAGTGAAAAGACCAGACTTAATGGTCTGACTGAGACTGGAGGAACCCTGGAAAGCACGGCCCCTGGACTCTCTGTCAACTCAGAACTAAAACAATTCCTGAGGCCAGCTCTTCAGACAAAGACTGGACTGGACTGTGAAATGATACTCATGGAGAGTGTGCTTCTTAGCTCAAGTAGATACATGAGTCTAAATGGGCAGCTTCTGTCCAGAGGTGAGATGAGAAGGCAGCGAGGGTTAGGAGCTGGTTGAATGGACACAGGAAATCAGGGGTGGAAAGGAAGAGTGTGCTGTCACAGTATAGGGAGAGCAATTAGGGTCACATAATAATGTATGTATAAATTTTTGTATGAGAGACTAACTTGAACTGTAAACTTCCACTTAAACTACAACAATAAAAAAATTAATATTTTCATGTTAAAATTATGTCTCTCAACAGTGTGTCCTTCACATCTAATGTAAAGTCAAGGTTCCCACTTGGCACTAATTATCTAATTATGTGAATTACTCTAATTCTCTAATCATGAAACGAGATAGGCCATGGATAAAAACTTCATATTAGAATCCATTTTTTAAAAATGTAATCTACCAAAATTTAAATGTCTTGCATTTGTGCTAAAAATATATTTCTAATTTGATTTTCTCCGGTTACCTCAAGTCATTACATCCAGAACTTAGAATGTTTCCCCTTCCCAATCAGCTTCTCTTCTTAAGTAATCCTCTTCTGCCAGAAAAATCAACATGTATTTCATCTCCCAGACCTAAACATTTGAAAACATCTCCCTTCTCCTTCAACCTGTTCCTTCTTTCTGCCAACTATCGCTTATCTCTCTCACTTCTTTTTTTTATTCCTAGACTGATATCTGAGATTTGAGCTGCATTATTTCTAAAATCTCCCAGCTCCAGGCTCTCACCAGCCACTCTACTCTGTACTCCACTCCACTCAGATTAAATCTTTTAAACCACTTTCATTCTGTCACCATCACTGTTCAAGAGCTTACAATAGCTCCTGTGCCATGAAGGGTCACCACAGCAGGCCTGACTGCCATCCTCAGACAGGCCTGTCTTCCAGGTTGGCCCGTAGCTGGCGTCTAGGAGCTTGGACTCCAGGAAGGTTTCTGCTGCTCCCTAACGAAACAAAGTGGTTTTTGTTAATCACCTGCTTTCCTTGTGGGAGTCTGGAGTAATGGTACCTGCCAAGCAGAAGGTGCCCACATGATCAGCCCCCACTAAAACCCTGGACAGTGAGTCTCTAAGGAGGTTCCCAGGTCAACAACACTCACACACATTGTCACAAACCATTGCTGGAGGAATTAAGCTCCTCCTGTGTGACTAGGAAAAGATGTTTGGAAGCTTGAGCCTGGTTTCTCCAGACTTCACTATATGCATCTTTAGCTTTTGCTGATTTTACTTTATATCCTTTTTCTGTAAGAAATCTTAGCCATGAGTGTCACTAACATATTTTTACACAAATAACGCGGGACTTTTACGTTTGTCTGCCAATCGCGCCCTCCCCTTGCAAGATGTTTTCATAGCGCGCTTATGAAAATAACTTGCAGAGGTGGGGGGGGGGCACAGTTGGCAAACAAACATAGAAAGACCCGCGTTATTTGCAAAAAATATGGTAAAATGTTCAGTCTTATGAGTTCCTCTAGTGAATCACTGAACTTGGGGCCCCCTCCTCTAAAAAAAGCTCTAATAGTCTGTTACATCATTTCTAGCCTCTCTCGTCTAACTTACAAAGCCCTACATAACGTGCCCCGACCACTACTTCTCCAAACTCATTTCCACTAGTTCCCAGCACGTGCCCACTGCTTCAGTTCGACCACCACGTGTGTGTAATAGAGATGGCAGTTTGTAGGGCAAGTCTCAGCCTGGAGTCAAGAGATGTGGTTTCTGCTCCTAGTTCCCTCTATTCTGCCATTTGCAGAAAATTTAATTCTAGTCATTTACAACCTTTTGAAGTCTTCATATCCTTACATATAAAATGTGAATAAACTTAGAGACGCAAATAATTACCAGGAGAAAGATTTGGATTTTCTGCGCAGATAATTTCTTACAGATTTGCTACTAAAAGTCATATTCTATCAAAGCAAAATAGTTCTGTTAAGGGGAGTCCCTAGGTGAAAGGGTGACAGTTCCAACCCACGCAGAGGTGCCTCATAAGAAAAGCCTGGTGATCTGCTTCCGAAAAGTCGCAGCCATGAAACCCAATGGAGTGCAGTTTTACTCTGCAACACACAGGGTTGCCATGAGTTGGAATTGACTCGATGGCCACTGGTTTTGTTTTGGGTTATTTTCCCTGTAACTTCCCTTTTTTATAGTTCTGCAAAAATTTCTTCGTTCGCTGGAAAATGTGAGAAATATTTCAGAATTAGACATTCAAAGGAAAATATAATATGCTGCAAAATAGGAATACTGTTCAAACTCATGTACCACGAGGTACTTCTCCCAGGTGCTGTTTTTGAAAGCTACTGTCAGAAGAACTGAGAGAACTTAGCAACCCAGTAGTTGGCAGGAAAGGAGATGGTTCAGCCAGAGTCCCAGGTCGCTCAGGATTAGGCAGGTAACATAGATAGGAAACAGCCTCTTTGAAACACTGAGAACTTCTTTGGTTAAATACATATCAAGATCAAAAGGTTTCAAGAAGAGAAGAGCCTACTGAAATACTCCTCTGAATTTACTGCTGCTTTTGTATACATATCTTGCTAATTAGTCACTTCTAATACCAATAACTATTGAAATTCATCTCTCAAGGACCCACAAAGGAGCAGCAAAAGCCACTGAGCGACCCATTCATTAGGATCTCCAGCCCGAGATAGTTTCGGTGCTGGGCTCATGGGAAAGACCCATCCCTTTGAGGTTCGGGTATCAACCATATTTCAAAGAAGTTGGGTTACTAGTTGTTTTTACAACTACTTAAATAATAAATTTAAATTATATTTCAATTTATTTGTGTGGGAGAAAGGCCTGGCGATCTATTTCCAAAAATCAGCCAATGAAAACCCTGTGATCACAACAGACTAGGCAGTATTTCATTCTGTTGTGCATGGGGTCACCGTGGGTTGGGGGCCAACTCAGTGGCGGCTAACAATAACAACGTTCTTCTGTGTATTTGTTGGCACAAAGGAAAACTAATTACACCTTGTGAATTGCAGAGCCTAAGCATAAATTCCCAGCATCTCTGTCTTTGGAGAGCATTCAAACTTTTCTTTTTATCCACTTCCTAAATAGAAGTTGCCATCACAACTAACAGCTGCTTCCAAGCTCTTCAAACACGAGTCCCTACAGCAAAGACACTAAACACGAATTTCGGACTCATCTGTCAGACCGACACATACTAAAATGGGCACAGGGAAAGGTGAGATGACCCTGTAGCTGAACTCCATCTCTTTTCCTTTCTAGATTTTCCCACTGAAAACAGAAAACCAGAGCTTTCAAACCAGAGAAAAGCTAGAGAATAATCAGCATAGCAGAGTCACGAATGAACCAATATCTTAAGAGGCATCATGCACTAAAGAATAATTTCTCCATTTCCCTGGATGAATTTACCTGTGGGTTTGTCTAAATATTTATCAAACTCAGAGCTGTAATCACTAAAAATAGTCACTAGTCACTTCTCATAAGTATACATTAACACTAGGAATACAAAACCATTACCTCCAAGTCCTAGGAAGGACTTTGAACACAGATAGAGGCAGATGAAAGATGGCATGTTGCACTGCAGCAAATTCAGACTTGCTAGAGCCCTGACATTCCAGCTTCCCTTCCTCCGGGAATATTCTCCAAGAAACACAGAGAGCGATCCAGGGTGGCGGAAGCAATTGTTTTATTGTCCCATCCAGGTCTTCTCCTGGAGTTCTTCACTCCAAAATCCAGCCAGGCGCAGGGGGCAGTTAAGTCAGTAGCATTTTCTGCTGTCCTTCAGATCCTTCTTGCTACATCTTCCCTGGTTCCCGGTGTGGCTTCTCCACGTCACTGTGCTGCTCTTTCCAAGTGCTGCCAAAGCAGAACCCGGCAGCAGGGAAGAGACTGAGGTGGCACAGGGCTTCCAAGCAACGTCACAGAATCTCTGGCTTGGTACCCATTTTCCAGATCAATTGTGTACATGGATAATTGTTAAATCCTTAATTTTCCCAGCCGTTATATAACACCTGGTTAAGCATCTACACACCGGGCTGTTGGGGTAGATGGAATAAGGACACTAATATTCTTCTCGTTCTTTTGCCAAGGACTCCACTGAAGCTCCTCCTTTCTCCTTTCTTTTCCCATATTTCTTCCAAGGGAGTCTGAGTTCATTTAATACACTTTATTCTGTAAAGTACAACAATACTAGGAGGGCTACCCTGGCCACACCAATAAACAGAGACTCCACTAAGCAAACTGGGCAAATTCTGACACAGCAGACAACTGAACGGAGGCTCCGAAGGGGGTGAGGCCGAGAAGGGAGTGCGTACTGACAGTTGTGAGTGTTTAATATGCTGTACGCTAGTATTACACATGTAAACGTTAATTTAATCCTAAAATCAACCACATGAGCATTATATTATTTTCCCCATTTTTACAAATGCAGAAATGATCTCAAAGCAATGTGCCCTACAACTCCTACAAACCAGTAAGAAAATCACAAACTCAATAGAAAAATGATCAAAAGATATAAATAGACATTTCACGGCAGAGAAAACACAGATGGCCCACAAACACGAGGTGTCCAGCATTATCAGTGGTCACAGAAACGCACATTAAGACTCCAATGAGATAACCACTTACATCCACTCAGTTAGGAAAAATGAAAAGTCTAACAATTCCAAGTGTCAGAGGGAACAGGGATCCATATTCCGATGGGAGTGAAGATTGAGGCAACCACTTTGGAAAACGACTTGGTCTATCTCCTCAAGCTGAACATTCACAGAGCCTCTGACCCAGCAATTCTGCTCCTGCCCAAGAGAGACTCTCCTACCTGTGCATGAGGAGATCTGGTCACCAGTGAGCTCCCTCCACACCAGTAAACACCTGAAAACATCCCAGCTGCCCAGCAACAAGAGAGTGTGCAAATAACCTACAGTTGGTTCCCCACGTTGGAATATTCAACAATAGAAAACCAAAACAAATAAGCTTCAGCATTCCACAACAATAGAGACGAATCATCACAATAAAAAGATAGTCCTGAAGGATTACATAAAACATTGTCCTTTGTCAGAAAGTTAAAAACAGCTAAAATTTTCAAATTCCTTTTAAGAATACTTACGGATGCAATAAGATTACTTAAAAAGAAAAGTAAAAGGATAGCAAACACGACACTCTGGATAATTACTGAGCAGGTGGAGACAGAAAATGGAATGAGGGCTGGTCAAACGGTCAGGTGAAAGTTAATGTCAAAACCCTGGCTTTGTTTTAGAAGGTGGTTTCCTAGATGATTATCGCATTCTTATCCGTTGTTTTCGAGTCGGTTTCAACTTATTGGCAGACCTACAAGACAGAGCAGAACTGCCCCATAGGGTTTCCAAGGCTTTAATCTCTGTGGAAGCAAACTACCACATCTTTCTCCCATGGAGCAGCTGATTGATGGGTTCGAACAACCGACCTTTTGGTTAGCAGCCGAGCACTTTAACCGCGGTGCCACCAGGGCTCCCTAATCACATTATTAAAGATGTTTAACTAATAACCAAGTAAATAAATGAGGGAATACTGATGAAACTGTGTCACCAAGGATGATTATCACCCAACTTTGTATACCTAGGGTCCTAAAAGCACTCAAAGAAGCAAGACAAAAACAATGAATGAACAAAAATCTGGCCCAGGTCACACAGCAACGCATCGAACGCTCAGGCAGTTCAGGTCGGCCAGACTCCAGAGCCTATGTTGCCTCCAGGCGGGCCACTGTTCCTTTCCCAACCAGAGACACAAATCCGTGCAAGTCACTCCACTCGCCCACAATGGCGGAGTGGCCTTGCCTGTGGGTCATAGCCAGAACTCAACAACTGATTTCTTCCAGATGGTGTAGGAAGGCAGGAAAATAGTAGCAGTCTAACAGGTACTTCTGGGCAAGGTGAAGACCGATGTTGCTAGAATCCTGGACCTACCAAATACTACTGAAGTCACTGGAGGAAAATGTTTCTCTTGGCCTCAGCTTCCTTAGAACATGAGGATTGGAAATGTTGAAACAGATAATGATGAAAATGACTAACACTTTTGGTGGCTTATAAGCCAGGGCTTTACCAAATTTTTTTAAGTAGACTGCTCACTACAATCTATAAGATATGAATTATTATTATTCTCAATTCAAAGATGAAGAGAAAGAAAGAAAAAGAGGTAGAGGGATTTCCTTTAGGTTATACAATTATAATGGAAGATGAGAGAGTCTTGAACCCAAGTCTCTCTGGCTCCACTGTCCATGCTCTTAACCTCTAAAGTGCTCACACACATATACACATATGTAGAGATATACACTCATATACACACGTGTATACAGATACAAACTCATGTACATATATGGATGGATACACATACATATGTATAAATATACACACTGTACAGATTTATAGACACATACACACGTTCATATACACATATGTATAGATACACATATATTTAGATACACATATTCATGCACATATGTGTAGAGACACACACTCATACACACATGTATAAATACACTCATACATACATTTGTATAGATGCACACACTCATACGTATTCATATTATAGACACACACACGTTCTGGCTTTGCTCAAGAGATTCACAAACTGTTGTGAAAAACTTCCTGTTCCTCTTCACACCTGCACACATGACAGCGTTGCCCGTGTGAGAAGCAACTAAAAATAAATGCAGTTCCCTTGGGGCACCTAGCCAGGTGACTCACTCTGCGGCTCCCGTTGGTGTTCTCAGCATAGCTTGTCCTTCCGTATCAGCATTCCCGCGAGCCTCTGCTTGTACCTATTTCATCCCCTGTGGAAGGTTAAGTGCCCGTATCTCTAATTGGCTTCACAAAGTTAATTTGGTGGACACTAATTAGCCAATATTTGATATCAGATCTCTCTAAATTTGGAAAAATCTACCTCAACTTTGTGATGTGACAATGAGTGAACAAAAATTTAGTAGTATTTACATGTACTTAAGAGGAGGCCTGGTGGTGCAGTGGTTAAAGCGCTCAGCTGCCAACCAAAAGGTCGGTGGTTCAAACCCACCAGCTGTTCCATGGGAGAAAGATGTGGCAGTCTGCTTCTGTGAAAATCTACAGCCTCGGAAATCCAATGGGAAAGTTCTACTCTGTCTTGTAGGGTTGCTATGAGTCGGAATTGACTTGGCGGCAGGGAGTTTGGGATATGTACTGATACGTATTTATAGGTAGCACATAGAGTCTGGAATATAACCAATGCTTAATGAATGGTAGCAATTATTATTTTAAAAATTATTCTTCTAATATTTAAAAAATATTATTAGAAACAATAAAACTCATTATCATTATTTACCAATAATCTATTTTTGTTAAATTTGGCTTTCAATATCTTATTTTTGGAACGTTTTCATTTGGGGGTGTTATGGATTGAATTGCATCCCCCCAAAACGTGTTAGAATCCTCTCTCTTATTTGTGTGGCTCTAATCCTGTTAGTGATGCCCGTGCCAGTGTAGGGTGTCTTCTAAACCCCATCACTTCTGAGTTACAGAAAATCAGGTTAGACACGAGGCATGCACAAACTGGGGAAGACGGGTGCCATGGGAGGTCACCAAGGAACCAAGGAACACCTGGGGCTACGGACAAGGGCGGCATCAAAGGGATGAGATTCTGATTGAGACTTTTGGCCTCTAGAACTGTAAGAAAATAAATTTCTGCTTTTTAAAGCCACTTACTTGTGATATTTGTGTTACTGCAGCACAGGTAACCACGACAGTTGGGTTTACGCTTAGAGTACCTCAGTGTGAAGTTCTGGTGAGTTTAAATTTAATCACAAGAACACTCCTTCAAATTGAATTTTAAGAGACTATGGACTCTAAGTCTCTTAACTGAGACGGGCACAAGTGAGAAATGGGATGTAAAAAGAAAAAAAAGAAAAAAAAACTCCCCAAGCCCTGAATCTTTAAAGTAGGTGAGAACCAGATATAGTTATTACTCCGAGAAAAGTGAATGGCCCCTCCCCACAATCCGTTCCCGCCTCACACGCACACCCACTCCATGAATCAGTTCTGCCACATTCCATCAACATCACTCCAGGTCTTCAAAACACAAAAATTTAACTTCAGATTAAGATGTTGTGGTTTCATCTGTACTTTTCACATAAAAGGCTGCAAAGAAAAAGAGATAAAGATTTGGAACGTTGACTTTTACATCAAACTAGAAAAATTTGCTTTATAGTGTCTCCGTGTAAAGTCCTCCAGCAATTTCAAATTCAAAGACCTCCAGGTTTTTCCCTCAGATGGAATTCCAGAGGAACGGGGCTCCATAGTAACTGTTTTGCTCATTCACCACAAAGGAAGAGCAGGGAAAAGCGAAATATGACACGGGGCTAGAAAAGCTGCCATGTACAGAGGGAAAGGCGAAGCACAGAGGGCCGACCCGACTTCACAAAGTCTTCATTCTGCAAAGACAAGGTGGTGTACAGGTAAGGGAAAGGGGTGGGGGATGGCGGGAAAGGTGGCGGCTGCCTCCAGGCTGGTTAGAGATCTGTGACTTAAATACATATTTCCACAGGGAATTAGACCCCATCTGGAGCCTACGATTTAATTTCTCCCAACTGTAAACAGATGTTTACTTTTTAAATGCTAAAGTGTATGTTTACGTATATTCTAAAACGAATGCTTTCCAAACATTACAATTGAAACTTGGTATTTTTTACAACGGCCAAAATTACTTCAACACAGAGAATATTAGTGCTAGAAAGGACGGAAGAAATGAACTATTCTAGCCCTCATTTTGAGGAGGAAGAAAAAGAGTCCCAGTTAAGTGACTTACTGATTCTACATAAACAGTCTATGCCCGAGCTGAAAGTAGAGCCTAAGTGGTAGCTTTCACTTTAAATATTTTAGCCTCTCCTAAGATTTAAAATGCCCCCTTGGAATTACAGGGGCAGTCATAAAAGTGCAAACGAAACAACATTTCGTTGAGATCCCGGAGGGACACTAAAATTCAGGAGCTGCAAATGGCTTCCCAGCGTGCTCCGGGCGACAAGATGGCTTCCCAGCGTGCTCCGGGCGACAAGATGGCTTCCCAGCGTGCTCCGGGGGACAAGATGGCTTCCCAGCGTGCGCCGGGGGACAAGATGGCTTCCCAGCGTGCGCCGGGGGACAAGATGGCTTCCCAGCGTGCGCCGGG
>NW_004444202.1:874855-922704 GCF_000243295.1 Trichechus manatus latirostris
CGTGCGCCGGGGGACAAGATGGCTTCCCAGCGTGCGCCGGGGGACAAGATGGCTTCCCAGCGTGCGCCGGGGGACAAGATGGCTTCCCAGCGTGCTCAGGGAGAGGTCGCTGGCCACGCCAGGAATGGGAGCCGCTGCGGACAGCATGGCAGGGAGCCATAGGGGGAGGGAGGAAAACAGATTCAACACGGGCGGATGACCTAGTGAGCAAGGTACGCACGCGCTTGCTTGTGCTTACGTACTCGGCTGTGGTGCAGAATTTCACCTGTTTTTCACCACATCCAAGTGAAACTGCCTTACAGATTAGTACGTAAACACAAGTAAGCCCATGCGTACCTTGCTTACTGGGTAATCTTTCCCTGGCAAGGGGAGAACCTTGAAAAGATTCTGGAATTCCTGAAATCCAGGTAGAGAGATGAGTCAGGAAATAATATTTTGTGACGATTTTCACTAGACCATTTAATTCCCATGTAGGATGGCTGGAACCAACAGGTCAGAGAACACAATAGCAGTCCCTACCATGTGCCAGACACGAGGCGAGGTACTTGCACACTTTGGCTCTTTTAAACTTCACAACAGCCTCAGGTAATAGGCATACCTCTACCTACTTTACAAATGAAGTCTGGCGAAGTCCAGTAACTAGAGGCAGAGCCATAATTTGAATCCACGTCTTCTGTCTTAACTCGGACGCCCTTTCCCACCCCGGGAGAGCGCAGTGCCACATCATGACCCATTTACCCAAATCGGGGTGTAAAGGGCTTTAGACTCTGGGTCATCAAGAGTGGCACAGTTCAAGATTTACAGCCACGTCCTTCCTTTTTGTTTTCAGAATATTATCTGGATACAGTTGGCTACAGGCGAAAAAATTACTTCAAGAAAATTGTGTCAGAAGTAACTCCTTATTTCCTCATTTCCAAGATGTACATTTTTCCTACCATTTCAACATTTCTGAAGTCAGGATGTGAAACTGTTGCATATATTTAATGCGATAGTGTTTTCTCCCCTAAAAGCTGTTATTAAATTGATGGTGTAATCATACAGTGTCTTAGAATTGATGAGTATGTTATAATTTTTTCTCATGTTAAATACCTTTGAGATGTTCAGATTAACCATTTTAGGGTCAGATCCCTAGGAAATAATCCTTACATGCTTACTCAACATGTTTGTGACCTGAACTACGCATTTTTTTGTAGAGTCTCTCTGTCTGTAATGTCACTTTAAATGAGGGTACAGCAGAAACTGGTGAGTAGTTTGGGTCTTTATTTCCTAGATACAAACCCTAAGGATCAGCTAGAGTCTGTGGCAGATCCATAATTCCTCAGGCAGATTTGCTGCCATGGAATGTGCCAGTTCTGAAACAGTTGTAACCCGAAAACATTCAGTAAATGGCACCAAGGTGTATATTGTTATTTTCATGGTACTGAGTTTGACATCAACCAGCCATCACTGCTGTTTTTATTGGGTAGACATCAAGGTTTAACTGAAATATTTGGTTCATTTCATACTTTTATAAGTTAGTTAAGCTCCCTGGACCTTGGTTCCTTCATCTGTATAAAGAAATTAATCGCATGTGTCACCTATGACTGTTGTGAGGATTCAACAGGTAGCAACCACCCAAATTCTTTGTGGAATAAAATGAGGTATGAAAAAAAGAACAAACAAAAAGAAAAAAAATATTGCAGTGTGTAGTAGGTGTTGAATAAATGCTAGTTCCCTTCTCTAAATAATATTTTATGCTTCTTCCTGTCATAAAGGGAAGGATTTACCACTCTAATCAATAAATACATGAAAAGAACTTACAACCATGAATGGGAGACATCCCAAAGTATAAACTGATTTCATCTGCTCCCAAGAGAAAATCTGTAAGAAGTGAAAACCGAAGGCATACAGCTTCAAAGAGAAGACTGATGTGAATGGAGAGTAAACCCAGTGCTAAGCAAAGCCTGAGAGGATGACTCAGAAAGTCGGTCTGCAGGACTGTGTGACTCTCCGGATCAGTCAATGGCTGCATTGTTGAGAGAGTGCAACTTCCCAAAAATTATTATAATGCTCTTTTTATCCCTTCAGGAATTGTGTGATACTTTTCAAGAAAGACTACTCACAGCCCAATATTAAAAAGAAAAGAGGCAGTAAATCAATACGCCTAAATACAGTAGTTAAAATTTTGTTTTGTTCTTTTCAAGTCCTTGTAATTCTGTCTGATTGGAGCCTGTAATTGTAAGTTACAAGAAGTGGATTTCAGTTTTAGCTGCGGTAAAACTGCCAGTGTCTGATCATCTCTCTACTTGTCACTGCTACTCAAAGAATGCAGAAAGATCTGAAGTATTTATCTTTGAAACAAGCAATGCAAAAAAGTACCCATTGAAAACCTGTTGCCGTCAAGTCGATTCCAACTCATAGCAACCCTACAGGACAGAGTAGAACTTCCCCACAGGGTTTCCAAGGAGCGGCTGGTGGATTGGAAAACCGACCTTTTGGTTAGCAGCCACCAAGGTATCCCCTACATGTATAGTCCTTGTTAAATGGTCTCTCTTCTACAACTTGGGCTCTTAATGGGCTCTGTGAACACTCTTCGCCCCCCTTACCGTTTCAGGCCGAGGGGCGGTAACAGCTTTCCACCAGCACTGGTCCTCACGTACCTCAACATCCCTTGCCAGTTTCCTTGGCCCTGACCACACCTCTGTGAAATCCCTGCCTCAGATTCCCGCAGTGCCCCACACATTCTCACTGCGTGGAAAACACACAGCTGGGTGTGCTTCTGCGTCCTGTGAGGGTCTCGATTGACAACTCCACAAATCAAGCTAAAATATATTAAAATCTGTCCTTCCCTCAGTAATTCAGTTGTAGTGACAATCTCCATCTTGTCATATGTCAGATAAAAAGAAGTCATTCATTCAACCAAGGTTCATATGCTACAAGTAAAAAGTCTAAATATTTTTTTAATCAGTGAATTTTATTATTTTGTGTTTTTCTGTGCATGGTATTGCTTAAGATAAATAGGATTTCAAGTATGGTAATTTAGGTAATTCCCAAAGACAATTATTTGGCAGCTTGGTGATTAATTTTGCTCCATGAAGTCTGACAACATGCCAATTTACAAACAGATTTTGGAAAAGCAGTCTAAGTGTCTGAAACCTTACTGTTCTGGGTAATTATATTCAGACTTTTTAATCTGTTCAGAACCTGAATGAGTCTTTAGCTCTATACCTGTGCAAGAATAAGCAGTGAGACCTTAACTCGTTAAAAAATTCTGAGTACACTGAATAAATAGTTTATGTTTTTGAATTCACTAAAATATGTTTTAATATCTGTCTTGGAAATGTAACCCAAATCAGTCACTGTCTGTGTCAGAAATCAGTGAGAAGAAGAATTTGATGGAGTTTTGAGGAAGTTGGAGCAACCAGGAAGAAGCAGGCAGCGGAAGAAGTTCACAGACAACCATGGACCTTGTAACTGGAAAAGGACCATCACAGGGAGGCGCTCTGGCCAGTGCAGAGCCATGGACGGCCTTGATGTTTCTTTCTCCCTTCCAGCTTCTCCTTCATCACACAACACCCCACAATCATTTCCAAACGGTACAAAAGCAACCAACGAAAGCTTCAAAGAGAGAATTTTACTTCTGAATGGGATCTAAACTTTGTTTAACTCTTATGCTTATTAAAGAGAATGGCTTCAATTTTGGCAAATAATTCTGTATGACCCGAAAATGACAACTAAGACGAAAATAAAAACAGCTTAAATTATCCCAATAATTCCCCCATATTGTGAATGTAAGCCTTTTAGAAATAACTGTTTAAACCCCTTAATACCTAACCTCAACATGACAACAGTAAAATAAAGTTCACACTAAAAAACACTAAAATAACATATCTGAAACAATATTCAGCTTCACAATCATGAAAGCAAGGCAAATTTAAATAAACGTAAGGTACCACCTCACACCTACTGATCTAGGGAACACAGATGAATATAACAAATCTAACGTTGGCGGGAGTGGCAGGGAAGCGTAAATCCGTGTTAACAAGTGCGCTGAACTTGGAGAACAACCTTGCAATAGTCAACAGGAGTCCCAATACTGCTCACAGCCTGGGACCTCGTGATGCCAGTTTTAGAATCAGTACCCGCAAGATACAACTCAAAAGGAGAAAAAGTTATGTGTACAAAGATGTTTTTAATATGCCTTTTGAAACGGTCTCTTTTCAATTATAAATGACTAGGCAAAGAATGGTCTGTTACTGATATAAAATTAAAAAAGCATTTAAATTTGAAATATGCAAACCGTATACATCCTGGGAAAGTGTATATGAAGCAATCTTGAGTGGAAAAATAGAAATAGAGCAATAGATTCATTCAGTTAGTCTATAAATATTAGTTAAGTGCTTCCTGCTTTCTCCCATCCATGCTCATTTTTCCAATGAGAAAAGCCAAGTACCAAGAGGCTAAGTATTTAAAGCCTCAAGGCCCCAGAATTTTCGTGGTGAGCAAAGATCAGGAGCTGCAGCCAGTACAGAGCCTCAGAGAGATGTCTCACTGTCACAATTAAAGCAAGAGGTTCCTGTTTCTATAGGCTTTGTGACTAGCTGAAAAAAAAGTGTCTCTAGATAAAAACTGAAGAGTTACAAAGTAGAAATTCATTAAAAAATATGACCATTTTACTTTTTGAAGAAAATGAAGGGTAGAGGCCAATTGTTTTAAGATATGCTTCCAGGCACCTAAGTATTTATGACTTCCTTCTTAGTTCGATAAAAAAAGATCTGATTACTCTTTCGGAAGTGTTTTGAATTTGAGAGATGGATATTTAAATACCTGTGCTATACTGCCCTTACAGGGATGTACACACCATGTTCCCATAAATAGTTAAATGAGTAGGCTGCTGATGATACTAGGGGTTTATCAACACTAAAGATATAAAAAGAGTTGATCATAATTTCCTCTTTCCATTGAGGAGAATTTAAAGCTTATTTTATGCTATCAATTCATTACACAGTGTACTTTTATAAATGATAATGATTATGGGAAACCATTCCAATATTTAGCAATCCATATCAGCTTCTTTCTGTACCAGTCAGCATCCCCCCAACCCCAGGCCAAAAAAAAAAATTACTACAAACTCAGTTGAGTCTACTCTTTATTCTTTTGTAAAAGATTTGTAAGGGTGGGGTTTGGTTTACAATAACATATATCGTCCTTTATCTCTTACTCAAGTGATGATGAATCGACCATTTAAAAAATAGCTACGACGTAAGTAATTTAATTAATCTTTTTTGATCATGTAGCTGTAGAAATACGAAGATACAGAGCTCCACATTTAATTATGTCTAGGGGATTCTTTAGCCCTGTGTGATCTCATCCAAAATTGTTATCAAAAGATGTATGAAAACAACAGCAAAAACAAACAACTCTGTATTTTGTGTACTGTGATGGTTAAGGCTGTGTATCAGCTTGGCTGGGCCATGATTCTCCGTGGTTTGGCAGTTGTGATAGAGTTTGGCAGTCGTATGATGTTGTGATCACTTCCATGATGAATGTGATATAACGTGATCACCTTCATGATGGGATCTGCTGTGAGTAGCCAATCAGTTGAAAAGGAGTTTCTTTGGGGGCGTGGCCTGTATTGAATATAAGTGATCATTCTGGCAAGGCTCATGCAGCTGGCTCCTGTTCATCTGACCTCTGGTTCTTGGGACTTGAGCTAGCAGTTTACCTGCAGTCTTGCCTGCTGATCTTAGGATTCATTGATCTTCACAGCCTGTGAGCAAGAGCCCTACTCTCTGACATGCTGATCTTGGGTTCGCCAGCCCCTGAAGCTACGTGAATCAAGAGAAGCCTCTATCCTGACCCATGGACTTGGGACGTTCCAGCCTCTACAATCTCATGAGCCATTTCCTTGATATAAATCTCTCTATATATTTATACACTCTACTGGTTTTGCTTCTCTAGAGAACCCAGCCTAAGACGTGTACTCTCCAGACTTCTCATATGTGTGTTTTAGATACTAAGTTCCAAAATTCTAAATTTTGTCAATATTTTCCTCCAACGTTTTGAAGAAGAAAAAAGTAAATCCCTTCTCATTATTTTTTCTGTTTTTGGATGCTGCTGTTCCAAATGAAGACTTCTGCCAGGAGAGACACTTTCTGATGCATCAGAGACATTAATCAGATTCACAACTGGTGGCATAGTGATCGAGGTAAAACACAGACATCCTTTGATGATTTCTACTTCTGTTTGTTAGAACGTTCTCCTTCCATCACTATTTAGTAAAGTCAAATGCATTTTGTCCTCCAAAGAACAGACATGGATTTGAGCCTTAAAAATACCAATGTCAGGGCCACACTGTTATGGGTTGAATTGTGTCCTCCAAAAAAGTTATGCTGAAGTCCTAACACTCGTAAAGATGACTCTGTTTGGAAATAGGGTTTCCTTTTGTCATGTTAATGAGGCCATGCTGGAGTAGGGAGAATCCTAAACCTAATCCTTTCCGAGTGATGTCTTATAAAACGGAGTACAGACAAGGATAGACATACACGGGGGGGAGACACCATGTACAGAACCTTCTACAAGCCAAGGAACTCCTGTGACTACCAACAAGGAGGGACCCCAACCCCACCCACCCTCCGATGCCCTGATTTAGACTTGTAGCCTCCAAAACCGTGAGACAATAAATTCCTTTTCATTAAAGCCCCCCACTAGCTAACTAAGACATCTATCTCCAGAGATGCTGGCTTTATTCATGGGGCCCAGGCAGCAGTATTTTACCTCTCCAATTGGCTGTAATGATGAGAACCACTAACGAAACTAGAATTTTCACTGTTTGTTTTTTTAGCACTGTCTAACATGGTGCCCACGCAGAATGGATTCACTACATTCTAAACATCTGTGGCCACTTGCCTACGTGAATGCCAATTCTTCATTTGGTAAGACCTTTCAATTACTTTTAACACGCACAAAGGAAGCTTACTGGACTTCTTATTATTTTTGACCAGTATTAAGTGGTAGATAGGAAAACACATTTTCTCCTAAGGCCTTGTAAAAATCATTATAATGAAATTTATAAAAAGATATCATTTGTATTTTTCATAAAATTTCATTTAATTGGGGAGTAAGTTAAACACTGGTAATTTAACTTTTAATTGTCATCCTTCATACTAGGCAATAACATTATTTTCCTTCACTCAACTTTATAGGCCTTAAAAATCAGCTCTTTATATTGTTTTTTCTCCTCACAGTGGATTTAAGCATCCTCTGTCAGTACTAAGGAAACCCTGGTGGCGTAGTGCTTAAGAGCTCGGCTGCTAACCAAAAGGTCAGCATGTTTGAATCCACCAGGCGCTCCTTGGAAACTATATGGGGCGGTTCTACTCTGTCCTATAGGGTTGCTATGAGTTGGAATCGACTCGACAGCAATGGGTTTGATTTTTTTTTTTTTTTTGGTCAGCACTAAAGTCTAAAGTCTTAATATAGTTTAGCAGTGAATGCTAAGGACGAAGAATTGATCAAATCAGAAACATTTTCGAACAGCCCTATTTCTTCTAGAATTAAACAACCAAGAATTGATATTGAGCTCCATGATTGTACTCTGAGGTCATCAAGACAAATTATTGTAACTACAGTTGAAAAGGTCTAGCAAATAAGTAGAAAATTATCTTTCTTAGAAGAATTAATTAAAATTTGGTTAAAAGTCTAAAAGGCAAAGTCTTCTGAGCACCTCTGAAATACATAAATGTAATCAGTTCACATTACTAGGAGCCCTGGTGGCGCAGCGGTTAAGAGCTCAGGCTGCTAAGCAAAAGGTTGGCAGTTCAAATCCACCAGCTGCTCCTTGGAAACCCAATGGGGCAGTTCTACTCTGTCCTACAGAGTCACTAGGAGTCGAAATCGACTCAACGGCTCACAAAAACAACAACGATCAGTTCACACTAGGTATAAATAGGAAGGTTTCCTGCATGGTAAAAACAGTTAATGTGCTTGGCTTCTATCCGAAAGGTTAGAAGTTTGAGTCCACCCAGAGGCACCTTGGAAGAAAGGCCTGGTGATCTACTTCCAAACAATCAGCCATTGAAAACCCTAGGGAGAACAGTTCTACTCTGACACACATGGGGGTCTCCGTAAGTCGGAACTGACTTGGCAGCAACTGGTATTGATAGTAAGCAACCTATGAGTTATTAGCTCTCTAAAACGACCCATCTTTTGGTTTCTTTAAAGTTGAAGTAAAAATCTAGCTCAGTGGGTTCGCCTAACATTTAAGATCCAGTACCCTCAGCTGGAACAATTATTTGTTTCCAAAAGAATCCTTGGCACAGAAGCAGAGAATTGACAACTAGGCACATGAGCAGAAGCATGGGCAGAAGAGGATTCCACTTCATCTACTTGTAAAGGTCGATATGTAGTCCCCAAAGAAAGCTTAAAGTGAGCTCCATGCTCTTTGTGGAGAGAGCCCCCACCAGCCTGGACCAGGCCCAGCCTCCCCTGTCCAGCCTTTGTTCACACAGTCCTCTTGGCTGGGGACAGCTCCTCCCCTCCCCTCCACCTTGGGGCCGACCCCGAAGGCCAACTTCTGTGTCATCTCTTCTGAGAACCCCCACTCCAATACATGGCAGAAGTAATCTGTGGCTTATTTGATACACATCCTGTCCCCTTTTGCAGGTCACTGTGTGAGAGCTCCAGCTGCTAACCAAAAGGTCGGCAGTTCGAATCCACTGGCTGCTCCTTGGAAATCCTATTGGGCAGTTCTACTCAGTCCTATAGGGTTGCTATGAGTCCGAACAGACTCAATGGCAATGGGTTTAGCTTTTTTTGTGTTTGTGTGTGTGAAAGCTCACAGAGGGTAGGAGGTATCCCTCCATAGCACCTACAACATGCCTCTTCCTATCAGTAAGCATTTGATAAATATTTGACAAACAAGTGAAAACTGGAGGAAATTTACAGGATGACTCTCTGCTTCAAAATCCCTGAAAATGTGCTTATTTTCCTTAACAAAAATGAGAAAACCAGTTTACCAATTTTTTTCCTTAACTAGTTTACCAAAATTTTTCTAAATCAGACACTTTTAACTCGTGGGGACCATGTGTGGGCATTTGGAAGTCTGAGAACCTCTTGAAACTATATACAAAATTTCAGGTATATTCCAGTTTGTGTGCCCCTCCCCCTACACACACACACACACACACACACACACACACACACACACACACACACACACACACACACATACTTTGGAAAGTCTCTACAGCTTTAAGTCTTTCAGCTAACTGTAAAATAAGGAATTAAAAATCACTGCCCCAAATTTACTTTTGTACAATGAGGTGGAAGGGCTTCCTAGATGGTAAAACAATGCAATGAACCACCTCACCCCCGGACACCCTCTTAGCTCAGTAATGAAGTCACTCCCCAAGTTCACCGTTCAGCCAAAGATCAGACAGCCCCATAAAATAAAACGAGACTAATGGGGCACAACAGTCCAGGGACAAGGACTAGAAGGCAAGAGGGGACAGGAAAGCTGGTAACACAGAACCCACGGTTGAGAAGGGACAGTGTTGACATGTCGTGGGGTTGTTAACCACTGTCATAAAACAATATGTGTACTAACCGTTTAATGAGAATCTATTTGTTCTGTAAACTTTCATCTAAAGTACAAAAAAAAAGAACCACCTCAGGCAATAACAATCTGTATTAGTTTCCTGTTGCTGCTGTAACAAATTACCACAGACTTAGTGGCTTAAAACAATACAAATTTATTTTCTTACAGCTCTGGAGGTCAGTCTCTCTGGGCTAAAGTCAAGGTGCGGGCAAGGCTGGTAGAAGCTCTAATGGAGAATCCATTTCCTTGCCTTTTCCAGCTTCTAGAGGTTGTTCACATTCCTAGTGGCATCACTAGGGTTGATGTTACCCAGTGTGGTCACTCATGGTGTCACACACCCCGCCTGACCCCCCACCCCTGCCCCCACTCTGTCCCAGGCCGGAGTAGGCAGGGCTGGGTGGCGAACCCCTCCCCTGGTGGACCAAGTGGCCTAGCCCTCGGGGCTCCCCCAGCTCCTCCCCTCTCCCACTGGCCAAGGTGGAGACCCTACTCTCCGCCCAGTGGCAGGTGCTGCAGTCCGGCCACAGGTACTCCGACAGGTGACGGGAGGGTAGGTGGGGGGTAGGGTGGTTGTATGACGAGTTACTGCACTGGGTGATGGGTGACACCAACCCTTGTGATGCCACTGCCTTGGTGGACCCTCCTCTGGCAGCACTGGCCCACCCGCGTGCTGCCGTCACTGCCGCCACCACCACCATCACCAGGACATTGGGGTCATTTTGGTGTCACCCCCTCTGACAGTGTCAGGGGGTGTGGTCCACCCCCCCACTCTCCCCTAGTGATGCCACTGTGTGACCCTTCCTCACATCACGCCAACCTCGTCTTCACCATCACCTGGAGGATTTCACCATCACGTGGAGGATTCCACCATCACGTGGAGGATTCCACCATCAAGCGGAGGATTTCACCATCACGTGGAGGATTTCACCATCACCTGGAGGATTTCACCATCACCTGGAGGATTTCACCATCACCTGGAGGATTTCACCATCACGTGGAGGATTCCACCATCACGTGGAGGATTCCACCATCACGTGGAGGATTTCCCCATCACGTGGAGGATTTCCCCATCACGTGGAGGATTGCACCATCACCTGGAGGATTTCACCATCACGTGGAGGATTCCACCATCACGTGGAGGATTTCCCCATCACGTGGAGGATTGCACCATCACCTGGAGGATTTCACCATCACGTGGAGGTTTTCACCATCACCTGGAGGTTTTCACCATCACGTGGAGGATTTCACCATCACGTGGAGGTTTTCACCATCACGTGGAGGTTTTCACCATCACATCTCCTACTTTTTCCTTTGACCTTCTTGCTTCCCTTGCATAAGGTCTTCTGTGATTATATTTGAGTAATCACCACCGGCTAATCAACAATAATCTCTCCTCAAGATTCTTCACTTACTCACATCTGCAAAGTCCTTTTTGCCATATAATTTAACATTCACAGGGCCCAGGGATTTGGAGGTGGATATTTTGGAGGACCATTATTTAGCCTACCACATAACTCTGGAGAGCTTTGAAAGAACAACAGTTCTCTGTTCTTGTTGGTCCAGACAATCAATCACCTGAGGGCTGAAATGAGGCACATCATTTCTTAGAATTGTATAGCATTGAAGCTTAGGCAGGGCTTAAAACACAGATTGCTGGGTCCCTCCCCTATAGTTTATGCTTCAATAGGTATGAGATGGAGATTTTACAAGTTCCCAGATGGTAATGATAGACCACATTTGAGAATCACTGATCTAATCTTACTCCCTCATATAATAAATGAGAAGACTAACGCCTTCAGAAGCTGGATGTGACCAACCCAAAGTAACACAGCTAAGTAAAAGACCTAAGCAAACTCTGATTAGCACAGTCCATTTAGACAGGTCACCTATGATTTCCAGAAACTTGTAGATGACCACCACAAGCACGAAAATGTGTCTCAGCCTGAGACATTCAAGTTTGTTGGCAATATCGGTTTTATCCCAAGCACAGAATTGAGCAAGTGTTTTGCCTTTTCTGTTTTCTCCCTCTAAATTATAAATCTCTTGTGGCAGTTTTATTGCTGTGGCTAAAATGTTCTTTTAAAATAAAAACATTACGTCATCCTTCTGACAGTAAGCTTATTTCCATGGAGTCACTTTCTCAGTGTTCTAATAATGAAGTATTTTTCCATAAACCTTTTGAAAACATTTCTTTAAAATTATTTTCTAAGGAATATACTTTCCAGCATTTTGAAATTTCCTCTTCTACTTCTCCCCACAAGTAAGCAAAGCCATATAGAAAACCACAGTCTACAAGATTTGGCTTGGCCAAAGCTTCTTCACACACTTGTCTTGCCTCATCCTAGAATTCGAGGGGTCTAACTTCAGTATACTGTTGGTCCCAAACATCCCCTCTTGATGCCAACAGACTCCCCCTCTTTGGTTTTAGCACTTTGGTCTTCCAGCGTCTCAGATTTCTGACCGTTATTCGGGACCTGTGTCATACCTAACCTCCTTTCTGACTCAGAACACTCAAATTCATCTCCCAGTAATAGGACCCGGCTTCAGGACCCTCCCTATGAACAGCCTCCCTTGCCCTGCTTCATCTCCAGCTCCAACTCTTGAGTGTCACGTGTGAGACAGAGAGTAACACAAGGCACCTGTTACAGAGGAAAGATGCTCTCCTCAACGCTGCAATTTATCAGAGGGCTAAAAAGCATTTCTAAAGCCTTCCCAGAATTTTTGTTTTTTTATTTTTCTAATCCCATGGTACCATTTCCTACTGTTTACTTTAGAAAAAAGTCACAATTATTCATTACCCTTTAAACAATGGATTTCATAAGAAATCCGAATATAAAATATAAATTCCCATCTTTGTTCTAGTTTGTCCCAATAAGAACTACTATAACTGGTTCTCTAGAGTAGTGCACTCGGAATTTAGGAAGGTTGGGCAAATCAGCTTCTTTCTGGACGGGAAAGACAGAAGACTCGGAAGGATTAAGCCACACAATCCAGGAATGAGAAACAGATCCTGCCTTGTCAACAGTATCATGTCTTCCACACAGTTATACTCTTAGATGCCCCAGGGCCAGGTGTGACTTCATTTTCCCACTTTGGAAGCTGAACTTCCATCAGCCAACACCAGGGCGGCAGCAGTGGCCATGGAAACAGCAGCTGCAGTGACCGTCATCACGGACATCACAGGAGCATCACGTGAAAGCATCACATGCGCTCTACGTGCCAGATCCTGCGTGCACATTGCTTCTAACTCTTGTAACAGTTCTGCCAAAGGTTAAGTGCCTTCCAGGCCTTCACATCTGGAAGAGGAAAGAGCTGAGATTTAAAACTAGGTCTGCTCACATTTAGACCGGCAGCTCTCAAAGTGACATCCAGGAACCCCTGCTGGCAGGGGGTGGCGGGGAGGGGAGGTCCTCAAAACACTTTGATGGGTTGGCAAGTTCAAACCTACTCTCCTAATTAAGATATTTGATTTTTTCACTCCTTCTTTTCTGGGCGTGCAGAGTAGGGAAAGTTCATTGAAACAGTTCGAGATCCCACATTGCGACTAGCCTAAGAAACTACCGCTTGCTGAGTTTGGGTGCTGTGTCAGAAAATATCCAGTTATCTGAAAGGGCTATTGAAGTACTCCTCCCTCTTCCAGTGACATGTCTGCGTAAAGCTAGGTTTTCTACCTATCCTTCAACCAGAACAACACAGCATAACAGGTTGAATGCAAAAGCAGACAAAAGAATCCAGCTGTCTTCTATTAAGCCAGATACTAAAGAGATTTGAAAAATATAAAATCATGCCACTCTTCTTACTAAATTGTTTTGGAAAATACATTTTTTTAAATAAAAACATGTCATTTATGTTAACATATAATGGGTTTACAAATGCTGTTTGTAAATGAATTACTAAACAAGTATTTTTAAATATTCTTAGTTTTACTTTTTAAACTGTTAAAAATTAATAGACACAAAAAGCAACAATCTTTGTTGGTTATGAGGGATGGGGGGGTGGGGAGGGAAATACTAAATAGGCAATAGATAAGTGGTATCTTTGGTGAAGGGTGAGACAGCACACAATACTGGGGAAACCAGCACAACTTGTACAATGAAAGGTCATGGAAGCTCCATAGACACATCCAAACTCCTTGAGGGACTGAATTGCTGGGTGGAGGGCTGTGGGGACCATGGTCTCAGGGAACATCTAGCTCAATTGGCATAACACAGTTTATAAAGACAATGTTCTACATTCTACTTTGGTGAGTATTGTCTGGGGTCTTAAAAGCCTGTGAGCGGCCATCTAAGATACTCCACTGGTCTCACCCCTTCAGGAGCAAGGGAGGATGAAGAGAACAAGACATAAGGAAAAGATCAGTCCAAAGGACTAATGGACCACAGCTACCAAGGCCTCCACCAGATTGAGTCCAGTACAGCTAGATGGCGCCCAGCTACCACCATTGACTGCTGTGACCAGGATCACAACAGAGGGTTCTGGACAGAGCTGGAGAAGGATGTAGAACAAAATTCTAACACACACTAAAAAGACCAGATTTACTGGCTTGATAGAGACTGGAGAAACCCCCAGAGTATGGCTCCCAGACACTCTTTTAGCTCAGTGGTGAAGTCACTTCTGAGGTTTACCATTCAGCTGGGGATTGGACAGCCCCATAAAACAAAATGGGACTAATGAGGCACAGCAGTCCAGGGACAAGGACTAGAAGGCAGAAGGGGACAGGAAAGCTGGTGATAGGGAACCCAAGGTTGAGTAAGGACAGTGTTGACATGTAGTGGGGTTGTTAACCATTGTCTTAGGGCAGTATGTGTACTGTTTAATGAGACACTATTTCCTTCTGTAAACCCTCATCTAAAGTGAGAATAGCAGCACAACTGGAAGAACATAATCGATGTCACTGAATTGTGCATGTAGAAATTTTTGAAATGGTGTATCTTTGGCTATGTATATTTTCACAAAAAAAAAAAAGAGGTCGAGAAGGGAGAGGGTTGACATGTCATGGGGTTGTTAACTAATGTCATAAAACAATATGCGTACTGACTGTTTAATGAGAAACTATTTGTTCTGTAAACCTTCACCTCAAGTACGATAAATTTTTTAAAAAAATTGATGGACATCACCTACGTAAACAAAAGCTCTCTGTGGATCCTCAATAATGCTTAAGAGCATAAAGGGGTATCAATTCCACAAAGTTTCAGAACTGCCACTCTTAGCAAACACTCCTTTGATTTCTGGTATCACCTCCATCCCAGAAGGAAGGTTTTCATTGCTGGAGGAAAGATGAAAAAGAAGATGCCTTTGCCTTTAGCAATCCAAACTCCTATTGCACTTAATGTCCATACCACACACCTAGCACTTAACTAAATGCGCAAGGGAACATATGATTTTTAAAAAATACACTTGCGCTCAATCTCTTCGATTAAACTGAAAGTTTCTTGAATGCATGAACGTATTAATTCCCACGGAATCTAGCCCTGTGGTGAAATGAGTTCCTTCATGTGGTCGTTTGCCTTGGTTCTTTGAAAAGCAGCTTGGGAGATTCTTCTCCTAAGCCCCGAGGAGTTCACTTCGCCCTCGTTCTCTGAAGAAACAACCTGGGGTGCGGTTGGGGAGGGGTGTCACATCAAAGACAGCGAGAGGCCCGGAAGGGGTCATGTAGCAGAGCCAGTGATGACAGGCAAGTTTTACACTGGTTAGTAATGTGGTGCAGAAGAAAAAGCATGCAGTACGGAGAAACACAGACCTGAGTTCAAATCCTGACACCATCTGGATAAATTATTTGATTTCTCTGAGCCACAGTGTCCTCATCTGGAAAACAGACTCAGAGTCCCTAATTCACAGGGTGTTAGGAGAACGCACATATGTACAAGGCCTGCCACACAGTAAGCAAGCAAGAACTATTACCACAAGTTTACGCAAATAACACGCTCGTTCTACATTTGTTTGCCAGCGGCACCCTCCCCCCACCCCGTGAGGTGTTTTCATAAGCACGCTGTGCTAATCTCTTTTACAGCAACATGTAAAAGAAAGAAAAACTGTCATAGAGCATTTAAGAGAATTCCTGGCGGGGGGGGGGGTGGACGTCGCGGTAAGGGAGGGCGTGGTTGGCAAACGTAGAACGCACGCGTTATTTGTGTGAAAATACGGTACTCCCATTGTGACAACAATGGACCAATTCTAGGGCAAACTCTGCACATCAGAAAATCAAAGAGTCTTGAAGGGGCCCTTTTCTCTAATGAGCGCTCAACCTTCTGCACCACGTGGCTGTTGATGTCATCATCACCTTGGGTCATTTGCCTGTGTTAACGTCAGTCTGGGATTTAGGCCTTTAGGGACATGTATACATTTTCTCGGAACTCAGTGGCAAGAGATAAAAGCACGAAGAAAAATACGTGTAAAGAAATTGATATCACCTATAGCTATTTTTTCAAAGTTGCAAAAAATTTAATTATCAACAGCAGTACAACTTCACTTAGTGGCTGCTAAGCAAAAACCTGAATCTTAAATCTGGGTACAGATATCAAAATTTTTCAAAATGTAATTAGATGACGTTATGAAAATTATGCAATAAAAATATCAATCTAATATGTAAGCCCCTGTTTTCAGAAACAAACAGACGATGAAACACCTGGACTTTCAGGTTGCCACTGTAAGTTTATTAAGTGTTAACATATCCCAAAGTGTTTTGTGTAGGATTCTTATCTTGTTACAACACCAGAAAATTGTATCTAAGTCCATTCAGCATTGCGAAAAGGTGATATTTAAAACCTAAAACTGTATTTGGACACGAAAGTCATGGAATTTTTGCCTTTAAAAAAAAATATTCGAAACAAGAATTTATGGAGAAATGAGGGAATGAAAAAGAACATTTTTATGTCTGCAAATTACCTGACCGGTCTGAACCATAAAATCACTTTATGAAATATCAATCTTTTTTTGTTTTATATTCTTATCATACAGGAGTACATACAGCTAATTTTTGTCCTTTCCTTATAGCCATACTATCTTTTTTAACCTAAAACTTACACTAGGTGGAGCCCCTCTCCCAAGATTTGGAGTGCCAAAAAAAAGAAAGAAAAACTAGCAATTAAAAGCAAAACCAGGAAGACACATGCTTTCATTTTTAACGTGTATGAGTAAAATCTACAGTGCCACCAAGAAAAAAAAAATTCTTTCTAATCATTAAAACCAATACTACCCATTAAAATTTACTCCGGGGAAGCAGTAGTGGCAAGACTGCTCTGCTACCTAGGCAAGAGTCTCTGAAATTCCAAAGCAAACATGAAATGTCCTTTGGAGAGAAGGTGCAGAGGGCCTGGGAGATAAACTCTTTCCTGGAGGCTTGTAAAATAGTTTCACAGTGTAAGTTCTGTCCTGTGTCTCAAGTGGGCATGCTACTCAGATAATTAACCACGTTCCAGTTAGAGATACTTTGTTATAAAAACAGACAAAAGAGCCTTTTAAAGACTATCAGCACACTAGCAAAATGCAAAACATTCCAAAGACATTCAAACCTGGCAACTGTCCATGACATGGAAATATAGGGAACCCTTAATCAGGCATTTGGGGCTGTCTGATGAGAACAGGGCTCCTGAATGGCACAAACTGCATCCAATTATGGGTAAGAAGGACTCGTAGTTAAAAATAGGCTCTAAGTGTACTCTCGGCCCCACAGTGGACTCCAGCTAGAGAAGCAGATAAGACTTCTGAGATAACACCGCTGACTCAGTGATCACGCCTTGCGGCAGGATAAACCCTCTGGGGTTATCTCCCCACCCTTCTGCTAAGTGGGCTCCCTGGGTGCTGTCTCAGCGCTTGCTTTCAGATCATCCTGCTCAGAATGCCAAGGGCAGGGCAGCAGCCGGGCCACCCCTCGCCTGGTTCCTAGACGCTTTCGCTGACATAGTCTACATGTATTTGTCAGTTTACCAGGCAATCCAATTTGTGGTCTTTTTTTTTTTTTCCTTTCAGATTGATACAAAATCCTGGCAACATAGTTCTGCTGACAGCTGAATCGTGTGGCAGAGTAACCTCTGGACAAGTACGAACCATTGACCTCACATAACTTCTTTCCCAGAAAGTCCAAGAAACTGGTTTAGTCACTGTCAGAGAAGCATGAAGGTAGTCAGAAGTATCCCAAGACTCCAACCCCGTACACAAGCAGGGGTTTGTATCAGTTAAGCCAAATTGATTATAAAAAACACATTTTCTCTTAGGTTTGCCTCACGTTTCATATGCTGTCTGAGTTTTTTTCCCTTGCAAATTAATTACCAAATCCAAATATTACTCTGAGGCCTGGTGATCTTTAAAACTGGCCATTGAAAACCCTATGGAGCACAGTGCTTCTCTGATACACACAGGGTCACCATGAGTCAGAATCAAATTGACAGCAACTGTTTTTGTTTGTTTGACCATAAATGATTTACAGAATCAAAACCAATACAAGTAAATCAGAACAGCACTTAGAAATGGATAATCTTTGATGACAGAGGTGATTTTTTAAAAAAAGAAAAGAAGTTGGTATCTAGAACCTGGGGCTTTGAGCTCCCAGGCCACTTAGTGGCAAAAATAAAGGTTGCAGGAATTGGACAAGCTATTTTAAATAGACAGCCTTTTTCAATAGCTTTACAACTGACAGAAGCCTTCATGTAAAATTTGTCATTAAACATTATATGACTCCATACCAAGTTCTCACACTGATAGTAAAGCAGTCTGACCTTTTGCTTTAAGATTTAATGGAATTTCCCAGTTCGTTTTTCAAATGGGGTAGAGGGTGTGGGGTAGCAGCATGTCCTGTAGCACAGAACATACTTAATACACATTTCCCCCCAAACATGACACCTTCCCCATCCCTCCTGCCACTACGTGTCATTATTCAAAATAAGGTGACGGATTATTAAAAGGAAAGCTCATATTCAAGCTGTTTCTCTAAAAATAAAGGCTAGCCAACCACCTCCTGTCCCCTGCGAGAGAAGTGACATGAAATCCAGTGGGAAAGATCAAAGTGGACATAACAGACGTCTGTCTTTCTGTAACAGCTTCAGACCAGCCAGGGAGAAGTGTGGTTAACTAACAATGTAATTGTTTAAATATAGGACGCTAGAATTGACAGGACAATGGCTGATAAAGAAAGCTATAACTAAGTAGAATTTAGGATCAATTTCTTTGGCTAATAATCTCATTTTCTATATGCCAGAGAGGGAAAAAAACTTGATGAACCAATTGTTTTTCCTTTTGCTGACAGTACTGCTCCTAAGAACAATTTCTTTCTAAGCACAATAATGTTTAACTGCTTCCTTATCATCAACACTGCCTCGTAAGCATAATGTAGGCTTTGCTACTGTAATTAAGTCAGCGTCATCTGGTCTCTCTTTTTACGAAACCTCTGGGACAGACATAACGTGACATTCATCAGCACTCTCCTCATCTTGGCAATTAAGCATGAGGTAGGAGAAGCAAAGGACTTGCATACACATAGAAGCCATTAAAAGAAAGGGAGAGCCCTCTGTGAGGGGAAGGAAAGCCAGCAAAGGCACTTCAACACAGTGGAAATCTACACCTGAGTCCTGAGCGGTGAGGGCCCTCGTGTGTCTGGGGAGGTAATTATGGACAACATCAAGGCAAGGCCTGTCCAGCACTGTAGGGCCAGCCCTAGGATTGAAACACAGTCCCCTACAGGAACCAAACCTCAGAGTCACCAGGGTCATTTTATTTTTTGACTCGGAGTGGATTAAAGAAGGAAGAATTATGTTTCTGATTTCATCGGCAACTGTCGGCTTTGATAGAAGTGCATCTCCTTCCAATCCAACAGTGTCAGTGATTGCAGAAACTATAAAAGCTGAATGACATATTATTTTGGGCAGAAAAGTAAAAGCTAATATTTCCTGGAAGGACCAAACTCAAGTCTCCAGGGCTTCAGTGCTTAGCTCATAGGACATCTCATTCCAAGGTATTCACACACACGCATGCACACACCCTTCCCCTCTGCCAAGTCTGACTTAATGCATCTTTTCTCTGCTACGCTGTGCTTGCACGAGTATTAGGATCATTTTGTTCTTCTTTGTATAATGGCAATTGTTTAAATGCCCTTATCTACCAATGATTTGAAATCTCCTTGATGTTTGACTTACTCGTTTTTTAAGTCTCAAGCCTGCTACTGTTGACTGTGTACATTTTGAGTATTCAATAAATGTTTGTAGAACGAGTAGCAGAAGTTTGAATATTTACTACAGTAAAAAACAATGCATTTGCTGCTTTTAGGGTTGAAAGTCTTAAACTTAAATCCTATCTTCTAATTTGGAGAGAAACCCATTTTATTTAAAACCATTTCTATTAATAGAGCAGACAGAAATTGCCCAAGGGTTTCATTTCCTCCTGTCGCTCCCCATTTCCCAAAGCCATTGTCATTATGTTCTTCTTCTGTTAATTTCACAATAAGTTATGTGCCTAGACAGTAGACACCATGATACGCCACCCAGATCCCCTTGCAGGATTGAAGGATTCATAAGCCTCTAGCACAGAAGAAAGCTGCCTCACCCAGGTTACCTCTCCTTTCAGGGGCATCCCCAACCAAAAGGACCATCTGTGTGGGGTGAAAACACTTGGGCCCCTTTGATGTAATTAGAGACAACCTGGAGGCTGTCTCAGCTCTGGAGCTCCCCATGGGGTAGGCTGAGGCCTTTGTTGGGACTGCCGCACAGCTCAACTTTCGTTTCTGCCCAGCCCTGCCTTTTCCTGTAAGTGTTGGTCCCAAGAGCTCACCCTAATAAACATCGCGGCTGTCAACCTCCATTTTACAGTCCGCTTCTCAAGAAACACAACCTGTGACAGTCCACCAGAATTTTGGTGTTAGGGATACAGAAATCATGAAAAGATAAGGTCCCAGGTCTTTCAGATCTTAGGAAACAATGGGGGGGGCGGGGAGCTATAGGTAAACCCAATCACTCCCCAAAAGATGGGAAGTTTTATGAGAGAGGTACACACAGAATACTCTAAGAATCCAGAGGATTCTGAAACCCAGTCAGGGTGGGGGCAGAGGAAGGTTATCAGGAGACTTCTCGCAGGAGCTGTGTGTAAAACACCAGCAGGAGATACCCTGATGAAGATAAAGTAAGGAGATGGGGGCAGAAGAAGCAGGATGAGAAAAATCATAGATCTACAGGGTGCCTGGGACAATAAAGGAAGGACTCACAGACAGGTATAGCTGGGGTAGCAAGTGAAGAAAACCAAACCAAGCCCGTTACCATCGAGTTGATTCCGACTGATAGCGACCCTGCAGGACAGAGTAGAACTGCCCCACAGGGTTTCCAAGGAGCGCCTAGTGGATTTGAACCGCCGACCTTTTGGTGAACAAGTGAAGAGGGGTGGGGACACAGAGGAAAAGGCAGAGGAGTCTGGTAGCAGTGACAGGATCCTGGAAACACTGGAGGGCCACTCTGAGAAGCTTGGCTCTCGACCTTTTTTTTTGAGACTGAGACAGAACACAGATGACTTTTTCGTGCGGCATACACTTCCAGAATGTTCTTCGGGATAATTAAGCGACGAGCAGCATAGAAATTTTGAGAAGGCAGGTGTGGTATTCATAACACCTTTATAAAAACATAGAAGTACTGACATCATCTACTTTTCCTGAAAT
Source organism: Trichechus manatus latirostris (assembly GCF_000243295.1). NCBI lineage: Eukaryota > Metazoa > Chordata > Mammalia > Sirenia > Trichechidae > Trichechus > Trichechus manatus. The sequence goes on from NW_004444202.1 coordinate 896,065, forward strand.
CAGTCATTTGATACAAAAAAAGGTGCCCAATCAGATTGTTCAAGACATTTTGTTTTATTCTGAAAAAAGAATCTTGTTTTTTTTTTTTTTCAGACCTCTGCTATATAGGTAACATTAAAAAGGTAAACAAAAAGATAAATAAATTGAAAAGGAAATACTGTAATTGAAACAAATGAAATCTACTGATTTTACCTTTTATTCATATGACTTATCTTCTTGCCAGTTTTACTTTACTATTTACTTGGTAGTTAGAACGATCGTCCTTCTGGGTAAGAATGTTCACAGCATTAGCACGTACAGTATGAAGGTTGGGGCTTTCTTCATCTATCCTTCCATTCCTTCTTACTTAGAAATTCCCCACGAGTAAAACTACGTAGACAGAAGTTTAAAACTATAAAAGCACAGCTCACAGTACTACAGGAGATCTGGATAACCAAAATTATCAGCCAGGAACCGCAGCACTGCCCGCTGTACACATCCAGGACCTAGCTAGCCACAGCATCATCTCTCTCTCTCACTCAACAAGTCATAAGGGAATAAAAGTGAGTGTAAACAATGTTCCTATAGGGATAGATCCAGTCTATTTCTCTTTAAAAAAATAAATAATTTATAAACTTCAGTATTTATTACTAGAAGCACGTGACAGCACACAGATGATCAGTTCTCACCAGGCTGCTGCCGACCGTGGTAGAGAACCACCATTGGAAGCAACCTGGAGTCGCTGGTGGTATTTACAGCAAGACAGGGGCACAGTCAGATTTAGTCTGCCGCCAGGTGGAGGAGGGGATGAAAAGCTAAAGAAGGTTTGGGGAGCTGTCACAAAATCCACGTAAGATATGAGGAGGATCTGTACACACTTTTTTTTCTTTCTAGTTGCCATGTAGTCAATTCCGACTCATGGCAACCCCACGTATATCAGAGCAGAACTGTACTTCATAGGGTTTTCAGTGGTTAATTTTTCAGAAGTGGATTGTTGGGCACTTCTTCCAAGACACCTCTGGGTAGGCTCGAACCTCCAACCTTTCAGTGAGCAGCAGAGCGCGTTAACTGTTTGCACCACCCAGGGCCTCCTGTACGCACCGGGCGGCTGGAAGATCCGCGTTCTGGCTGAACACGCACTTCACTTGGCCCCACGATTGCTACACTTGTCAATGGAGTTCCTTGAGAGATTCAAGCCAGGCAAGCCGGCAGACCAGAGCAGCTTCTTGCTTTTCATGTCTCTGATTTTGATAAGGGCCTTATGACTCTGACTAATAAAGCAGAAAATTAGCTATTAAAGATCTAGAAGTGGTGGGAATGCAAAACGATACAACCATTTTGGAAAATGATATGGCGCTTCCTTAGAAAGCTAGAAATACAAATACCATACGATCCAGCAATCCCACTCCTAGGAATATATCCTAGAGAAATAAGAGTCGTCACTCAAATAGACATATGCACACCCATGTTCATTACAGCACTATTCACAACAGCAAAAAAATGGAAACATCCTAGATGCCCATCAACAGATGAATGGATAAACAAACTATGGACATACACACAATGGAGTCTTATACAAAGATAAAGAGCAATGATGAATCTGTGAAGCATCTCATAACATGGATGAAACTGGACAAATATTGTATGAGATCGCTATTGTAAAAACCCATGAAAAACTTAACACACAAAAAGTAACAATCTTTGTTGGTTACCAGGGATGGGAGGGGTGGTGGGGAAATACTAAATAGGCAATAGTTAAGTGGTATCTTGGGTGAAGGGTGAGACAGTACACAATACTGGGGAAACCAGCACAACTTGTACAAGGAAAGGTCAGGGAAGCTCCATAGACACATCCAAACTCCCTGCGGGACTGAACTGCTGGGCAGAGGGCTGTGGGGACCACAGTCTTGGGGAACATCTAGCTCAACTGGCATAACACAGTTTATAAAGACAACGTTCTACATTCCATCTTGGTGAGTAGTGAGCGTCTGGGGTCTTAAAAGCCTGTGAGCAGCCATCTAAGATACTCCACTGGTCTCATCCCTTCAGAAGCAAGGGAGAAAGAAGACAACAGGATACAAGGAAAAGATTAGTCCGAAGGACTAACAGACCACAGCTACCAAGGCCTCCACCAGATTGAGTCCAGTACAGCTAGATGGTGCCCGGCTACCACCACTGACTGCTCTGACCAGGATCACAACAGAGGGTTCTGGACAGAGCTGGAGAAGGATGTAGAACAAAATTCTAACTCACACAAAAAAAGACCAGATTTACTGGCCTGAAAGAGACTGGAGAAACCCCAGGAGTATGGCCCCCAGACAGTTTTAGCTCAGTGGTGAAGTCACTTCCGAGCTTCACCGTTCAGCCGGGGATTGGACAGCCCCATAAAACAAAATGGGACTAATGAGGCACAGCAGTCCAGGGACAAGGACTAGAAGGCAGAAGGGGACAGGAAAGCTGGTGATACGGAACCCAAGGTTGAGTAAGGACAGTGTTGACATAGCGTGGGGTTGTTAACCAATGTCATAAAACAATATGTGTACTGACTGTTGAATGAGAAACTATTTGTTCTGTAAACCTTCACCTAAAGTTCAATTAAAAAAAAAAAAAAAAAAAAAAAGATCTAGAAGCCCTAACATTCAATAGCAAGAGTCAAAAACCCACATGGAATCTCCAGGTAGGGTTTGTCTGAATTCAGAAAAAAGTTAGATTTTATTCAAGTTTTCTTCCTAAACTACTACTAATTCTGTTAAAATATGATTATACTGTCAGATGCAAAGATATCAACTTATCTAGAAACAGAAATCACTTCAGTAGAATGAGTCACCCTACTAACGTACCTTTTCCTATCATCTGTCTTGTGTCGCCACCCCCACCGCTATAGGATCGTCACTTTTGACTCATGAAAGAACTTCACATAACAGCCAGACACAAGACAAATTTAGATGTCCAGAGTGAAGTCCTGTCTGGGATACACCAAAATTCCACCTCTGAAGATGCAGAAGAGTCAAAAAGCACATTAAACTGGTTAAAAGGAAGCATGTCTAGTGAGGATCATTAAAATAGATAACAGTTCATGAATAACACTCTACAGTCAGACTGCCTAGGTTAAACCAGACCTCTCAACTTACTACTCAGGTGACCTTCCACAGGTTAAGCTGGATCTCAGTTTGCTCATCCGTAAAACCGCTGTCAGCTGCCCTTGAGTCAACCCTGACGCGCGGCAACTGCCCGCACAATGGGATCAGACTGTTGTGCTCCACAGGGTTTTCCTTGGCTGGTTTTCAGAAGGAGACCACCAGATCTCTCTTCCTAACCTTAGTCTGGAAGCTCCACTGAACGCTGTTCAACATCACAGTGACACAGAGACCTCCATCGACAGATGGCTGGTGGCTACACGCAAAGCACTAGCCAGGCATCGAACCCGGGACTCCCACCTGGGGGGGGGCAAGAATTCTACCACTGGGCCACCATTGCCTTATTCCACCAATCAGATGATATGAAATGCCTATATCTGGAAGTTATTAATGAGAATTCAATGAGACTTGGGTAAAGTCCATAACCAGCACCTGGTGTGAGTAAGTGATGAAGATGATGGTGACTGGGAAGTGATGGGGTCCTGCACTTGAGCACATCACAGAAACCGAACAGGTCAACACAACCAATCTACCAGCTTTTTCTAGAAAAAAGTACTGATCAAACCAGTAACTCTTCAGGCTGCACAGCCAGCATTCCCCCACCCCCCACCCAAAAATGAAACAAAACCAAACAACCCCCAAATCAAAAGACTCCTCAATAGCAGGAGGCCGTAGGAAGAGAGGGTGCAGGAGAGCTGGCGGCAAGGTTGGTGGCAAATAACAGTAAACCCCTTTGTTTGCACTTTGCTATTTTTAGGATCAGAGATTTCTGAAGACTTCCTGAGCATCTCACAAATAAAGTGGTATCTTCTGAAGGTTTCCTAGGTCCCGGGCAGAAAGAAGATTCAAAAGATTTGACTCACGATCAATTTTAAAAAGTAGGTTCTGGCTAGCGATTATTACAGGAAGAGAAATGGAGATTTTCGGAGGAGCGTGCAGTTGGTTATCTTTTATGAGGAGGGAGAGAGAGAGATCTGAAAGGACACAGAGGGAAACACTCAGCCTGAATCCAGAAAGGAGATTTTATATGTGGAACCGATAAATCATAACATAACCCAACAGGCAAAACAGCTGATTAGGTGGTAACTGTGTCAACTCAACAACTCACAGCTCAACAGATTACACTCCAATGGCACATTTTCCTAAGGATATTTATGGGTAACTAGATCATCTAAGATAAAGACTCCCAAAGTGCTCACACCAAAATAGAAAATCACACAAACGTTCATGCCAAATTTCATGCTAATATTAAGCAGAATTTTAGAAATTTCAAAAATAACAGATTACAACAACAAACGTCTTTGTTCCCAGCAAGTGAAATCCCGCCACCTCAGCCTGCCAAGACAGTGACATGGCAGTCTGAAATGTACTGAGGAAAATTTAGGATAAAAGTGGAATTGATAATCGAGACACTGACTCTCTAAGGAAATACCTCCACTGATTTTTTTTTTTTCCAGGAGTCAGCCATGTTAAATACTTTAAGTAGAAAAAGTATTGAACCAACTTTTCTACAATATCATGCCATTCAAAGCATTCTCCCAAACTTGTTTCCCACATCCTTAAGAACCAGACAAAAAAAAATGTATTTAAAAATATATTTTTTGTAGCGAAAGGCTGCCTGTTGTCTAACCTACATTCTCCATACCAAGAATCCCATCGGCAGAAGGACAACCTTCTCTCCCAAGCCCAAATCTTTGTGCAGAACAGTCAAGAGCACACTACATCATTACCGGTCAGTTTTTAGAATAGAAAAGTTGGAATCTGATATATAACAGTTTTGCTACCTTGAACGGTGATACCATCTGTTAAAGATTAACGGGCCTGAGAAGACTCGTGACTCATTTAATGTAAACCCATCAACTACGTACCCTTTCTGGTGGGTTGATGTTAGAAACAATGCCAACATCACAGACACAGTGACATCTGTATCTGTTATAAATGGTAAATATGATGATTTGAAGTGTATGATTTATAGAAACAGCTGAACAGCCTTAGATAATTCTGTTTCAAGCTACACTGGTGTATTTTCAAATTGCCTTGTCATAAAGAACTATTATTAAAGATGGTATAACCCAAAAGAAAGAAAGAAAACCCACAGCAAGGTTTAAATAGCAACTTCTGTCGCTGAAAAGGATTCATCTTTGTTTCATTTGAGTCTGGGCTCTGCTTATCGTACGGCTTGGGATTTCTCCCTCACACGCGAGAGGATTACCTCACACAGAAGGCGCATATGGCTGGGTCTGCACACAGCACTGGGTGCGGGAGATGTTTTCCCATCAAACATTTTCATTTGGCACTTTTCTTCTTCCACAAACAAAGAGGAAATCAAAAGCTTACACATTAAATTCAGAACTCACCCATATTATTCACGTTCCAAAGCCCAAAGATAACATTTTTCCAGATGATGGGCAGGCAGGTCCACGTTCCATGTTCCAAGAAGCAGTGTGACAGGAAGGCAAAAAAGAGAGAAAGGAACATGTTAGGAATAAATCAACAAATGAAGGCGACTAGCCCACAAACTAAGCAGCATGACAGGCGTTCCCTCCTTTCTAGAAACTTCCCCACTGCCAATTGGTGGGTTATGGAGAAAGCTGTAGAAAACCAGGGTAGATAATTCATGAGAGATCCAGTGGGATCTTTCACCTTTTCACTGAACAGTCACAAAGAAGAGAACACACATCCAAACCACATTTGAATATGCAATAGATGTTTCCAGAGAGATAATATGAAAGAGTTGTATGAATGTATCGGAACATAAAAATAATTAAAGCAAGTCTAGACTAGAATAGGAAAAAAAAACTGCTTCAAGGTAAAGACTTAGATGGATTCAATACAATAATTAGAAAACCCAGTAAAATGATTTACATATTCCACCAAGCATTTAACTAAAATAATTCTAATTATACACCAGCAATGAATAGAAATTATAACTTAATTTAGAGGTGCTTCAGACCACAGCCATAGAATAGAATTTGGCTTCTTCAAAGAAAAGACTAAAGAAATATGTTATTTTTATTATCTTTGCTTTTAATCGAGGCCCAGAAAAACATTTTTTACATGGCACAAAATTTCTAAGATACATTGTTTGTTAGTCTTACAAGTCATCATAATTGCTCTGTGAGGGAAAATTTCACAGCATAAAATCGCATAAAATATATTTTCAAATAGATGGAACTCCCCAAATCGAAGGCTCATCTGTCACAGGTTTTCCACACGAACAGTCACCTTGGAAAACCCGTCTGCATCGAGTTTATGCAAGAAAGATCCTGGGATCTTCAGGTCCAGGCAGGCCTCCAGGGCCTCTGGCTTACAGATGTATACTACTGATGGGTCCCATACCAAGCTGCCGTCAGAGTGCTGCTCAAACAATGTGGCTGCTCTGTGCAGACCCAATCTTCAAGGAAAGAATGAATAAGAAAACACTCAATGCAAAGTGTCAGAAAGACTGCAACTTGTAATAGAACAATAAGCTGTTAACTCAAGAAATGGATCCTACTATGAGCACATGCTGGTAGGCCCTGGGTGGTACAAACCGTGAACACACTCAACTGCTAACAGAAAAGTGGGAGGTTTGCGGCCAACCGAAGGTGCCTCAGGAGAAAAGCCTGGTGATCTCCTGAAAACTCAGCCACTGAAAACCCCACGGAGCACAGTTGTACTCTGACACACACATAGGTCGCCCTAAGTTGGAGTCGACTCGACGGTAAATGGTTTGTCAGCAGCTGGTAGGATGAGAGTCGTTGCCTAACGGTCCCTGGAAGCAATCGTGACAGACCTGCCTACTGAGACCACAAAGAGCCAGTCGTCAGTACCGACCACACAGCCCTCCGCGCTGCTCTCCTGGGTCCTGCTCACTCTATCCTCATCCACAGATACCTGGGAAAGGGGCTATGCAAGGTCTTCCTAAAGTCCTTCAGATGTTTTAAAAGTTAGTAACCTGGGATGTGGACAGTGCTTTGTTTGAATCTCCTCTCCTTACCCCTGCTAATGAATGGTGGATTTTCTTCTCATTGCAGGCACATGAGCTTGAATTCTACTGGCCAAAGATACAGCTGATTGTCTCTCCAATACTAACTAACGCTGTTTGCTAAAGAATCAGAAAAGGGAACACACTGGTGCATAAATTAAATACTACACTGGAGGTAAGCTTAAATATTAGCCTTCGAGTGCCTCCGTCCACAGTTTCTCTCACTGCCCCCTGTTTACCTGGGTCTCTCTCCCAGAGGCTGACCTCCCAAGAAGAAGACGCAAGTCCACAAAGGTAGGACACAGGGACTAAGAGGTGTGGGTTCACTTGTTCTCTAAGAGACTGGGTGCCTTGAGTGAGCCACTGAACATCTCCAGAAAATAAGAGACGTCCTGGTTTTCCAATAGGGTCATCGTGGAGATGAAATGATGCCTAGGAAGGGCCCTAGAGAAGTACAAAGCAGTGTGAACTCACGCTGGGTTCTCGATGCCTCTACCTGTTGTCTGCATTTAGGCAGGATCACTGAATTCCTTCCCAGGGATATCCAAAGAAGCCACAAGATGCCGTATCCTCGAGAAGACTTGCCCACTTTCTCTCCCATTATTCCTGTCAGCCGTCCTGCTGACTTGTTTCCTGTGCGTTCCTGCATATGCACTGCTCTCCCTACTTCAAGTCAAGACAGACACTCTCACGACGTAAAATCGCGTGAAACAACCGTTCTCACGGATGGTGTTTGCGTTCCTTCTTCCCGTAGGCCCTCCCACATCCCCTGTGGGTCTGAATCACGCCCTTCAACCCCTATCAGTTAACACCTCCTCCTTGAAGCCTTCCACTCTTGCTCCTTCCATTAATTTCCCAACCATCAGATCAGAGTTGAAATAAATGTGAAATCCTTACCATGGCCTGTCAGGCCTCCTACTGCCTCCGACCTCACCTCCTGCCATCCGCCCCTCTCCCACGGCTCTCCAGACCCACCGGCATCTTGCTATTCCCTGAGCATGCTGAGCCCACCCCCCTCAAAGTCTCTGCACAGCTCTTCCCTCTGCCTGGAAGGTTCTCCCCCAGTTATCACCCCATTCCAGTCTCCTTACATTTCACTTCCTGGGAAAGGCCTTCTCCGCCACCCATCCTAAAATCGTGCCCTCCCCCTCCACCATCACACAGAGCCCCTCACCCTCCTGTACACTTCCCCAAAGCACGTATAACCACCTGACGGTACATCACACGTTTGTCTGTCTCTCCCACGAGAACAAAAGCAGCACAAATAAGAGAAGTGTTCTGTTTTGTTCACCGCGGTATTCCAGAACCTACAGCAGTGAGGTACTGACCGGAGTTGAAATAAACCGAAGGAAATGAAATTACTGCTCAGTTGTAAGCAGAACTTCCTCTGTGTTCTAAATAATAGGCCACTAGAAGGCAGTCAGTACTCGTAGATTTTGCAAATGTATCTGTGTGTAGACTCATCAAGTCAGAGCGTTTCCCCTACAGTTCTGGATGCTTCTTCGTTAGTATTCAAGTCAACCCTGTACTCTTTGCCCCTTTTTCTGGAGGTGGGGAACTCCTTGAACTCCTAACTTTGCCCCTTCTTCCAGCTCCCAAATACTCTAGCTACCTGTCATGGATGCAAATCCTATCCTCCTCCACAAAAAAGGACAAAGCAGCACAGACTTCTATTGTAACTCTTCAAGAGTTTGGAATTGCATAAGGCCTCATATAGCTTCGTGGTGATATACAGGAGATGTATAATACACGGTATTGATTGACTATGCACATAACTCCACTTACAATTCAGCTGAGTGCACCTTCTTTCCTCAGGAGACCACATCACAAACTGCTGGGTTGTGTTGCAACGCAGCTCCACCTTGGTGCCACACCACACCCTTCATCATGAGGCCAATTAACAGGATGTTGTACCACAGAACTTCAGAATCTTGCTTTGTACAACAGTTAAATCTATAATTTACTGTAGGCGTGTAGATATTATAACCTTATCACAAAACTGCAAAAAAAAAAAAAATTACACGCTGCCCTAATAATTATATTTTGCATAATTAATTTAGTTCAACTGAGGCTATTTAACGGAAACCCTGGTGGTGGAGTGGTTAAGAGTTCAGCTGCTCACCAAAAGGTCGGCAGTTTGAATCCACCACCCACTCCTTGGAAACCCACTGGGGCAGTTCTACTCTGTCCTATAGGGTCGCTATGAGTTGGAATCGACTCGACAGCCACGGGTTTGTTTTTCTGAGGATATTTAAAACACATTTTCTTTTTTAAATAGGGGGTGGATGCAGCATGGGGGAGGAGGGAGCGTAAGTATATAATTAAATATTTATCCAAAAGTGGTTTGTTGACTCATTCATTCAGCAAATGTTCGGTGAGGATCTACTATCTGTCAAGCGCCGCGCTAGGTTCTGAGGAGGAAACACTAAACCCAGTCAGACGCGGTCCTGAACTCAAGGACTTAGAGTCAAGTGGCAGGAACAGGCCTCACATCACTGCGTATGCTAAGGAATGTACAACTGAGATAAATGCAAAAAGGTACAGGAAAATCGTTTTAGGAAAACATAACCAGGCCTCCTTGAGGAAGCGACATGGGAGCGGAAAACTGAAGAGCGGGAAGAAGCTGACCAAGTGAAGAAGCAGAGAGGAGAGAGGAGAGAGGAGAGAGGAGCACCATCCCAGGAAAGGCAACGAGCACGTTCCAGGCCCTGTGGCAGGAGGGAGGACGGCGCGTTCCAGCAACCCAGCCTAGGCCTGCTGTGGAGGGCAGCGGTTAATGGCGGAATCCTTAGGGTACGTTTAAGATGCCCTGAGAGGCCCCTGAGGCCTCCTCAGGGGGCCCGTGAGGTATTTGTCTAATCACACTAAGATATGATTTCCCTTTCACTTTCATTCTCTGGAGTGTACAACAGAAGTTTCTAGAAGCTCCAGACTGTGTATTATCACCATCGGTATCCAGCGCAGAAGCAGACAGGAGAGTCACTCTCTGCTCCCTGTAAGTCAGATGTGAAAGAGATTTCCAAAGCCCTGCTTCACCCTAAGTTATTTTTGTTTTGGAAAATAGAGTTAACTTTCATAAACATACTTCTGTTCACATGGTGTGGATTTGTCAGTGTTATTTCTAAATGAACTAAGAACAAATGTTTTTTAAATTTCTCAATTTTAATTTGGATAAGGGCTCCTGCTCCTGGGACACTTGGGGACAGAAGGGAACACAGCCATGGGGATGGTTTCTGCAACACAAGACAGGTTTTTCTGACCTCAGCGAGGCCCTCTGTGCTCCTCGGAAACCCTCTTTGCTCTCCCCACGGCGGGAGCTGCAAACGTCACCCACGCTCCAGCCCCTTCTGCTCCCCTCCCTCTTAGGAAAAAGCCTTGTCTCGCTTCACCAAGAAGCTAGAGGCGGGAAAACAAGGAGTTAAACAATGACTATAAAATTTATGACTTGTAATTCAATGCCAGTAAGATAAAAATAATTATTTTAAGACGCTGTTCCATGACTACATAGCAACTGAAAGTATGATTATGATTTCAATAATGAGAAAACCACTTGATGTTTGTAAATCAATGAGGAAGGACGCATCTGTGGCCGTGTGCTCAGAGACCACGGACAGGAGCCAGGGAAGAAGGCTGGTCACAGCAAACTTGTTATCAAAGTACATTCTCTAGGGACTGTAGGACAGCCTGACTGACGGACGAGACACTCTGCTCCCAAAAGAAAGCAACCGATAAGGTACTAGAACCTTCCATCATGACTGAGATGATAAAACACCAAAACAATTTGAGCAAAAACAAAGCGTGGAATTGACCTCCTCAGCGTGTGTAAGGAGTCAGGAGGGAAACAGTGCAATTTCAGAGACATTCTGTCCTTGTTGAATCAACTTTGGCTTGGGCAAGTCACTTACCCTGCGTAAGCCTTGGCTTTGTTACCTATTAATAACACAAACCAGAAATGAAGACACTCCTAGTTCTCAGACCAGAACACTCGGCGTGTGGCAGGCCCTCAGCAAAGGGCAGCTCTGTCTCTCTGCCTCTTCCCCTTTCTCTTCCTGTCACAAGAGGCCACGCCAGGAGCAGCTCAGCTTTTAGAAAACTATGATCTATATGCATAAAAAGGATTTTTTTTTGACACAGAGAGCGAGATGGAGAACGTACGTATAGAGAAGATTGAAGCCTGTAATTAATGAATCTAATAAAAATGAAAACCCTATTCCCCTTGAAGATCTGTTTTACACTTTCCTGACGCTGGCTGTGGTGATTCCATCAATGCCACTCCTGCAGACTCCTTCAACTTCGGTTTCTGTCCAGAATTTGTCTGATTTCATCTGCCCTCTTCTCTCTTCTGGTGGCTTTTCATGATGTCCTTCTCTGCGCCATCGACTCCTTCCTACCCTCCGGGTCTGAAACGCCCCCTGCCTGAGACTTCCTAGTTCTGTGCCCTCTGGTCCTCCTCGGAATCTCAACCCCTCCTCCCAGTGGGCTTCCTTGTTTTCTTCTCCTTGGTCCCCCCGCCCCCCACATTCTATCTTGGGTTTCTTTTCTTTCATTCTCTGCCATCTGCCTTGGTCATCTCATGGGCTCTCAAGGAGGGCTGGTGGCATCCCGCTCACCTGGCTGCCTTGCACAGAAATACCCTGTCATATCTCTTCCTTACTTTTTCCAAGCTCAGCTGTTGCTCCCCATGCCCCCACCAAGCCCACCTGCAAGTCACTCAGACTGTTCTATGTCTCAAGCCTGCCACACTTGGGTTCTCTCTCTCCCCGCACTTTCCACCCCAAAGCCCTATTTTTCCTTGAAGACTATGTTCCCCTGGGAAGCCTTCCCCAGCCTCCTAGTCAGAACAAACTGTTCTTTCTTTGGTGTTTACCAGAACTGGGGTGGTCACTAAAAAATGCACAGACATGTTTTTATTATGTAGTATTTCATACACGCAAAACACATCTATAAGCTATGAGGTATAACAATAAAATGAACACCCGTGAGAACTTGTCACCTAACTTAATAACCAGAATATTTCCCATACCATCGCATCCACCATTCTGACCTCCTGGATCCTTGAGTTTTGCGTGTTTTTGAGCCTTGTAAGAAGGGTATCATCTTATGTAATTTTCTGCAACTTCTTTGGATCAACATCACTAAAGATTCATCCATGTGATCATTTATAGCTATAGTTCATTCGTTTTTGTGACTGTATAATATCTCTTTTTGGGAATATGTCATTATTTATCTATCTACTGCCTTATCCATAGACGTTTGTGTTGTTTCCAATTCCTTGCTAGTATGGATATTTTAGAAATATTTTTTGGTGCACATATGTAAGAGTTTCTCAATGGTATATAATGAGACACAGAATTCCTGGGTTGGACAATATGCATATAATAATCTTTCTAAGATAATGCCTAATTGTTTTCAACATTCTTGTATCAATTTACTTGCTTCCCTCCAGCAACCTGTAAGATCTGATACATTCATAAAATTCTTTTTTAAAACTCATCATTATTACACTTTATATTGTGTTTACTGATGTTTATATACTTGTCTCCCTATAAAATGATAAGACCTTATTTTAAGCACATTGATACTCCTATGGGCTACCTGAGTACCTTGCTCGTGAAAGATGATAAATGGACATCAAATTGAAGTGAATACAGCAACCTGTATTTGATTTGAGTTAAAAAGCATTAAGTTTTTAAAATGCAAAACGCATAGAAAGATTATGTGGTTATCAATCCTTTACACAAACACAATTAATTCAGTCAGGTTGTTTTCCTGCTATTACCGAGTTGGGTCAGCAGCACTAAGAAAATGAGTTTCATCTGAGAGAGACAGTAACAGATCTGGAGAAGGGGTATATCTTGGGAAGTCAGAAAGCCTGACTTTGAGCAGGAAAGCGTGACTTAGGACAGCACATGGGCACTAGGGCCCTGTGCAATGGGCACCTGAAGGCAGACGAGGGATTCAGAAAGGAAGGCGCAAGGCCAATACGCTGGTCCAGAGAGTTCCTCCTTAGGCTGTCCGTGGACAAAGGCTACGTGGTGCAAGGGGACCATTTGACTTCTTGTCCCACAACCGGTATTAATAGTTCCAAAAGTTACTCAGAAGACAGACTGCACAGTTGTCTGGGCTAGCCTGGGAACCAAACCATAATTTTTTAACATTTTCTCTCATGGCAAAGGATGCAAAGTTCCAAACAAGGACTTGCAAGTGTGCTTTTAGAAAAATGACTCATCTTGAGAATTGGGAATGCCTACATTCAAAAAGAAGGTCTCCGCTGTTCATCACTTTAATCTTTTCACCTCCAGGGCTGAAAAAGCCAGAGACAGAAGAAAACCATTTCCCTGTTCTGAAAAACAAAATGCATAACAACCATTAAACTCCTCTTTGATCATTGCCTGTCTGCTGCTTTGAAAAGTACTCGGAGAAGTAGCGTCAAAACCTCCCCAAGTATGAGCTATGCCTGCAGTCCTTATGGGGAAATGTAAAAAGTTTTAAAGAAGACCATGGGCTAAGAAAGGAAACTAAGTTAGCAACAGTGCTTAACCTGTGTCTAAAGGGCTCACACAACTGATACCAAGTTTCTCCTCTGAGCCAATGCAGCAGAAAAATAAAAGCTTCTAAGCCTGAGGAGGTCATTGACCTGGCTTCCCCACATCTTTGATGCTGGCCTTCACATTATGTGCAAACTGATACTTCAGCAGGTCAATGCCGAACAACGAATTCCTAAATTCAGTGTGCATCTTTGTGAATAGACAAGAGTCAACAAAAAGTGGTTAAGAACAGCACCATAAATCTAGAACAAGCAACCCCATACTGACAAATTCAGCCTGTGTCTGCAACAACAAAACCATTCAACCATTCGGGACATGAGTGTTTAGAACCGAACTCAGCGTTTTCAGCGCTCATAGAACTCATGTGCTCACAAGCATCCTAACCCCTTGGTGTTCAAGGTATAACCAAACCACCTGGGGAAGGTACAGGGGGAGGTCTGATGAAGTCAGAAGTTTTTGCCTGTTTTTGACTCACTGATTAGCCCAGCTACTTAAAACTATTTTTTGAAAACACAGGAACAGATGTGCTGTGATTTCTGTCCTAGGACACAATGCTGAGTAAAGTCACTATAATTATTTGCACTTACTGAACAAATACTATGGGCTAGATGTAAAAGAGGAGCCCTGGTGGCGCAGTGGTTAAAGCACCCAGCTGTTAACTGAAAAGGTGGTGGTTGGAACCCACCGGTCACTGTGCAGCAGAAAGATGTGGCAGTCTGCTTCCGTAAAGATTTACAGCCTTGGAAGCTGTGGGGTATTCCACTCTGTCCTATAGGGTCGCTACGAGCGGGCATTGACTCCACAGCACTGGGTTGGGTTTTGGTTTATATGTAAAAGGAAAATCCCACAAGAAGCTGACTTTTGGCTATAAAAAGGGATGGATTTTTTTTTTTTTTTTTTTGCCTAGGTTGTTATCCAGGGACGAAGGAATGGCAGAAAAGCGGAAAAGCGCATTGAGTTCACTCTCGCTGATTTTCCACGAGCACAGGGCACTCTGCTCTACTGGGCCCGCAGCACACTGCGCTCACCTCTGTCTGCACAGCACAGCAGAGTTAGTGTAAGGAACTGGTTCTTTTCCTTTCTATGTTTTTTTTCTACTCTCAGCTCTTCTCTTTAGTCTTGCCAGAACTGTACTTTAGGTCAGAGTAATAATATTCTGGCCAACCACTTTTTCCCAAATCAACTCATTTCCAGCAGTGAGTCACCCGTACCTCCCGCAGGAAGCCGTTGGTGACCAGCCGAAGCTGGGCTTTGAAGCATCCCATAAGCAGCTCACAGAGTCGAGCAGGAACGTGCCACTTACTACATCGTAGACTGGCCCAGGGTCGACTGCTGTGTGTCTCTAGACCAGCTAGTCAGACCTAACAACACTCCCTCTTCTTACGCCAAACGGAGCCCAGGAGAAAGGACCTTCAGAGATGTGTTATACTGTAGTCGTGTATTTATATCAAATGATTTTCATGGGAACCACTCAGATGAACTGTCTTGCTATGCTCTGAAAAGATTACCCAGAACTTCTCTGAATTCATCCAAATCTACAGGGTGAGGTGGAAGTAGAGGAAAAAATACAATGAGACTCAGGTCACGTGGTTAAGTAGCGGAGGAGCTGAGCCAATTCAGAGAAAAAACGGATAAAGTAAGTGCCATCAGCTGGGTCAGTGTGATCAGTTTATCCAGAGAACAAAGCCTTGTTATAATATTATTATTCTCATTATTGAAGAACTCTTCGGTATTTTTACTACAGCGCACTGTGCAGAGTGAGATTTTCATCTCCTCACGTCTAAACTGTGTTTTCAAGAACGCTGAGCTGTAAAACCATATGAAGTGTATGCTATGTTATGTTTGTCAGGTTTTAAAAGTAAAAGGTTTTAATCTACGATGATGCTTTAGGGCTGTAGATTTGAAAGCTGCAACAGCTGTAACTCCATCATAAAGATGAAAAAACCGTCACTGGGGAAATTGACAAGGAGCCCACACCTGAAAAAGGACATCACAGCTTGTCTCCTGAAACACACTCAGACATCTTCCCACTGTATACTATCGGGCCCAGAGCTACAGTCAAAACCGAACTCTACGGGGAGAAACCAAACAGATGAGGGTAGATTCATATATTAACAGTACCAGACATAAAACATCAGAATATTTTTTTCACTTACTGAAAAGATTTGACAGCAGGTCACACACACACTTAAGCAGCATTACTCACTGCTGCATTACCTAATTCGTTGTAATCTTTAATATTTTTTCAAAGGAGGCAAATAGCTAAGAATAGCACAAATTACTCATCCTTTATAAATACAATGTAGACTACGTTGTAACATATAATAGTTCCCAGGATTCATAAATTTTGTGAGAGAAAAGTGTATCTAAGTCATCCAACCTTTGAAAACTAAGATGTATGCATTTTTTAGCTTTTGTTATTTCAATATCTGACCGTAAAAGAAAAAGTAAGGCATCTGCTGGGGAAGAACCCAGGTAAAGGGAAAAGAGAATCAAGGCACGTTGAGTGCAAAGCTTTCTAGCTGGCCATCTGCCGTCCCTTGTCTTCTGCCATCCAACATTGTCCACCTAGAGCCACAGTAATCTTTCTATACCTTCTCTCTCCATGGCACTCTTCCGCACAAAACTTCAATGGTTTTCTGCTGTCTATTGGATCAATTCCAAAATGTCCTGACAAGCTTAGAAGTCGGGTACACTTGCCTGAGCATTTACCACTTGCGAGGCATTTCACAGGAAGATGTGGGCTCTGGAACCGACCTGGTGTATGATAGGGACACTGTCTCACTCTGTCCCCATCCTTACACCCAATCGCTGTGTCTGAGCCCTGAGTGAAAGGGCCGCCTGGCTGCGCTCATTGAGCCCACCTGTCTTAGGTTGGGTTCTCTAGAGAAGCAAAACCAGTGAAGCATATAAATATACATAGACAGAGATTTATATCAAGGAAATAGCTCGTGATTGTAGAGGCCAGAACATCTCAAGTCCGTGGATCAGGGTAGAGGCCTCTCTGAATTCATGCAGCTGCAGAAGCTGGTGAGCCCCAGATCGGCAGGTCGGAGAGCAGGGTTCCCGCTCACGGGCTGTGAAGGTTGATGAATTCCAAGATCAGGAGGTAACACTATAAGGTTTCTCCTGATTCACGTAGCTACAGGGGCTGGCGAACCCAAGATCAGCAGGTCAGAGAACAGGGCTCTGCTCACAGGCTGTGAAGACTGACGAATCCCTAGTTCGGCAGATAAGATGATAGTTCAAGTCCTATGAGAGTGATTACATTAAGACACTGAAAATCATGGCCCTGCCAAGCCGACACATAATCTTAACCATCACACCACCCACAGGGTGTGCTGGGTCCCCCCTGGAGGCTGGGCCTCTGGGGCGTGGGGGTCACACAGCAGCCTGGGCAGTGACCCAAACCCTCACCCACATCCAGACCTCGGTGAGGTGTGTCACAGCACCTCCTGGCAGTGTGGGTGGCTCTCTGTTGGGCTCTGGCATGGTGGGTTTACTGGTGTCCATCGGTGCCTTTGGAATCTTTGATGTTAAATATCATTACGGTCGTCAGTACACATGCAGATAAATACGGTGGGGTCCAGGTAGCCCAGAGAGGGTTTGCTCTGACAAGCAGGAGAGAGATTCCCAGGGATCCCCAAGCCTAGTTGGAAGAAATCTGATTGTGGTTGAAATTACCATCATGGCAGGTGGGGACAGAGTCAGATAAGGCTGTGTCATAGTTATTAAGATGTTTAAAAAAACCAAACCTGTTGCCGTTGAGTCGATTTAGTAGAACTGCCCCATAGGATCCCCAAGGAGCAGCTGGCGGATTTGAACTGCCGACCTTTTGGTTAGCAGCTATAGCTCTTAACCACTGTGCCACCATTAAGATGTTAGGGCATGGGAAACATCTGTTGTATCCATTATAAATTAAAGTGTTCTTTAAAAAACAAACAAAAAGATCAGCTCTGTTCATTTGAAAAAATAAAAGTACAGCGGTTTTACCTTGTGATTTTGGTAATTAAATGATCCACGCAGATCACTTCAAGATCAAGGAGTATAAATGAATTCGGCAGAAATTATTGTAGTGGCTATACTGCAGACAGTGTTAAATGTCTACGATACCCATCAAGAATGATTTCTATCTGATTTTGAGCTGTAGAAAAGTTTTTACAGTAAAATGATCAGATTTATCTTTCTAATTGCATTGTGCTTTGGTTATTTACAGAAACAACTCGAAAAAATGGCAAAGGGAAAATTACATTTAAATATACTCAGGACGAAAGTTTATTTTTAAAGATGATTTTAAAATAAACAGCCAGGACCAAAAGCTTGAAACATAAATTTTGAGATTAAAAGTTGATTTGTTAAATATGAATCTTTTCATATTGAATACAAGGTTAATAAAATACGTATCATATGGCACAAAAGGAATGGGTACACTCGTCTGAGCACGTACTACGTCCCAGGTATTTTGTAAGTAGGATTTCCAGTTCTTACAACTCCGCAAGGTAGCGATTGCTAAACTTATTTTACAGAGGAAGAACCTAAGACTCGAAATGCTTAGGTGATTCGCTCCCAGATAGTCAGCTAATAAATGCCCGAGCTAGGATTTGAATCCAGGTCTGTTGGACTCCAAAGCAGGGGTCTTTCTGTGCATCCAGGGTCCCTGTGAGGGGTGGAGTGCCCCTGCGTGCGTCTCTAGCCATCACTGTGCAGGCCAGTGTGTACGGGACATCCTAATAAGCCTCTCTCTCATCCTCTATGGTGTCACCATGTTTATTCTGCTCTTTAGGGTTTGCAGGCTACACATTTTTAAATATTCTTATTTTGAATGCCATTTTCTTGTTCACTGCACAACCTAACAAGGGCATCCAACATTCACAGAAATAACTCTTTTACATGGAATGCAAATGTATCTTAATCTATGATAGCAATCGGTTTTTAATCCGACCTCTCTATTTTATCAAAATGGGTTGACACATGGACACCTGGCTTCATTATTTAGCTCTGCAGGGTTTTGCAGCTATTAGTGGCTACAACAATGGGCTCAGATAACAGCCATGATCGTGAGGATGGCACAGGACCCAGCAGGGTTTCATTCTGTTGTACGTAGGGTCGCTGTGAGTTGGAACCGACTCGACGGCACCTAGGAACAACAGCGAGGGGGAAAGAAATAAGTTCTTTATTTAAAGGTGAATATGAGTCTCTGATGAAACGTTTGTATCTGAGTCCATTCTGTCGTATTTTCTGTACTGGAGTGTTACATTGAACGGTTCTGTTTCAAAATCTCCTCATGCAATAAAGGAAACTGATTTTGCTCTCAGACACTCCAGCAATTTACAGAGAGAGAAATTTGTATGGATTATGCTGATTTTTAAAAAACTATCAGACTAATAATAACATCAGTGCCTCATTTTACTACATGATGTCATTTAATTCTTTTTTTTTTTTTCAATCCTCTCTGATGTAGGGAATAAAATTCCATTTGCTTTGAGGAAGCTGAGGCTGAGAGAGGCTAATTGCTAAGTAAGCTGATAGATGAACTGGGTCGTGGATCAGTGTCCTGATGTGGATCACAAATATGTGACCAAAATATTCGATTTTGTAACATATTTATGTAAACTGTATAAATACCATCCATCAGAATCTATATAACTTATACACAACAGCTCTTGATCACTTTTTAAAAATGTAAAACCCAACCATTTGCCATGGAGTCAATTCCAACTCATGGTGACCCCATGTGTTTCAGTGTGTAACTGCTCTCTATAGTGTTTTCAACGGCTGTGATCTTTTGGAAGTAGATTGCCAGGCCTTTCTTCTGAGGAGCTTCAGGTGGGTTCTAACCGCCAAGCTTTCAGTTAGTAGCCGAGTGCTTACGCATTTGTGCCACTACCCAGGGACGCCTCTTGATCACTTAGTGCCATCCAGCCTCTCATATCTCAGAAGAGATCTGAGTATCTAATTCTGCATTATAATATTCACAACCTCAGTATCCGATCGTTCCCTGTTTTGCTTTATTTTTTGTTTTTTTCCATTTGCTCATTCCTGGTGAGCAATGGGCTATTTATAACTATTCCATGAGAATGGACTTATCCTGTCAAGTTTGAAGGCTTGTATATTTAAGATCGATTGGAAGCATTTGTGTCCGTGGAATGTACAAGGTGGCAATCTTTTCATAATAATTTGCTTCTCTACCTTTCCTCAAACATGCAGTATACACATGAGGAATAGTCTAGTCTTTTGATTCTCAAAAAAAGAAATGGATGGAATATTAACAAATGTCATTTTCAAAAATTTGAAAACAATAATTATATCTAGAGCCAAAACATTTCAACAATTACACATGCTGAACAGCACATAGACCAAACCCAGACCAGACCCACTGCCGTGACACTACAGGACGGAGTAGAACTGCCCCACAGGGTTTCCAAGGCTGTAAATCTTCACGGAAGCAGACTGCACATCTTTTTCCTGAGGAGCAGCTGGTGGGTTTAAACCACTGGCCTTTCTTGTAGCAGCCTGGTGCTTTAACCGCTGTGCCACCAGGCCTCCGTAATCAGTACATACAGGATTATATTTTGTAAATCAAGGAGCCACAATGGACTCAGATGAAAAGCTCTCTGTAAGAGATTCTAGGTGAGACAAACCCATAAGCCGCAAACTCCAAATGCTCTCCCCAGCCCCCGGATGCACTCAGCACTTCCTGGGCATCCCGCCCAGCAGAGCTCCATTTTCTTTTAGTCTCATCACGATCAGCTTGGCTCCCCACATTCCATTCTGCTCACATGGCCATAACCTCATCTCTACAGTCAGGAATGTTTATAATTATACAGATTGGTCCAGCTGTTGCCGTTGTTGTTGGGTGCCATCAAGTCGGTTCCGACTCACGGTGAGCCCGCGTACAGCAGAACAAAACACTGCCCGGTCCTGCGTTATTCTCACACTCCTTGCTATGTTTGAGCCCATTGCTGTAGCCACTGTTAGTCCAGCTAGGTAGTCTTCCAGCTACCAAAGCTTCAATTACCCACGCCATTAGACAGCATGGGGTAGAGGGTGGTTTGTGAAGTTTCCAGATAACCGTCTATTTCCGCTTTGCCTATAATGACCTGATCAAGGGCTGGCTACTTCCTCCAAATACTGACTTGACACAGGTTTGGAACAGCCTTCTCTCCTTCTGTCGGCTTCCCTTCTCAGACACCACTAGACAGACAATCCTTCATTCAGTGAGAAGTTAGCGAGCTCCCACTCTGGGCAAATCTCAGTGGTGAACGCAAAGATGAATAAGACGGTGTCCTCGCTCTCACGCAACAAGGATGAACTAAAGAATACGTACATTCTTAGTGCCACGTGCACGGACAAAGCAGAGAGCCGCAGAAGGAAAGCTGAGGGACAGGGACCTAAGAATGACGAGGAAAAGCTTCCTGTGGGAGCTGGTGTGGGAGCTGGGCCTGGAAGTACCAGCAGGATCAAGATGGATACAGCTTGAGGAGGAGCATTCCACATGGGGAAACGGGAACAGCAGAAGACACAGAATTAAACCTACAGGCACACAAAGGAAATGGGGAGAGATCCAGCAGGCTTCGTGCTGGGGCCAGTAGGAAATAACAGCAAACACACAGATACGGAACAGCAAACACAGGGCTCTGAACTCAAATCTCAAGAAATTGTGTCTTACCCTTTAGGAAACTGGAAAGACAAGGTTTGGAGCAAGGGAAGGATATAACCCAAGCAGCGCCGTGAAAGGACTGGACCAGCAGAGGTTAGGGGAGACAGGATGAGAGTAGTCTAGGGTGATTATTGGGTAGGGGACAACAGGGGCAGGGGTAAGGTTGGTGGCAGTATGAATGGAAAGGACACCACATGAGAATCACCACAACACATCCACCGACATTTCTGTGGTGTGTGTGTCTGGGGGAGACAGTGTGAGAAGAGGAAGAAGTGAACAGTGAAGATCAGATTTCAGGTCTGGATGACCCAGGACACAGTACTGGGGTATTCGAGGGAAGTATGAAATTGATGGATGAAATGTTTAGACATATTCAGCTTGAGGTGATTGGAGAAAGGCTGGGTAAAAACATCTGCTTGGCAGATGGAAATGCATGAGGAGATTTCCAGTGGAGGCTGGAGGGTTAGAATAAAGATCTGGTAATGATTCATCCAAGGAGCCCTGGTGGTGCAGAGTAGTTAAGTGCTTGGCTGCTAACCCAGAGGTCAATGGTTCGAACCCATCAGCCACTCCGCGGCAGAAAGATGTGGTAGTCTGCTTCAGTGAAAATTACAGCCTTAGCAACCCTGTGGGGCAGTTCTACTTTGTTCTATAGGGTTGCTAGGAGCCGGAATCGACTCAGTGCCAACAGGTTTGTTTGTTTTTAACCTACACTCCTGGTTGTAGAAAAGCAGAAGCTTGTTGCTGGGGCAGCTGGCCTAAAAGCCAGGCAGGGCGCTAGGTGTTTGCAGATTATGTTAGGGATTTCTCACCAGAATGCATTCTTACCCCCCATTTCACGGATGAGGATGCCACAGCTCAGACACTGGACGTCAGGTGCTGAAGTCAGGAGCCAGGGCAGACTTCTGACCCACATGCCTGTTCTTCCACCACGCCAAGAACTGAAAGCTCTCTGGCTCCTTTCATTTCAAAGTTCCCAAGGAAGGACCACCATCAATCCCTTTGCCCATTAATTTCTTTTCTCCGGTTCTGATTCCCCCTCATTCTACTTGACCGAAATCTCTCCTAATAGGCTCCAATTACATTCATGCCATTCCCTGCGTCTCATCGCTTCTCTTAACCCAGTTAGCTGCTCACTCTCTCATTACAGAAGATTCCAAGACACCGCACTTTTCACTTCTGTGTCTTGAATTCTTCCCACAGCCCCACCGGGAGAGTGTCCTTTCTGTTAGCTGTGGGTGATGGGATCCTCACGGTACTGCAGAACGTACACTAGACACCCATCAGCCCTGCTTTTTGATAAGACGTGTCCTCATGACACCAAATCCTGCGAATAAAAGCTGTACACACTACTCACTAGCATTAAAGTAAAATAAATCATTTTTTTTCTCCTCTGCAATTTGGTGGCTACTTTGATATCTATACTGCCATGTGTTCGACTCCCTGGCAATATGACAAATCATTACCTATTTCTAAAAGCCATCTAAGGTTCTCCATCTTTACTGTGAGACTGTGGTTCAACCCTTCAAAATTTACAGCCTCTTTACCAGCTTTCCACTGAGTCGTATTCTCTCGGTAATTGTACTTCATGCTGTTCTTGGTTAACTAGTTCTGAATCAGAAAATTTTATGTTCCATGTGCTATAGGTCTCACGCTCTTCTTCCAAGGATCTCAGAGAGCTCTGAAGTCATAAAGTAATTCTCACGGCATGGCAGGTGAAAATTATTATTCTACTTACAGATAAGGAAGTAGATGCCCAGGTGGACAGTGACTCATCCTGCGCTCGGAATCTTTTTAATGAGCCATTCACAGCCCAAGCTTGACTTAAAATCCTACAAAAATCATCCCATGCCTTAGTTTTTGCTTCTTTTGTCCTGAAAAAGCATGTCAGCATGCAGTGAGGAGAGAGGGAAGTTTGGGACTGGACGTAGGACAAAGTATTTGTGGCTCATTGGCATGGAAAAGGGAAGAAACAGAGGCATAGAGATTGTTCTTAAATACATGAAGGGTGTGTTTACAAGAGAGAGAGAAGGCTGAGTGTAGCTCAGGAGATCACACTGGAAGAATGAATGGACTTTCAGGGAACTAGTCTGCTTACATTGTCCTCCTGGGGAACTTCTCCTCCAGCATCCAAACCCCAGGGCCCTTCTCTGTCAGGCCTTCCCTGCTGCTGCTGCTAAAAGCACAGGAATGCTTCACTGAGAACCTCTGTCTCTCTATCTGTACAATAAACAGCACCTTTATCGGAACTCCTTTGTGGCCTACCATCTAGGACAGGAGCTTTAGGTGGGCTGACGGCATGTCATGGTCGGCCTTGTATTTCTAATGTGTAAATAATGAATTTATTCAAAATGCAATGGAACGCTTCTGAAAGTAGTGAGACCTCCATTTCTGGAAGCATTGAACCACAGGACTTCAACCATGAAACTCTGAACATCTGTTATTTCTAAATTCCTTAGGATCTTAAAGGCCTTCTAATTTAAAGTGATGTCATCAATCCCAAAACTTTAAAATATATATAACACTGCATACGAGCCCTCAAAATGACTATTATAATTAGTTTAATATCCTTATTTTAATAATGATTGGTCCTAGGAATTAATAAACATCTTTTCAGGCCTGTGTTGTAAATTATAAGCACCTACTATGTGCCAGGCCCTGAAGATAGAAGGATGGGAAGACAAGGGTCCCTCAATAACTTACATTCCCCGGAGGGAAACTGCTCCAGTGTTACTGGGACTGAAAGGTCGTGGTCTACAGATAGAACTTCAGTTTGGTCTGAAGAAAACGTGCTCCTCGTAACAGAGAATGTTTCCTCAAGGTTACCACGCATTCCAAGAAGCTGATCTGAGAGTACGCTTTGGAAACTAATGTTACAAGGGATCTTTAACCCCTTGGTGCCACTGAAGTCTGAGCTGTAATTGATCCTTCAGGGAAGTGCCTATGGCAGACGGGGAACTGGGAGAGTGAAGCCCGAAAGGTCATTTCAAACCAATGTGAACTTGAATCTTCCCTTGTCTGAATTATGTGTGGAGATAAGCACACACCCACCCCCACTCGACGCACACTTTCAGCTCCGAGAAAACCTTGCCTGGCCCTTCAGTAACCGTCTGTATGAGAAACGCAATATAGGGGCCCCCACCCAGACCCTGCTCTCCTATGTTAGAGTCTGCTTCTAATCAAACGGAATTCAGACTGAAACCGAGATTAGATTTGGGATTTCCGCTCGTTTCTACCTTCGCTCAGTTCGTGGATTCCAGCCCTCTCCGGGCCCAGACTTAATCCAATGCACTTGGAAGGGAATTACAGTGAGTTGTTGGCGAGCCCGGGGGAAGGGGAACCTCTACCACTTGGTCCCCTCGGGAGAGTGGCGCCAAGGGTCGGGAGCAGATCCTCCCAACTGGGTTAGCCTGGCCTTGCGTCGGGGAGCCTTGGCGCTCCCCGTCGCTTTTGGAACCCTGCCCCTCCTGTCAGAGAGGATTTCACCGCCAGCCCCCAGGCTTTCCGGGCGCGGCTTACTTCCGCCGAATGACTAGCGAAAACTGAGGCCGGGGCACAGGGAGCTGCAGACCCCGGCGCGGCGCAGCTGCATCCCAATTCGCAGCACTGGCGCGAGGGCGGTAAAAAGGGGCCAGGCACCGCCCCCCGGGGCCGCGCACACCCAGACCTCAACTTCCAGCGGAGCCAGGGGCCTCTCGACCAACCGCAGCCCCCGGCCCGGGACCTCCGCCCCCGCCACCTGCCCCCAGCTCCTCGGCCGCCGGGGCAGCCGCGCCAAAGGGAGTTTGGGTGCTCAGCTGCCCCCAACTTCGGCTGCCAAAGGACACGACGCCCTACCCAGGGGCGCGGGCTGCCTCTGCCGAGCCGACGGGAGACGAAACGCCCGCGGAGGGGCGCTCCCCTGGCTTTGGAAAACCTTCTCCTTCGCCTCGAGAGAGCCTCGATCCCCCGCCCGCGCCCTTCGGCCAGATTATTTTTATCCCAGGACACGCTTTTGTGGAGGGGGTTTGGAGCTGGAGCGGGGAGGAAGAGAGCGGCCAGCAGACCGGAGTGGCCGGGCAGAAGCCGGCTCCGGCGCCAAGGCCCCCGATGACAGCACTCGCCCTCCCGCCGACACACACCCGCAGACCCCGCACTCCCTGCCGGCCGCGCCCACACTGCGAGCCGCGCACTCGGGTCAGAGACGCTGCCACTCTCCGGCAGGGGCTGCAACGCTGAGATGCGAGCAGAGGCTCTGCCTCGCACCAGCCCAGGAGGTCCCCCGAGATCCCCGGGGCGAACGAGGTCTGGCTGCTGAGATGCCGCCCCTGTGGCAGCGACGGTAAGGCGACCGGCGCGGGATAGATCACCTAGAGAGCACTACGGAGCAAGCCCTCGTTCCCCTCCGGCTCGCCGCACGCCGCGGCAGGCAGCACCAAGGCGCCGAGAACCGAGGAGCCCGACTTGCCTCCCGCGCGCAGACTAGGCGGCAGGACCGGGCAGCGGGGTCCCTGGGGCGCCCCAACTCCAAACCAGGCGGGTAGGCTGGAAGGACAGCGGCCACTCCACGCGTTTGCGAACGCACGGCAGTAGAGGGGCGGAGGCGCGGGGTGGGAGGCGGAGCTGTCAGAGCAGAGAAGGATGACATCCTTCTGCTCCCCGGGCTCCGAGAGAGCCAGCTCCGGGGCTCGCGAAGAGGCGCCGCGCGCCCAGGCCAGCTGCGGCTCCCAAACGGCGCGCACAGGGGCGATCCTGCCCAACCGAAAGCAGGGCGCAAAGCCTCTGGCCACCTCGAAAGCACCTCTGGGCCCGTCCCTCGCCTCGGGGTGCCCGTCCGGGATTCCCTGCCGTCTCCAGGCGCTCCCTTGGCGGGTCCGGGTAGAAAGCCCCCACCCCGGCCAGCATCGCCCTTTCTCGGCACTTTTCCCCCATCGACCTCGAGCCAAGGGCAGGCGCCCGCGCCCCAGCCCCTGCCCACGGGGCGGGCCGCCGCTCCCAGCTTGCGCTGGCTGCGAGGAACGATGGGGCAATGGAAAGGAAAGGCGCTCACCTGAGTCGCTCAGAGCCTTCCTCTCCTGCACCTCCCGGAGCCTGTTCCCAACCCCCAGGCTCAACCTTCTTCGAAGAAAAAAAGTAGCGCAAGGACAGACAGAGGTAGGGCTGTCCACGTGTCCCTGCGCAGCGGCTCTCTCCTTCGGCTTCTCCGGGGTCCCGTCTCAGGCTTATCGGCGGGAACGGGCTGCCAGAGGCTAGAAGGGGCCACCAGACCCGGGGCTTCTCCCGCAGCGGTGGCGGCGGCACCTCCAAGTTCCCACCTGCAGCGCGCACCGGGCGCCCGTGACAGTCCGCGCAGCTCGCCCGCGCCGCCCC
>NW_004444202.1:922940-931187 GCF_000243295.1 Trichechus manatus latirostris
TATGAGAAATGCCCCTTCCTATGCCTCAAGGGGACTTGGTAACTTGGTTTCTTATGCTGGTATTAAATTTCTGCAATCTCTGAAAAGAGTTAATATCACAGCACCAGCGTCCAGTGATGTGGGCAGGAAGTGGTTTTGGGGTTGTTTTGGTTTAAGCTTCACTGACTTCACGTGAAACGCTATCATGCAAGGGAAGTTCTCGAGTCTCCCGGTTTTTTCTTGCCAGCCTGCACCACCGCTGGTGGAGCCTCGGGTTCCAGCACCTGCAAAGCCAGCGCCGCGCGTGGCCACGTCACCGCCCAGCCTGAACGCCGAACGCTGTCGGGCACGTGCGCGCTGGATTCTGTGACCTGGGGGGTCCAGGCCTGAAAACACCTGCTCGTGCATAAAGGAAGTCTGAGCTTTGTACAACTCTTTGTCCTTTTAAGTAAACAAAGGGAACGTTATCTTTCTTTTCCCTTCCACCTCCACCCCAAAGACCGGGACAGGGATTCATGCGCCATCTGGCCAGGCATTCGGGCGCACGTTTCACTCACTCTTCCTTGTAGTAGCTACTGAGGGCAGGTTTTCTGGAAAACTGATTTGATAAGGCATTCTGGAGGAGAAAAAGTATAAAAACATGAGAAGTACAAGTCTGGAAAGCCCTCGACTCAGCCAGAACCGGCTGACTCCTGAAGTAGCTATCTGGAAGAGGTGCATTGCCAAGTACCTATTCGTTCATTAGCATTTCCAGTTGTCCTAATAGCACGTTTTGTAGGCTATTAGGGAAATGCTCGTGTTCTGAGACCGCAAATGCAGCCCTGTTAAATGTGATTAGACTGTGCGAGCGCACGCACACACTGGCGTCTATTTTGTAGAATCCCCAGTGGGGGAGGCTGAGGCAGGAGGGAAGAATTCAGAAGGTGGCTCTTCACAAGGGCATATCGTGGGCAGTTGGCCAAGAAACCACTCGCTGTTAACCGCTGCTAAGTAACTTGGAATACTGCTACGTAACCCCAGATTCCTACGTTTCAAGGCAATGATTTGGTTTCATAAGACTCTAACATATTGGGCCCACTTTAGGAATTAATAGCAAACTTCATTTCCCTACAGCCAAGTGCTTACTTCCACCTCTGTCAGGGGAGGCAAGTACTCTTAATCATTCTCGAAACGGGAAAACTTGGGTAACAGTTCAGTGGCAAAGCTCTCACAAGAAGATATTTGAATACCTTGGGTTAAGCGCTTGCCGAATGAATCGAACTTTGACCCCGGATAAGTGAAGCAATGAGTAGAATGAAGAGCAGCTTGCTGGGGTTTGAATTCCGTTGACTCAATAACTGGAACAGTACTTGATAAAAATGAGTGAGGGGGAGGGGACATCAGTGATCCTTGACCCAGGTATGCATCTGACGTGTAGGCAGCCAAGGAGCCCGGGTGGTGCAGTGGTTAAGCGCTCGGCTGCTAATTGGAAGGTCAGCAGTCCGAACCCACCAGCTGCTCCGAGGGAGAAAGATGTGGCAGTCTGTCAAAATGCAGCCGTGGAAACCCTACCGGGCAGTTCTACTCTATCCTGTAGGGTGGCTATGAGTCCGAATCGACTCAATGGCAATGGGTTTGGTCTTTTTGGTTTGGTGTTGAGAACAACTGGGCAAGGTGCAGTTCTCTTTGTGAGTACTGTTTCTAGCATAGACATGATGGAAAGTTCTTCCTCGGGGAAACGTATTTTCTGAGTATTAGGGAGGAGCTTGAAGAAAGACTCCTGTGAATGAGAAAGTGTTATGTGGGAGGGAGGCGAGGAATGAGAAAAGAGTTGGAAGAGAACGTTGGAGGGTCTGTAGACAGCAGAGAAGTCAGTGGACACTGCTGGCAGCCCTGGACGACTGGAGATTCTGGAGGAGACAAAAGAGAATCGCTGTGGTTTAGAGCTGCAGCAGTGGACTAGATCATACCAAGGCGCACGAAGACGGTCTTCGGGCAACATGAAGTTCTGTTGTACGTGCGGTCGCCGTAAGTAGGGGTCTACTCAATGGCAGCTACCAACAATAGAGGCAGTGAGGTGTAGAACATAAGAGTGCCACAGTGGCTTCTGGAGTCAGCTCCAACGTTTATGTGTGTGATTTGTTTGGTTTGCATGTGGGACACATTATTATCTAAGCTTCAGTTTCTTTATCCGTGAAACGGGAAGCAGGGAGCCTACTCCATAGAGCTGTGATAAGGGTTAACTGAGATAATGCATCTGCAATACTTTGTACAAGGCTCATGCAATAAATAGTACCTATTATGGTAAACAGAGTTTAAAAAGGGCTTAAAGGTCACCTGATACTTTTGATATTGTTAATCAATTACCATCAAAAATTTTTTTCGAAGTAGATTGCCAGGCCCTTCTTCAGAGGTGCCTCTGGTGGAGTTGAACCACCATACTTTCCACATTAACCATTTGCACCACCAGGGACTCCTTGGATATTGTTACCAAAACCAAAAATCCATTGCCATCAAGTCAATTCTGACTAATAGTGCCCCTGTAAGACAGAGTAGAAGTAGAACTGCCCATAGGGTTTCCAAGGAGCAGCTGGTGGATTTGAACTGCCAACCTTTTGGTTAGCAGACATAGCTCCTGACCACTGCACCACCAGGGCTCCTGGGTACTGTTAGTGGTAGACGATTTCTATCAAGAGCCTGTCCTGCCTGTCGTAAACACCCTCTGGGATGAGAAGCTCACTGTCCCTGACTAACTTTATGGGGAAATGTCTCCAACTGCATTTTGTACTCGTTGGTCCTCTTTCTATCCATGGTGGTCACACAAACGTCTAAACCTGTTTCACAAGCACTTAAGATTTTTTTTCAAACAAATAACCAATCCCCGTTGTGACTTCTCTTGTCCAAGCTAAACGTGCCCGTTCCTTCAGACTCACCTAACGTGACGCCGTTCACAAACTTTCACCATCTCCTACACTCCAAACTGTCTCTGACCCCCTTAAAATGGGAACATAGTGCTCCAGCCCAGTCTTGCCATCGCTCTTGGGGCACGTCTTACTTTCTGGCACAAGATGTTACAGGTTTGTCTTGTGCTTCCCCTGCCCCAGCCCTGGAATCTTCAGCTCTCCGAGGAGCTCTGGTTTCTTCAGTGGAGGATGGCCTTTAGTGATGAGATCTGGGCAGTCAATGTGCTCATTGCTACTAGGGTGGCATAACGTCTAGGCCCTCTCAAACAGAGGGAAGAGAAAGGATACATGTTCATATACACCCCCACACACAGTATGTCTATTTCTATATGTGTGTGTATCTCGATATATCTATATCTACTTACAAATATATATGTATGTAAACATATAGAGATACATCTGTATATTTCTATCTCTATATTTATATCAGAGTCTCTGGGTGGTGCAAATGGTTAACACGCTTGGCTGCTAGCCAATAGGGCAGAGGTCTGAGTCCACCGGAAGTGCCTCGGAAGACGGCCTGGCGATCTACTCCTGAAAAATCAGCCACTGAAAACCCTACAGAGCACAGTTCTACTCTGACCCATGTGGGGTCGCCATGAGTTAAAGTTGACTCGACAGCAACTGGTTTTGGTTTATATCTATACCATGAGTTTACACCAATACCTCCTATTCTAACCCAACACATCAGAGTTGTTTCTAGCCTTCCCCCTTTCTATATTTGTAAATCTCTTCTCCGATGGTGAGAAATCTGTCCCCTATTATCCTCAATGTATTTACCCATTTGCTCAACCTCATCTTATGTTACCAGTCTTCTGACCACCCCAGCCACCTCCTAACCCTTGCGCTGACTGCTGCTCCCTTGAACCTGCCGCCACTTTGGCCCCAGTCTCCTCAGTCCTTGGTCCCCGTGCTGCCTCCTCGACCCTACTGCCCCCTCAGCTCCTGACCATGCCACCTAAGCACAATGACTTTTCTATCCTTACAGCTGTTCAGGTAAAAATCCTGAAGTCATCCTTGATAATACTCTTCCTCTCACATCTCATACCCAGTCGGTAGCAAATTCTGTTCGCTCTGCCTTCAAGTAAGTTCAACATTCAGTGCTTTCTCACCATTTCTACCCTAGTTCAGGTCAACATCATCCCTTGTCTTGATTATTCTAATAACCGCCTAACTGGTGCCTGCATTGGCCTTGTCCCCTGAACACTATTATTAGCCAAGCAGCCTAAGTAACACTTTCAAAGTATAAGTCGTAGCATTTCCCTTTCCTGCTCAGTGGCTTCTGCCTTCTCAAAATAAAATCCAAACAGATCTTCCTCTTTCCCCAGTGCCTCCTTTACCTCACCACCTCCTACTTTTCACCCCATGCCCAACTCTGGGCACGTTGGCTTCCTTGCTGCTGCTGGAACATGCCAGGCATGCTCGGGTGGCAATACTTTTGCACTTGCTATCCCTTCTACCTGGAACACTCTTTCCCCAGAAAGTCCCGTAACTCCCTTCCTCACCACCTCCAGGTCTTTGTTCAAATGTGTCTTCCTCAGTGAAGCTTTCTGTAAAGAAGTGGTAGGAGTAGCATCAGAACATGTCTAGCTTCAGGGGGGGGATAATGCAAATCAAGACCATCCCAAGACTGATCCTTCTGACATGGAGGTCAGACATACCTCCACTCTCCAACCTCTTAACCAGTTCTGACACCAGCCATTCCTCCCATGGCACTCTCTTACTTCTCTGCTGGGTTTGATAATCCATGGTAATAACCACACAGAACTCACAGATCATACTTACAGTTAAGTGGTTTTTTATGGAAGCAACAGGGTGCAAAATGGGATTAGGATCAACAGGCTACAACTCAGAATCAGGGTCAGGATTCAGTGCAGAATAGCTCTCTCAGCTTCTTTCAGCCATAAGAGCAAGCAGGCCCTTCTCTCTGCCATGCACACCCCCCTCTCAGCCATGCAGGCCTCCTCTCGGCCCCCACGGGACAGGCCTCCTCTCGGCCCTCTCGGGACAGGCCTCCTCTCGGCCCCCTCGGGACAGGCCTCCTCTCGGCCCCCTCGGGACAGGCCTCCTCTCGGCCCCCTCGGACAGGCCTCCTCTCGGCCCCCACGGGACAGGCCTCCTCTCGGCCCCCACGGGACAGGCCTCCTCTCGGCCCCCTCGGGACAGCCCTCCTCTCGGCCCCATCAAGACAGACCTGTCTGCCTTCAGCCCCCCTGCTATCACCACTGACTCTGCAGCTCCTCCACACCCCCACCCCCTGGCCTATCACCACCGACTCTGCCACAGGGCTCCTTCTCGGCCTCTTGGTGTCTTCAGTGTTACAGTCCTTGACCTGTGTTACAAATCTTTTAGGAAGTTCCTTGCTTCCTCTCTCTCTGTTTCTTCTCTCTTCTCTCTTCCTTCTGCTTCCATCTGCCTCCTGTCTGAAAAATCTCTGAGGGGTTGGCTGCATATATACACAAATTCCTTGTCAATATGGCCCTCCCACCAGGGCCGTGATCTGACTAATCCCCTCTCGGTAGGCCAAAGACACTTCATTTGCATAGTAGGCTGCAGACACTTCATTTGCATAGCCTATAGTCACTTCATAGCTATAGGGTCACTATGAGTCGGAATCGACTGGACAGCACATAGCAACAACAACAACAACATAGTCACTTATTTGCATAGTCTATTCACCAATGCCTGCAAGGTGCACACCAATCACAGGGCAGGCTGCAGCCCAGGACCAGATAAAAAACTATCAAACCAACTTGTTTACAGCTTACCCAGGGAATGTAACAAACTCTATAACCAAAAAAACCCAATCCCATTGCCATCAGCTCATAATGACCATATAGGACAGAGTAGAACTGCCCCATGGGATTTCCAAGGAGCGGCTGGTGGATTCTAGCTGCTGACCATTTGGTTAGCAGCCATAGCTCTTAACCACTGAGCCACCAGGGCTCCCAACAAACTCTATGGGCAAAGGTAATTCCTCGGGATTTAGGGGAAAAAAATCTCTCCAGCTGTTTCTCCAAAGAGCCAAGGCAAAAGACCACATAAAGGATTTCATTTCACCACACCTTGTCTGGCCACAGTATCTAAAATTGGGACCTCCTTCCTCCTCCTCCCAGTGCACCTTCTCTCCTTTATCTGCTTTATTTTCCTCTCTAGCAGGGATTGCAACCTACAATCGAATCTACAGCCATACAGTGTCTTTATTTACTGTGCGCCTCCTCCCCTCTCCATCTTGAATATAAATTCCATAAAATGGGGAATTCTAGCCTGTTTTGTTTACTGATGAATCCCTAGTGCCTATAGCAGAGCCTGATAGACAATAGACTCTCACTAAGTGTTTATTAAATAAATAGATGAAATTACAGAAACACAGGTGTCTTTAGGACTAACTATAGATACACCCACATTCCGAGTGGTTGCCAATGTGACTTGAGAAATTGAAGCCACATGGTATGAACTTGAAGGTTTCCTAGAGGGCAGTTCTACCTACATTAAAGGAAAAGGAGAGTAAAAGGTTATCAACCATGTAAAGATATAAAAAGAACATGTGTTTCCTGAATAGGAAGTCAAACAGGTCATGTGGAAGGCATCTGCTAGGCGTCAATTGTGCATTTGTTGGATCAAATGACTGAATTATATGCCACCAAGCATTAAAATGAAGAGTTCTAAAAATATTTCCAAACATATTCTTTAAAAACAGGTATTCAGTGAACAGGATTTTAAAGATATTTTCTTCTTGTGAAAACAGACATCTCTTGGAACAGAAAATACTTACTAAAGGAGTTCACAGTATTTCAAATCTAGTACCTTCTTTTTTTTTAAAGTGGCCACTCTGCTCGCAAGGGAAACAAAAACCTTTCTTATATTATTAAAGCCTGTGTCCAGCTTGGTCCCTTATAAGCCAAAGGTCCTTAGAAAACATTTATACAAAAAAAAAATGGAACCTCATACACATTGGATACATTTTCAACATTGATTAGTCATCAAAATGTTGATGCATCTTGTTCTGCATCCTTTAGAGGACTCCCGGCGCACATTTGAGAACTGTTAAGAAAGCAAGTTTCAGTGAGGCCAGTCCTACAATTATTTACTGACTGCGCTTGGAAACCAGACATAAAACACAGAGATTTATATTTGAAATTGTAAAAATAGCTGTTTGCATTTTCTGTAAATTCTCTCAAAATATTCAAGTACGTATTTCAACAACACTCGGTCAGTTGAGTGAAAGATACAGCTCTGATAGAAATCTTAGGTATTCTAACTTTTAAAGGTTTTTCAGCACACTCCTTAATTGGATGCTGGGATGGTTGGACAGGGGCTTGTTTCTCTTAAATTTACCCCATTAGTGTGTAACCTTCAAAATGTGTTTTGCATTCTGCAGAAGCAGCTCTGTGGTTTACGCGTGAAGCCTCCTTTTCAGGGAACGCCTTCGCACGTTTTCTCAGAGGGGTCATCATTGCTAACGCAACGGCTGGTATGATTCATCGCCGGGATCCCACGCCCACCATGGCACCACGCGGAGACCTGCCATTACCGCATTGACCTTTGCCTCCTGATGCTGCTATTCTGCCGCCGAAAACCTCAACATGTGAAGTGAAAAGTCAAATCAAATGGTAATTTCTTGCAAGGTCTTCCAAGTTCCTCCCCAGTGCTGTCTCTATACTAGCTGCATGCTCTCAGGCTTAACCTCTTCTCGGAATTTCCTTATATAAATTGGGAATGGCACTGAGTACTTCATATGTGGAACAGACAGAATTAAATGAAATAATCTGGTGAAAGAGCTTTGGAAACTACAAAGAGCCATAAGAATGAAGATGCCGTCATCACTGCCACCATCCTCCTCCTCATCCAAGGCACCCATATTGAGTAACGGCAGACATTTAAAAACACTTTTGATGTGAAACCTGTTCATGTTATTTTACAACCAGGTGCTCCTAACCTGTTTTTCTCCTCAGAGAAACACCAAACCAACCTAGCTGCCATCAGGTAGATTCTGACTGATGGCGACCCCTTGTGTCCAGAGTAAAACTGCTCCATCGGGTTTTCATGTTGTGACCTTTTGGAAGTAGAGTCCAGGATTTCTCCTGAGTCATCTCTGGGTGGATTTGAACCACCAACCTTTGGGTTAGTAGCTGAGCACTTAACTGTTTGTGCCACCCAAGATTCCTTTCCCAAAGAGAAGTTATACTCTAATACTTGTTGTTAGATGCCATCAAGTCAGTTCCGACTCATAGCAACCCTATGTACTACAGAATGAAACACTGCCCAGTCCTGTTCCATGCTCACAATTGTTGTTATGCTTGAGCTCATTGTTGCAGCCACTGGG
>NW_004444202.1:931287-938646 GCF_000243295.1 Trichechus manatus latirostris
GAGGTGATCAGCCAGCAACCTGGTGGCAAGTTGATTACACTGGACCACTTCCATCATGGAAAGGGCAGTGTTTTGTCCTTACTGGAATAGACACTTACTCTGGATATGGATTTGCCTTCCCTACACGCAGTGCTTCTGCCAAAAATACCATCCATGGACTTACAGAATACCTTATCCACTGTAATGGTATCCCACACAGCATTGCCTCAGATCAAGGGACTCACTTCACAGCAAATGAAGTGCAGCAGTGGGCCCATGCTCATGGAATTCATTGGTCTTACCATGTTCCCCATCATCCTGAAGCAGCTGGCTTGATAGAACGATGGAATGGCCTTCTAAAGACACAATTATGGTGCCAGCTAGGTGACAATACCTTGCAGGGTTGGGGCAATGTTCTCTAGGAGGCTGTATATGCTTTAAACCAGCATCCAGCATATGGTGCTGTTTCTCCCATAGCCAGGATTCATGGGTCCAGGAATCAAGGGTTGGAAGTGGGAGTGGCGCCACTCACTATTACCTCTAGTGACCCACTTGAAAGATTTTTGCTTCCTGTTCCCTTGACTTTATGCTCTGCAGGCCTAGAGGTCTTAGTTCCAAAGGGAGAAATGCTCCCACCTGGAGACACATAACTGATTCCATTGAACTGGAAGTTAAGAATGCCACCTGGCCATTTTGGGCTCCTTATGCCTCTGGAGCAACAGGCAAAGAAGGGAGTTACCATACTGGCTGGTGTGATTGATCCTGATTACCAAGAGGAAATCAGACTGATATTACACAATGGAGGTAAAGAAGAGTATGTCTGGAATGCAGGAGATTCCTTAGGGCATCTCGTAGTACTACCGTGCCCTGTGATTAAAGTCAATGGAAAACTACAGCAACCTAATTCTAACATGACTGCTAATGACACAGACCCTTCAGGAATGAAGGTTTGGGTCACCCCACCAGGCAAAAAACCACGACCAGCCGAGGTGCTTGCAGAGGGCAAAGGAAATACAGAATGGGTGGTGGAAGAAGGTAGTTCTAAATACCAGTTACGGCCATGTGACCAGTTGCAGAAACAGGGACTGTAATTGCTATGAGTATTTCTGTTTTGTATGTGTGCACATAATATTTTTGTTTCCTTCACTTATAAAATATAAGATGTAAACAGGGCTAGCGTGTTTTTGGTTGTACGCGTGTTAGATGTATCATGTTAGGCGCAAGTATGACTTTGTAATCATCTTTATTCAGAGATTATGTATGGTTTCAGGAGATGTGTATAGGTGCCAAGTTGACAAGGGGTGGACTGTGATGGTTACGATTGTATGTCAGTTTGGCTAGACCATTGTTCTCCATGTTTTAGTAGTTGTATAATGTTGTGATCACCCCCGTGATGGAATCTGCTGAGTTGTACTGGCGGAGGCAGGGCCTGTGGCAGCTCATCGCCCTCTCAGTTTCCTTTCTCTGCCTTCCACCAGTTACCTTCTGCCTGCTCACCTTGCCAAGGTTTTTGGCTTTTTCCAGACTCAGCAGCTGCCTGTTGTTGTCTCACCTCCGGTTTGTGGGACTTGAGCTAGCAGCTTACCTGTTGATCTCAGAATTCGTCAAACTTCTCAGCCTGCAAGCAAGAGTCCAGCTCCCGGACCTGCTGACCTTGGGTTTGCCAGCCCCTGCAGCTACATGAATCAGGAGAAGCTTGATTGTCTTGTCTGCTGATCTTGGAATTAACCAACATTCGCAGCCTGTGAGCGGGAGCCCCTCTCCGACCTGCTGGCCTTGGGTTCACCAGCTTCTGCGGCTACGTGAACTGGGAGAGGCCTCTACCCTGATCTGTGGACTTGGGATGTTTTAGCCTCTACAATTGTGTGAGCTATTTCCTTGATATAAATCTCTCTCTATATATATTTATACGCTTTACTGGTTTTGCTTCTCTAGAGAACCCAGCCTAAGACACCCTGCAAGGTGCATACCAATCACAGGGCCACATTAAAAACTATCAAACCAGCTTGTTTACAGCTTACCCAGGGAATGTAACAAACTCTGTAACCAAACAAACCCAATCCCATTGCCATCGACTCATAATGACCATATAGGACAGAGTAGAACTGCCCCATGGGATTTCCAAGGAGCGGCTGGTGGATTCTAGCTGCTGACCATTTGGTTAGCAGCCATAGCTCTTAACCACTGAGCCACCAGGGCTCCCAACAAACTCTATGGGCAAAGGTAATTCCTCGGGATTTAGGGGAAAAAAATCTCTCCAGCTGTTTCTCCAAAGAGCCAAGGCAAAAGACCACATAAAGGATTTCATTTCACCACACCTTGTCTGGCCACAGTATCTAAAATTGGGACCTCCTTCCTCCTCCTCCCAGTGCACCTTCTCTCCTTTATCTGCTTTATTTTCCTCTCTAGCAGGGATTGCAACCTACAATCGAATCTACAGCCATACAGTGTCTTTATTTACTGTGCGCCTCCTCCCCTCTCCATCTTGAATATAAATTCCATAAAATGGGGAATTCTAGCCTGTTTTGTTTACTGATGAATCCCTAGTGCCTATAGCAGAGCCTGATAGACAATAGACTCTCACTAAGTGTTTATTAAATAAATAGATGAAATTACAGAAACACAGGTGTCTTTAGGACTAACTATAGATACACCCACATTCCGAGTGGTTGCCAATGTGACTTGAGAAATTGAAGCCACATGGTATGAACTTGAAGGTTTCCTAGAGGGCAGTTCTACCTACATTAAAGGAAAAGGAGAGTAAAAGGTTATCAACCATGTAAAGATATAAAAAGAACATGTGTTTCCTGAATAGGAAGTCAAACAGGTCATGTGGAAGGCATCTGCTAGGCGTCAATTGTGCATTTGTTGGATCAAATGACTGAATTATATGCCACCAAGCATTAAAATGAAGAGTTCTAAAAATATTTCCAAACATATTCTTTAAAAACAGGTATTCAGTGAACAGGATTTTAAAGATATTTTCTTCTTGTGAAAACAGACATCTCTTGGAACAGAAAATACTTACTAAAGGAGTTCACAGTATTTCAAATCTAGTACCTTCTTTTTTTTTAAAGTGGCCACTCTGCTCGCAAGGGAAACAAAAACCTTTCTTATATTATTAAAGCCTGTGTCCAGCTTGGTCCCTTATAAGCCAAAGGTCCTTAGAAAACATTTATACAAAAAAAAAATGGAACCTCATACACATTGGATACATTTTCAACATTGATTAGTCATCAAAATGTTGATGCATCTTGTTCTGCATCCTTTAGAGGACTCCCGGCGCACATTTGAGAACTGTTAAGAAAGCAAGTTTCAGTGAGGCCAGTCCTACAATTATTTACTGACTGCGCTTGGAAACCAGACATAAAACACAGAGATTTATATTTGAAATTGTAAAAATAGCTGTTTGCATTTTCTGTAAATTCTCTCAAAATATTCAAGTACGTATTTCAACAACACTCGGTCAGTTGAGTGAAAGATACAGCTCTGATAGAAATCTTAGGTATTCTAACTTTTAAAGGTTTTTCAGCACACTCCTTAATTGGATGCTGGGATGGTTGGACAGGGGCTTGTTTCTCTTAAATTTACCCCATTAGTGTGTAACCTTCAAAATGTGTTTTGCATTCTGCAGAAGCAGCTCTGTGGTTTACGCGTGAAGCCTCCTTTTCAGGGAACGCCTTCGCACGTTTTCTCAGAGGGGTCATCATTGCTAACGCAACGGCTGGTATGATTCATCGCCGGGATCCCACGCCCACCATGGCACCACGCGGAGACCTGCCATTACCGCATTGACCTTTGCCTCCTGATGCTGCTATTCTGCCGCCGAAAACCTCAACATGTGAAGTGAAAAGTCAAATCAAATGGTAATTTCTTGCAAGGTCTTCCAAGTTCCTCCCCAGTGCTGTCTCTATACTAGCTGCATGCTCTCAGGCTTAACCTCTTCTCGGAATTTCCTTATATAAATTGGGAATGGCACTGAGTACTTCATATGTGGAACAGACAGAATTAAATGAAATAATCTGGTGAAAGAGCTTTGGAAACTACAAAGAGCCATAAGAATGAAGATGCCGTCATCACTGCCACCATCCTCCTCCTCATCCAAGGCACCCATATTGAGTAACGGCAGACATTTAAAAACACTTTTGATGTGAAACCTGTTCATGTTATTTTACAACCAGGTGCTCCTAACCTGTTTTTCTCCTCAGAGAAACACCAAACCAACCTAGCTGCCATCAGGTAGATTCTGACTGATGGCGACCCCTTGTGTCCAGAGTAAAACTGCTCCATCGGGTTTTCATGTTGTGACCTTTTGGAAGTAGAGTCCAGGATTTCTCCTGAGTCATCTCTGGGTGGATTTGAACCACCAACCTTTGGGTTAGTAGCTGAGCACTTAACTGTTTGTGCCACCCAAGATTCCTTTCCCAAAGAGAAGTTATACTCTAATACTTGTTGTTAGATGCCATCAAGTCAGTTCCGACTCATAGCAACCCTATGTACTACAGAATGAAACACTGCCCAGTCCTGTTCCATGCTCACAATTGTTGTTATGCTTGAGCTCATTGTTGCAGCCACTGGGGTCAATCCATCTTGTTGAGGGTCTTCCTCTTTTTTGATGACCCTCTAATACTTAAAACTGTGGAATCCTCAGCGAGGCCTCTGTACTTCAGATCTTGCTAGGTTTGGCATGGCATGAGCTGGCCCCAGAATGATTTTTTTTTAAAAAAAGAAAGTCTCTAATTTATAAGAAATAAAAATTTAACAAAGTTGCTGATAGCAGAAAGTTCCGGAGTAAGTTCTGCCCTTTGCAGCAAAATATCAAAAGCACTGGCTGATCAATAAACCTTCCACATAACTGCGTATCATCAAGTCATTGTAAAGATTTAGAACTTCATGTTTCCTTGTTCTTTGCTTGATGCACGCCCACCTGTGAATATAGAAATTGTTTAGGTTATTTTCTGACCTGGGACAAAGTGTACCAACTCAGCAATAAGTTGAATTATCTGAGAAATAAATTCCTTGCCAGATTTTACAAAGCAATAAATATTCAAAATACAATGTAAGACTGCTTTAAAGGTGGCAGCTGTTGACATCTGTATTAAGCCAATGCTTAAGTTACTACAGAGAATATTAACAATCTGATTTTTACCTTTTCGCGTTTAAAAATATAACCACATTCTTTGCTATGAAGATTTGTGTATTGTAGCTGGTTAGTGATATTTACTTTCATTAGCTGAGATTTAGTTCATTTCTATTTTTGCGGTAAGAGATCAGTAAATAACATTCAAACAGCTGACAGCTAGGACCAGAAGCCAGTTCCTAAAGGGGGAGGCAACTGCTTTCTTCAATTGATTTCTATTGGCATAAACTTACCCCATTTAAAAAAGAAAATTTATTGTGCTTCAGGTGAAAGCTTAAAAAGCTGATAAGTTTTTCATTTAAAAATTTATACACAAATTGTTTTGTGACCTTGGTTGAAATCCCTGCAATGTGTCACCATTCTCCCTCTTTCCCTTCCAACACCAGGTTCCCTGTGTCCATTCATCCACTTTTCCTGTCCCTCCTGCCTTCTTGTCTTTGCTTTTGGGCAAGTGTTGCCCACTTGGTCTCGTATACTTGATTGAACTAAGAAGCAGGTTCCTCACATGTCTTATTGTTTGTTTTATAGACTTGTCTAATCTTTGGCTAAAAGGTAGACTTCAGGAGTGGTTTTAGTTCTGAGTTAGCAGGGTGTCCGTGGGCCATAGTCTTGGGGATTCCTCCAGTCTCTGTCAGACCAGTAAGTCTGATCTTTTTTTGTGAATTTGAATTTTCTTCTACATTTTTCTCCTGCTCTGTTTGGGACTCTCCATTGTGATTCCTGTCAGAGCCATCAGTTGTGGTAGCTGGGCACCATCTAGTTCTTCTGGGCTCAGACTGGTGGAGGCTGTGGTTCATGTGATCCATTAGCCCTTTGGACTAATATTTTCCTTGCATCTTTGGTTTTCTTCCTTCTTTTTGCCTTGAACGGGATGGAACCAATAGATGTATCTTAGAGGGCTGCTCGCAAGCTTTTAAGACTACAGATGCTACTTACCAAAGTGGGATGTAGAACATTTTCTTTATGAACTATGTTATGCCAATTGACCTAGATGTCTCCCAAGAGAGACCATGGTCCCCAGCCCTCAGCCCCAGTAACTCCATCCCTTAAGGTGTTTGGGTGTGGCTATGAAGTGTATATGATGTTGCCTTGGTCAAGTTGTGCTGATTTCCCCTATATTGTGTGTTGTCTTTCCTTTCACCAAAGTTAACACTTGTCTACTATCTAGTTAGAGACTTCCCCTCCCACCCCTTCCCTCTCTCATAATAAGCAAAATTGTTTCTTTCTGTGCGTAAACCTTTTCTTGAGTTTTTATAGTAGTGGTCTCATACAGTATTTGTCCTTTGGTAATTGACTTGTTTGACTCAACATAATGCCCTCCAGATTCATCCATGTTGTGAGATGTTTCCTGGATTCATCATTGTTCTTTATCATTGCATAGTAGTCCACTGTGTGTATGTGCCATAATTTGTTTTTCCATTCATCTGTTGATGGGCACTTAAGTTGTTTCCATCTTTTTCGCTATTGTGAATAATGATGCCATGAACATGGGTGTGCATATGTCTATTCATGTGACAGCTTTTATTTCTCTAGGATATATTCCTAGGAGTGGGATTCCTGGATCATATGGTATTTCTATTTTTAGGTTTTTAAGGAGGTGCTATATCGTTTTCCATAGTGGTTGTACCATTTTACACTCCCACCAGCAGAGCATAAGAGTTCCAATCTCCACGCAACCCCTCTAACGTTTGTTATTTTCTGTTTTTTTTTTTTTTATTAGTGCCAGTAATGTTCGGGTGAGATAGTATCTCATTATAGTTTTGATTTGCATTTCTCTAATGGCTACTGGGAGCCCTCATGGCGTAGTGGTTAAGAACGTGGCTGCTAACCAAAAGCTCAGCAGTTCGAATCCACCAGCCACTCCTTGGAAACCCTGCGGGGCAGTTCTACTCTGTCCTATAGGGTTGCTATGAGTAGGAAACAACTCGATGGCATTGGGTTTGGTTTGGTTTTTTTAATGGCTAATGATTGAGAGCATTTTCTCAAGTGTCTTTAGCAAACTGAGTGTCTTCTTTTGGTGAAGGGTCAGTTCATAGCTTTTGCCTACTTTGTTTTTTTAATTGTTGTACTTTAGATGAAGGTTTACAGAATAAATAGTTTCTCATCAGTCAGTACACATATTGTTTTATGACATTGGTTAACAACCCCACGGAGTGTCAACACTCTCGTTTCTCGACATTGGAGGAGTTTTTTCTTTTCTTTTTTTTTTGGTGAAAATATACATAGTCAAAGTTACACCA
>NW_004444202.1:939765-942260 GCF_000243295.1 Trichechus manatus latirostris
TCATACAATATTTCTCCTTTTGTGATTGACTTATTTCACTCAGCATAATGTCCTCCAGTTTCATCCATGTTATGAGATGCTTCACAGATTCATCATTGCTCTTTATCGTTGTGTAATATTCCATTGTGTGTATGTACCCTAGTTTGTTTATCCATTCATCTGTTGATGGGCAACTAGGCTGTTTCCATCTTTTTGCTATTGTGAACAGTGCTGCAATGAATATGGGTGTGCATATTCCCATTGTTTAATTGGATTATTTGTCTCTTTGTTGTTGAGATGTTGAAGTATTCTATAGATTTTAGAAACTAGACCCCTGTTGGATATGTTGTAGCCAAATTTTTTTTTCCAGTCTGTACGTTCTCTTTTCACTCTTTTGGTGAAATCTTTTCATGAGCATTAAGTGTTTAATTTTTAGGAGCTACCAGTTATCTAGTTTATCTTCTGGTGTTTGTGCATTGGTAATTATGGTTTGTACTCTATTTATGCCATGTATTAGAGCCCCTAGTGTTGTCCTTGTTTTTTCTTCCATGATCTGTATCATTTTATGTTTTATATTTAGGTCTTTGATCGATTTTGAGTTATTTTTTGTGTATGGTGTGAGGTGTGGGTCCTGTTTCATTTTTTTATAGATGGACATCCAGTTTTGTCAGAACAATTTGTTAAAAAGACTGTCGT
Source organism: Trichechus manatus latirostris (assembly GCF_000243295.1). Lineage (NCBI taxonomy): Eukaryota > Metazoa > Chordata > Mammalia > Sirenia > Trichechidae > Trichechus > Trichechus manatus. The sequence goes on from NW_004444202.1 coordinate 940,441, forward strand.
GGACTTCCAGGCAACATGGTGCTCTAGGTAGAAGCACCATGCTGTCCCTCCACAGCAAAGATCCAAAAAACTAAGTCAATCAGAGACACACATCAATCCTGAAACCCTAAGCATCAAATGAAGGGATAAAGAACTCAGCCAAGCACAGAATGGAATAAGAAACTGATAGAGAACAGAGAGTGATGAGAGATATATGCAGAGGTCCCCTGTCAACAAACTCAGGACAGATCTGCCATCTTGGACTCCTGTAGGAGATCAGTGAACAGGGGGTACGAGAAAGCAGCTTCACAAACTTCCAGCAGGAGACAGAACAACCAGTAACCAGTGATATACACTTTCCCACCCCCCATCCTTCTTCACCCCTGCTCATCCTCCTCTGCTTCCTGTGGCCAAAGTATCTCGGCTGGGAAGCACCAGCTTCACCCCAGAGCTGCTTGGATTCCACCTGCCCACACTAGCTGGCTCTCTGAGTGCTATTTGTTGGCTGCTGGTGTTGCTCTTTTTGGCTTCTTTAGATTTCTTCCTTACCTCTCACCACCTCCGTTGCCTCTGTGTCAAACACGTGGCTCCGTGTGCCATCTTTGCTTCTTCCTGAAAGGCTGCAAAACACAGCTCAACTGTGAAACTGCTTCCCGGCCAGTGCTGCCACACTGGTGGGACCCTGGGGCATTTTTTTGTTTGTTTGTTTCTTCTGATTTATTTGCTTTCTTTTTCTTTTCTCAGTTTGGGAGCTCCTTCTAGCTGGGCAGTACTGCATGGCTTGGGAGCCGCTCCCTTATTCTGCCCGCACACGCAGTGGCATCTCTGGGAGCATTTCTTTTTTCTTGTTTTATTGTTTGTTTGTTTGTTTGTTTGTTTTGTTTTCTTCTCTCTCTTTTTCTCTTTTGTATTTCTTCACTTCTCGGTTTCTCATCTCTCTATACTAACCTTCTCTTCCTGTCTCCTGAATACCTGGTGTTGTGTGACACCTCTACCCCTCCTAGCCAGGCTGTACTTCACGCCCTGGGAACAACTTCCCCAGTCCTCACCGCTGCACTAGTGGGATCCCTGGGGGCTCTTTTTTTTTCTTCTAGTTTATATTTATTCATTTTTTTCTTTTTGTTTTTCTCCGTTTATCAGTCTCTCATCTCTCCACTCCAACAGCAAGTTCCCTTAGCACTCCTTTTTTTGTTTGTTTGTGTCTGTGTTTTTTTTTTTTTTTTAGTTCCTGTTTCTCTCTCCTCTTTGCCATAACCATCATAGCTCCATACATCACAATATCCCCCCTCCTTCCTGCCTACCTGCACCTTGCATTGAACATCACACCCCCAAGCAGTACAGGCATGGCCTACTGGAACATGCCCTGCACTGATTCCTGGCCCACCTTGTCGGCCCTAGTACATGCCACAAACAATCCATCCCAGTAACTCTCGTTCAGCTGTACCTGCCCTACTGTACCATACCTGAGCAACTGACCCTGCCCATTGGAGAAGGAGGCAAAAAGTATCGTGCCTACAGATGAGCGAACAACAAAGAACGTGCAGTCCACTTGCTCAGACATAACCAAATAAAAAAGCAGGAAAAAACAAACAAACTTACAATCAATAAATGAGGAAAATAACTACTGAATGTCCCGAAGACAACAGACAATATCAAATCATATACAAAAACAGAACAGGATGCTTTCAGTAGACACCCAAAATAAAACACCAGATGACTTTCCAGTAGAAGAAAAGACACTAGAACTACCTGAGAGGGAATTCAAATCTCTAATATTCAGAATTATCAAAGAGTTGAAGCAAAAAACAAGCAAAAATGAGGAAAAAATAGACAAATTTATG
>NW_004444202.1:946806-948389 GCF_000243295.1 Trichechus manatus latirostris
CTATCCAAAGCAGTATACAAATACAATGCACTCCTGATCCAAATACCAACAACATTCTTTAAAGAGATGGAAAAACTACTCATTAACTTTATATGGAAAGGGAAGAGGCCCCAGATAAGTAAAGCAGTATTGAAGAAGAAGAATAAAGTAGGAGGATTCACACTACCTGACCTCAGAACCTACTGTACAGCTACAGTAGTCAAAACAGTCTGGTACTGGTACAATGACAGCTATGTTGACCAATGGAACAGAATTGAGAACCCAGATGTAAATCCATCCATCTACAGTCACCTGATCTTGAACAACATCCCAAAGTCCATCAAATGGGGAAATGACAGTCTTTAACAAATGGTGCTGGCAAAACTGGATGTCCATCTGTAAAAAAATGAAACAGGACCCATACCTCACACCATACACAAAAACTACTTCAAAAAGGATCAAAGACCTAAATATAAAGCCGAAAACTATGAAGTTCATAGAAGAAAAAATACGATCAACGCTAGAGATCCTAATACATGGCATTAACAGGATACAAACCATAACCAACAACACACAAACTCCAGAAGATAGACTAGATTACTGGGATCTTCTAAAAATTAAACACTTATGCTCATCAAAAGACTTCATCAAAAGAGGAAAAAGAGAACCTACAGACTGGGAAAAGAATTTTTGGTCATTACAAGTCAGGCAAAGGTCTAATCTCTAAAATCTACAAGAAAATCCAACACCTCTGCAACAAAAAGACAAATAATCCATTTAAAAAATGGGCAAAGGAAATGAACAGACACTTCACCAAGAAGTCATTCAAGCGGCCAACAGACAGTTGAGGAAATGCTCGTGATCATTAGCCATTAGAGAAATGCAAATCGATACCACAATGAGATACCATCTCACCCTGTCATTACTGGCACGAATCAAAAAAACTGGAAATAACAAATGTTGGAGAGGCTGTGGGAAGATGGGAACTCTTATGCACTGCTGGTGGGAATGCAAAATGACGTAATAATTCTGGAAAACAATATGATACTTTCTTAGAAAGCTAGAAATGGAAATACCATATAATCCAGCAATCCCACTCCTAGGAATATATCTTAGAGAAATAAGAGTCGTCACACGAATAGACATATGCACACCCATGTTCATTGCAGCATTGTTCACAATAGCAAAAAGATGGAAACAACCTAGATGCCCATCAATAGATGAATGCGTAAACAAACTATGGTACATACACACAATGGAGTACTATGCAGTGATAAAGAACAATGATGAATCTGAGAAGCATCTCATAACATGGATGAATCTAGAGGGCATTACGCTGAGTGAAATAAGTCCATCACTAAAGGACAAATATTGTATGAGACCTCTATTGTAAAAACTCATGAAAAAGTTTACACACAAAAAGAAACAATCTTTATTGGTTACGAGGGAGGGGAGGGGCGGGGGTAGAAAAACACTAAATAGACAATAGATAAGTGGTAACTTTGGTGAAGGGTAAGACAGTACACAATACGGGGAAGCCAACATAACTTGTACAGGGGAAGGTCATGGAAGTTCCATATACACATCCAAACTCCCTGAGGGAC
>NW_004444202.1:949013-969199 GCF_000243295.1 Trichechus manatus latirostris
CAAGGTTGAGAAGGGACAGTGTTGACATGTCGTGGGATTGTTAACCATTGTCATAAAACAATATGTGTACTAACTGTTTAATAAGAAACTCTTCTGTAAACTTTCATCTAAAGTACAATAAAAAAAATCCTGTCTTAACCCCATCTAATGGGGTTATGTCTGGATTCTTGATTCTGTTCCATTGGTCTATATGTCTGTCATTGTACCAGTAGCAGTCTATTTTGACTACTGTGGCTATATAGCAGGTTCTGAGATCTGGTAGTGTGAGGCGTCCCACTTTTTACTTTTTCTTTTTTAAGGATGCTTTGCTTATCTGGCGCCTCTTTCCTTTCTATATAAAGTTGTTGATTAGTTTTCTGTCTCTTTAAAGAACTCTGTTGTTATTCGGATCAAGATTGTATTATATCTGTAGATCGCTTTGGGTAGAATTGACATTTTCACAATGTTGAGTCTTCCTATCTATGAGCGTGTTATGTTTTTCCATTTATGTAGGTCTCTTTTGGTTTCTTGCAAAAGCGTTTTGTAGTTTTTTTTGTATAGGTCTTTTATGTCCTTGTTTAGATTTATTCCTAAGTATTTTATCTTTTTGGGGGCGATTATAAATGGTATTGTTTTCCTGATTTCCTTTTCAAAGTTCTTTGTTTCTGTATGGGAAACCAACTGATTTTGGTATGTTGCTCTTGTGTCCTGGTACTATGCTGAATCTTTCTATTAGTTCCAGTAGTTTTCATGTGGAATCTTTGAGGTTCTCTATGTGTAGTGTCATATCATCCGTGAATAGGGATAGTTTTACTTCTTCTTTCCAATTTGGATGCCCTTTATTTCTTTTTCTTTCGTTATTACTCTAGCTAGAACTTTCAACACAATGGTAAATAGGAGTGGTGATAAAAGGTATCCTTGTCTTGTTCCAGTTCTCAAGGGGAATGTTTTCAGCCTCTCTACATTGTGAATGATGTTGGCTGTTGGTTTTGTGTAGATGCCCGTTATTATGTTGAGGAACTTCCTTTCTATTCCTATTTTATTGAGAGTTTTTATCAGGAATGAGTGTTGGACTTTGTCAAATGCTTTTTCTGCATTGATTGAGATGATCATGTGATTCTTTTCTTTCCTTTCATTTATGTGGTGGATTACATGGATTGATTTTCTAATGTTGAACCATACTTGCATACCTGGTATGAATCCTGCTTGGTCATGGTGTATTATTTTTTTGATGTGATGCTGAATTGTATTGGCTAGAGTTTTGTTGAGAATTTTTGCATCTATATTCATGAGAGCTATTGGTTTGTAATTTTCTTTTTTTGGGGTGCTTCGCCTGGTTTTGGTATCAGGGTTATGCTGGCTTCATAGAATGAGTTTGGGACTATTCCTTCCTTTTCTGTGCTCTGAAATAGTTTGAGTAGTGCTTGTGTGAGATCTCTGAATGTTTGGTATAATTCTCCAGTGAAGCCATCCAGGCCAGGGTTTATTGTTGTTGTTGGGAGTTTTGTAATTGCCTCTTCAATCTCTTCTCTTGGTATGGGCCTGTTCAGATTTTCTATCTCAGTTTGTGTTAGTTTAGTTCGGTACTGTGTTTCTAGAAATTTGTCCATTTCCTCTAGATTCTCAAATTGGTTGGAGTACAATTTATCATAGTATTCTGTTATGATCCTTTTTACTGCAGTAGAGTATGTACTGCAAAAGACCTCTTTAAAGTGCTGAAAAGCAAAGATGTCACCTTGAAAACTAAGGTGCACCTGACCCAAGCGGTGGTGTTTTCAATCGCCTCATATGCATGTGAAAGCTGAACGATGAATAAGGAAGACCAAAGAAGAATTGAGGCCTTTGAATTGTGGTGGTGGTGAAGAATATTGAACAGACCATAAACTGCCAAGAGAATGAACAAATCTGTCTTGGAAGAAGTGCAACCAGAATGCTCCTTGGAAGCAAGGATGGTGACACTATGTCTTACATACTTTGGATATGTTATCAGGAGGGACCAGTGCCTGGAGAAGGACATCATGCTTGGTAAAGTGGAGGGTCAGCAAAAAAGAGGAAGACCCTCAACGAGATGGATTGGCGCAGTGGCTACAACAATGGGCTCAAGCATAACAACGATTGTGAGGATGGTGCAGGACAGAGCAGTGTTTCATTCTGTTGTACATGGGGTTGCTATGAGTCAGGACTGACTCAATGGCACCTAACAACAACAACATGTTGTAATGTCCCCCACCTCATTTCTTATTTGGGCTATTTGCTTCTTCTCCTGTTTTTCTTTTGTCAGTTTGGCCAGGGGGTTGTCAATTTTGTTGATCTTTTCAAAGAACTAATTTTTGGTCTTGTTGATTGTTTCTATTGTTTTTCTGTTCTCTATTTCATTTATTTCTGCTTTAATCTTTATTATTTCCTTTCTTCTGGTGACTGTAGGTTTCTTTTACTGCTCTCTTTCTGTTTGTTTAAGTTGCAGGGCTAACGTTTTGATTTTGACCCATTCTTCTTTTTTAATGTGTGCATTTATTGCGATAAATTGCCCTCTGAGCACTGCCTTTGCTGTATCCCAAAGGTTTGGGTATGATATGTTCCCATTCTCATTTGATGTTAGGAATTTTTGATTCCTTCTTCGATTTCTCCTTTTACCCAGTTGGTTTTAAGCAAGGTGTTTTTCAGTTTCCATGTATTTTATTTTTTTTCCCTTGCTCTTCCTGTTATTGATTTCTACTTTTATGGTATTGTGATCCTGGGGAATGCTTGGTATTATTTCGATGTTTTGAGTTTTATGAGGTTACATTATGGCCTAAAATGTGCTCTATTCTAGAGAATGTTCACTGTGCATTGGAAAGGAATATATACTTTTCTGCTGTTGGGTGGAGTGTTCTATATATGTCTATGAGGTCAAGTTGGCTGACGGTGGCCTTTAGATCTTCTGTATCTTTGTTGAGTTTCTTTCTAGATGTTCTGTTCTGTATTGAAAGTGGTGTGTTGAAGTCTCCTGCTATTATTGTGGAACGATTTATTTTTCTTTTCAGTACTGTTAGAGTTTGTTTTATATATTGTTATTGATTGTATTGTACCCTCCAAAAATGTGTGTCAACTTGGCTAGGCACAGTGTTGTGTGGTTGTCCACCATTTTTATCTGATGTAATTTTCCTATGTGTTGTAATTCCTAACTTCTATTATGTTAATGAAGCATGATTGGAGACAGTTATGTTAACAAGGCAGAATACAATCTACAGGATTAGGTTGTATCTTGAGTCAATATATTTTGAGATATAAAAAAGAGAAGTGAACAGAGAGGAGAGGGACCTTATTAACACCAAAAAGAGCCAGGAGTGGAGCATGTCCTTTGGACCTCAGGTCCCTGCATTGAGAAGCTCCTCTTACACCAGAGGAAGGTTGATGACAAGGACTTTCACCCAGAGCCAACAGAGAAAGAATGCCTTCCCCTGGAGCTGGTGCTTTGCATTTGGACTTCTAGCCTCCGAGCCTGTGAGAGAATGAATTTCTGTTTGTTAAAGTCATCCACTTGTGGTATTTCTGTTATAGAAGTAGTAGATAACTAAGACACAATTTTGTATCAGGAGATTGGGATGCTACTCTAACTGATACCTACAGTGTGGAAGCTCTTTTGGAATTGAGTAATGAGTAGGTGCTGGAAGAGTTGTAAAGTGCCTAATAGTAAAAGCCTAGATTGCTGTGATGGTTAAGGTTGTGTGTCCACTTGGCTGGGCCATGATTCTCAGTGGTTTGGCAGTTATATGATGCTGTGATCACTTCCACGATGGGATCTGCTGTGAGTAGCCAATCAGTTGAAAGGAAGTGTCATGGATTGAATTACGTCCCCCCAAAAATGTGTGTATCAATTCGGCTGGGCCATGATTCCTGCTACTGTGTGATTTTCCCATATGTGATAAATCCTGCCTCTATGATGTTAATGAGGAAGGATGGGCGGCAGTTGTGTTAGTGAAGCAGGACTCAATTTACAAGACTGGATTGTGTCCTGAGGCAATCTCTTGAGATATAAAAGAGAGAAGTGAGCAGAGAGACAGGGAGACCTCATACCGTCAAGAAAGCAGTGCTGGGAGCAGAGCGCGTCCTTTGGACCAGGGTCTCTGCCCAGAGAAGCTCCTAGTCCAGGGGAACACTGAAGAGAAGAAGGCCAACAGAGAAAAAAAGCCTTCCCCTGGAGCTGATGCCCTGAATTTGGACTTTAGCCTACTTTGACTGTGAGGAAATAAACTTCTCTTCATTAAAACCATCCATTTGTGGTATTTATGTTATAGCAGCACTAGATGACGAAGACAGGGAGTTTCCTCGGGAGTGTGGCCTGCATCAAATATAAGTGGACATTCTGGCAAGGCTCTGGGGCTTTTGCTCACTCTGGGTTCTGCAGCTAGCTCCTGTTCATCTGCCCCTGGTTCTTGGGATTTCCGTTAGAAGCTTACCTGCAGTCTTGCCTGCCAATCTTGGGATTCCTCAGTCTTTGCAGCCTGGGAGCAAGAGCCTGCTCTCTGCCGATCTTGGGGGTTCGTCAGACCCTGCAGCTACGTGACTCAGGAGAAGCCTCTATCCTGACCCATAGACTTGGGACATTCCAGCCTCTACAACCATGTGAGCCATTTCCTTGACACAAATCTCTCTCTATATTATTTATATGCTTAACTGATTTTGCTTCTCTAGAGAACCCAGCCTAAGACAATTGCCTTGAAGATACTGTTGGTGGAATTATGGACATCAGAGACAATTCTGGTGAGGCTCAGGAGGAAATTAGGAGAGCTGTAACAATGAAGATGGGGCAGACTGTGAGAAGCAGCAGCAGAGAAATGGCAGCAGCAGAACCAGGAGACTGACACAAGATAGCCCGGGAGCTGACCCACGTAGCAAGAGAACTGATTGCCTTTGGACAGGAGGCTCCCTGGTGGAGTGGTAGAGCTACAGAACTTTGGAACACTTGCCCAAGCAGGGCAGATGCCAGGTCGGCCCAAGAGGCCCGAGGGGCTGAGAGACCAAGAGGCCAGGAAACTAGGAAGCAGAAGCTGAAGAGACAAGAAGCAGGGAAAGCAGAGCCACCTTGGTCTCAAAGGGTAGGGCCATGACCTCTGTGGTCTCAAAAGGTGGAAACACAGCCTGCTGGGTCTCAAAAGGTGGGGCTATGGCCTACTAGGTTTCAAAGAGTCAGATCTTCACCAACTCGGTTCCGGAGTGTGGGGCTGCCTCTCACAAGTGCCAGTGGGAAGGGGCCAGATCTGCTGCCCAAAGCTGAGAGGGCAGGGTTTCCCTGCCCAAGGGGCAGAAGAACAGGGCCTGTAGGGCCTGAGGGGGTAGGGTAACCACTCAGATGGAGTAGAAGAATGGGGCCTCCCAAATCTGAGGGAGCAAAATTGCTGTCCCAGTGGGCCTAGAAGGCAGACCTGAAGCCCAGGGCCGAGGGGACTCCAGCCAGAATCTGGAGAGTGTGGCTAACACCCAGATTCTGGAGGGAGGACCATTGCCTAAATGGTCTCAGGGAACAGAGGATTATATTCAAGCCTTGAGAGCTAATATAATGTGTTCTGCTGACTTGCTTGGTGCCTGTTATCCCTTCTTTCCCTCCTATTTCTCCCATTTGTAATGGAAATGTCTACCTTGTACTTTGGAAGTAGATAACTTGAATTCTAGATTTCACAGATGAAGAGGAATTTTGCACCAGGGTGGAATTTGGACTTGGAATTGATTTAAGACTTTTGGGTTGATATGATGGGGTGAAAGTGTTTTACACTTTGATGGGCCAAAGGGTGGAATGTTATGAATTGACTTGTGTCTCCCAAAAATGTGTGTCAGCTTGGCTAGGCCGTGATTCGCAGTATTGCGTGTTTGTCCTCCATTTTGTGATCTGATGTAATTTTCCCATGTGTTATAAATCCTAACCTCTATGATGTTAATGAGGCAAGTTTAGAGGCAGTTATTTTAATGAGGCAGGACACGATCTACAGGATTAGGCTGTATCTTGAGTCAATCTCTTTTGAGATATAAAAAAGAGAAGTGAGCAGAGAGGAGAGGGACCTTATTACCACCAAGCAATAAAAGCCAGGAGCAAAGCTTGTCCTTTTGTTCCAGGTTCCCTGTGCTGAGAAGCTCATTCACAGCCCCTCAGCAGAATGGCAAGGGTGTTGGATGAGGAGTGAGATGGGCTCTCTTCCCACTGTTCAGCAGCTAATCAAGTGGCAGGAGGGGAAGGGCAGTGCAGGCCTGGTGTGTCAGCAGGCCTGAGTGCTGGGGATGCTCTAGCTGCAGCGGCATGTTGGGGGCTGGTGGGAAGGGGGGAAGTGGTGTATGGGATAGGCGAGAGGGAGAAGGAAAAGAGAGAGAAAGAAAAAAAAAAGTTGATGGGGCTAGGTGGGAGGGAGAAATAAAAGGAAGAAAGAAGGGGAAAAAAGCCGCATGGTGGAAGGAGGTGGTATGGGCCAGGGGTGGGGTCTTGTATTGTAGACCCCGGTGGTGAGGGCTGCAGGGCTGGAGGGGTTCTTGCTGCTACTCACCAGAAACATGAGGGGTAGGAAAGCGTGTTTCTCTGATTAACAGTTGCTCTGCCACCTGTTGGAAGCTCCATGAAGTTGCCTTCCCATACTCCATGTCCAGGGTCGCTGCTGGCTGTTTTCCAAGATGGCGGCGCTGTGTCGTGTTATTTGGCAGGGGACCTCCACTCCACATCTGTCCTCATTCTCTGTTTTCCATTAGTTTCTTCTTCCATTTGGTGTTTAATCTAGTTCCTTATCTCTTCATTTGATGTTTGAGGTTCCAGGATTAATGTTTATATCTGTTTTACTTAGTTTTTCAGTTCTTTGCTGCAGAAGGGTGGCATGGTATGGCTGTCTAGGGCATTATGTTGGCTCTGCCTTCCTCTACCCCATTTTTGTTAAGGCAATGGGTAATGATCATATCCTTTATTGCACTCAGGGTTTAGGTGCAGGGCCACCACTAATGCAGAAGGCTGCCTCTCCTGAAAATAGACGTTTGCATTGCCTCAAGTAGAATACACACCTGTGGGCACACAGCTGTCTTGTACCAGGGCAAACAACTGGCTGGATTCCAACCCTCACTGCCGCCCTCAGTAGGTACGCTTGTACTGCTCAGGATCTTTAAGATTTGGGTCCCTCAGGAATCTAAAAGGAGTTAATTATGCATTGTCACGTCTTCACTTTGATTGTTTTCATGAACTTGAACTCCATCCTGGCTGGCAGGTCTTTAGTTTATTTGTGGTACTACAGGTTGAGCTTCCTTTAACTGAAGTTATGTTTAGGGAAGAGGAAGAAGAGGGTAAAGAGGAAAAAATATGTTGGGACTAGTTCAGCTCAAGGAAAATTACTGGCCAGCGTCAATGGTGACAGAGCTATATAATCTTGACCAAATGGCTCTTAGACCTTGTCAGTCTCTGTTTCTTTTCTAACCATCATTTTAATGATCATTTCTTACTTAGCTTGATTCAGCTGTTTATAGGTGGTGAAATCATCCACAGAACTTTTGACAGACCTGAGATGTCACGAGAAGGGATTTGATACAGGTTTGCACACAGGTGTTCCTGACACATGCAGAATTTCTTTGGAACTATAAGGAACCAGTTGTTGGCTGCTTTATTTTTGGCAAACTAAATTTAGATTTTCAAAAGCATTTTATGTTAAAGAAAATTTTATTTGCTATTTTGTAAGTTCCATTTCGTATTTAAAATAGCCTACTTCCATGGGTGGTTTCCTAAGTAGAAACTGTATGAGTGACACTTTTTAAAGGGAAGGTTTGCTCCAGAGAATTCCTCAGTCATCAGATTTTAAGCAAACTTGTTAGTATTGTATTTCACAAATCAACGATCAATAAAAAGAACAGTGTTTATTTTCAAAAGATAATTCAGAATTTAAAATCTGTAAGAAAAGGATGTTCAACTTCTTAACCTTGTGTTTAGATACACATAACAAAGATTCCTGCTGGACCTGAGGCACGTGGATACTTGTCAGTTTGATCAGATCTGCTCTGGGTTGTATTGTGAATATGTCCACCTCTTCTACTACCACAGTTTCCAAGCCTCTATCTTCTCTTGCTGGGCCGGCAGTTGCTCCTAACTGCTCTCTAAGCCTTTCTTGCCACTCAGGCTGCCCTCCAGCTGTTCTCCACATACCAGCCAAAGGAATCAGTCTTTTGATTAATATTTTTCAATGAATTTTCATTCCCATCAGGTAAAAATTTAAAACACCAGATATAATCCTGGAGCCCTGGTGGTGCAGTGGTTAAGATCTTGGCTGCTAACCAAAAGGTTAGCAGTTTGAACCCACAAGACACTCCTTGGTAACCCTCTGGGGCAGTTCCACTCTGTCTTATAGGGTCACTATGAGTTAGAATTGACATGATGGCAACAGTTTTTTTGGTTTAATATAATCCTACGTGGGATTGCCACCTGCCTACCTAGCCGCTCTTACCTGCCCCCCACTTCACCTCACTTCCTGTACCAGCATTGGACTCGCTTTGGGCTCCAGGGTTGTAGTGAACTCTTGCCTACTGTCTTTTGTTGGGTTCTCTAGAGAAGCAAAACTCGTAACATGTATAAATACATAGATAGATAGATAGATTTATATCAAGGGAACTGCTTACATGATTGTAGAGGCTAGAACAACCCAAGTCCATGGATCAGGGTACAGGCCTCTCCAAATTCATGCAGCTGCAGAAGCTTGCGAACCCAAGATTGGCAGGCCAGAGAGCAGGACTCCTGCTCACAGGCTGTGAAGGTTGATGTATTCTAAGATCAGCAGACAAGAACACAAGGTTTCTCCTGATTCATGTAGCTGCAGGGGCTGGCAAACCCAAGATCAGCAGGTCAGGGAGAAGGACTCTTGTTAGCAGGCTGTGAAGATCCACAAATTCCAAGACTGACAAGTAAGCTGCTAGCTCAGGTCCCAAGAACTGGAGGTGAAATGACAAGAGGCAGCTGCTGGGTCTGGAACAAGCCACAAATCTTGGCAAGACCAGCAGGAAGGACGTATCTTGGGGAGGGCAGAGAAATGAAGGCTGAGGGGGCAGTGAGCCACCACAGGCTCCGCCCCTGCTGGTACCACTCAGCAGATTCCATCATGGTGGTGATTACATATCAAATTTCAACAGGGAAGTGATCACAACATTAGACAACTGCCAAAACACTGAGAATCATGGCCTAGCCAAGTTGACATACAATCTTAACCATCACACCCACCTAGAGACCTTCTCATTCCCACCTACTGTGTTATCTGAATGGATCCCTCATTCACATCTCTTCATCTCACTAAGACCTATTCATCCCTCAAGGTCCAGTGTAAGACTCCATATCTCTGAGAGGACTTGTCTGACCCTCCTTGCCCTCTCTCAATTTAAATGAGATCTCACATGTTTCATTCAGCACTTATCACTCAGCATTGATTGTTGTTGTTAGGTGCCATCAACTCAGTTCGGACTCATAAAAGTGACCCTATGTACAATCAAACGTATCACTGCCTGGTCTGCCATTCTCATAATCATTGCTATGTTTGAGCCAATTGTTGCAGCCACTGTCAGTCCATCTCATTGAGGATCTTCCTCTTTTTCACTGAACCTCTACTTTACCAAGCATGATGTCCATCACCAGAGACTGGTCCCTCCTGATAACATGTCCAAAATATCTGAGATAAAGTCTCTCCATCACTGCTTCTAAGGAGCATTCTGGCTTTACTTCTTCCAAGACAGAGCTGTTTGTTCTCCTGGCAATCCGTGGCATATTCAATATTCTTTGCCAACACCATAATTCAAAGACATCAGTTCCTCAGTCTTCCTTATTCGTTGTTCAGCTTTTGAACGCATATGAGGCAATTGAAAATACCGTTGTTTGGATCAGGCGCACCTTAGTCCTCAAAGTGACATCTTTGCTTTTTAACACTTTAAAGAAGTCTTTTGCAGCAGATTTGTCCAATGCACTATGTCATTTGATTTCTTGACTGCTGCTTCCATGGACGTTGATTGTGGATCCAAGTAAAATGAAACCCTTGACAACTTCAATATTTTTTCTGTTTATCATGAATGTTGCTTATTGGTCTAGTTGTGAGGATTTTCGTTTTTTTTTATGTTGAGGTGTAATCCATAACGAAGGCTGTAGTCTTTGATCTTCATCAGTGCATTGATGGATGGATGTGATTTCCTGAGAAGACTGTAAATTCCTCAAAGACAGGGATCCTGAAGGTTTGTTTCCCTCCTCATCTACAACAGTTAGATGACCTGGCACCAGAGAGAAGATAAATCTCACTAGCTCTGGAGTCACATTGCCTGAGCAGAATTCTAGCTCTGCCTTTCTGACCTAGGGTAATTTACCTAACCCCTCTATATGTCAACATCTTTATCAGCAAACAAGGGGCCAATGATGTACTTCCCCCATTGAATTTCCCTACCTGTAAAAGGGGGATATTAATAGGTCACTTCCACTTGGGAAATTGTGAAGCTTAACTTAGCTAACATGTGTAAAGTGCTTAGAAGAACTCTGGGCACATGGGAAACAGTTAATGTGAGTTATGATCTTATCAGGCAGTCAGATATTTTTGGTTGAAAGAATGACTTAATTCATACTACTTAGGTCACAAATTTACTCCTCATTTTGGATAATTCTTCCCTGATTTAAATTATATCATGCAATATGGAGAAAAGAAAATTCTTCTGGTTAACATAATTAATGAAGAGTCACAACTTTCTCTTCATCAAGAAAGATATCACAACATCAAAAGTACCAGATCTACAATCTGGTATTAGATGAATAAATCGTTATCAATTCATAAATTGTAAATGATATTTTTGGGCACTTGCTTAGTCTTTCCTTCACAATCTGGGCCTAAAACGATGACTCCCACAGAATCCCAAATTTGGCACTTCTCTGAATGGAAACAATGGAAAAAGGATCTACAAAATCTCTGAGAGTTTAGAGAGATTTTTTTCCAGATAATTTATATCATCATTAAAATGTATTTATTAGGAACGTGGCCACAGGGAAAATCAATGAAAGAGTTGCCAGCTTCTTGATTGATGTCAGGAAAACCTACCTAAAGTAATATTAGCTACCTGTAATTTTGATCTCTCTTCTTCCTTTAAATGAATAAATCCATTACATAAATTGAGAGAAGTGTAACAGATAACATTTGTGTCTACTCAAACCTTACAGCTCTGTGGTTGTGAGGCCTCTTTTTAAGCTCAGTGCATTTCTCTTGTTGTCTTCCATTACTACTAGCCTATCATTCATTACAACATATTTATCATTTTGTGGTTCACAAAGATTAGAAAAAAGCATTGTGACTCTTATACTAAGGTAGCCTGCTATGTTAGAATGACTTTTCCAACAATATACTGATAGCTGTGATTTGCATATATAATTATTTACCTTTAGAATTCAGCAAAATGATTTAGTATCTTTTTTTTTTTTTAATGCTAGTATACTAGATCATTTGCTGGTCCCTCCTGATACCATGTCCCAAATACATAAGATAAAGTCATAGGAGTCCTTGGGTGGTCCAAATAGTTAACTTTTAAGTTTTAATTCCGTAAGTTAAGTGCTGGGCTATTAGCTGGAAGATTGGCGGTTCAAATCCACCCAGAGGCGTCTTGGGAGACAGGCCTGGTCATAGCCTTGAAAACTCTACGGAGCAGTTCTACTCTGCACACGCAGGGTCTCCATGAGCTGGAATTGACTCTATGGAAACTAACAACAACAACATACCTTATTGTGGATATGTTTTCTTTTTTTAATAAAAAGTCTATATATGTGTATATAGATTACACACTGAATGAAGAAAACTATCTCTGCTTTATAACTCCTAGAGCTAGCTCCTGATTTCCCTCAATGCACGAGTTATTTGTCCACCTTACTGAGTTTTGAAAAGGCTTTTGTACGTAAAATTATACCTTAATTTAGTGAATCAAACCTGTACCTATTTTGGTTAGAACACTGGAACATAATTAACGTCCTGAGTTGTTGGCTGGTTTATCTCTGGCAGACTAAATTTAGATTCGTAGAATCATTTTATATTAAAGACAATTTTATTTGCTATTTGGTAAGTTCCATTTCTTATTTAAAATCTGTCTATCTTTCCATGGCTTCCTACCCCCCACCCCCAGATTGTCCCACTTTCAAATTTTCTCTTTTAAATTTCTGACGTATGGATTTATATAATCTTCAGAGTACGGTTTCACTTGGCCACTGGGGCGATTTAGATTTCATTTTATCATGCAAAGTTCAAGAAGTAATTATGAATTACCTCTAGCTTTTCTATACTTGATGAAGAAATCTAATTCTTTATCTTTTCTTTCTTTTTGCTCTCAGTAGAACGAGATTTCTTAGAAATAAAGGTTTTAAAAAACTCCTTTTTCTTGTTTCTAAAGCAATGCATAATTATTACCAAAAATGCAGAGAGTATACCCATCTAAGGATAACTAGTGTTAACAACTTGGTTTATATGTTTCCAGATCTTAGCTTATGTTTATATATATGTTTAAAATATAAAAATTGAATCTAACTGTATATGCTGCTTGGTAAGCTAATTAAGAAG
The DNA here is from genome assembly GCF_000243295.1 of Trichechus manatus latirostris. Taxonomy (NCBI): domain Eukaryota; kingdom Metazoa; phylum Chordata; class Mammalia; order Sirenia; family Trichechidae; genus Trichechus; species Trichechus manatus. Next base: position 961,541 of record NW_004444202.1, read on the forward strand.
TATTGTGAAAATCTTGCCATTTGATAAGTATATTTTTTCTCCTTTTTACCATAGCCCTGATTCTTAGGTCATATTTCTCAAGCGCTCTCAGGTTGAGATCCTGACTCTGCAAACTGATACCTAGATCTGAGTCCAAACAGTTCAAATAGCCACACAAACATTGCAACAAAACGTGGAAGCTAATTATCTTACAAAGTGTTTTGCAAGTAAAAAACCCATTGCCACTGAGTTGATTCCAACTCATAGCGACCCTATAGGACAGAGAACTGCCCCATAGGGTCTCCAGGGAGTGGCTGGTGGATTGAAACTGCCGACCTTTTGGTTAGCAGCCGAGCTCTTAACCACTGCTCCACCAGTGTGCCAGTTTGAAGATAACTCCCTAGTAAACCAAGGACAGTCCAGGGTGCGAAAGTCTGCTGTTGATAATCTGATGACTTTTAGAACACCTATATACGTAGTGATTGAGATAGCCTTCTTGTTCAAAGTACAGATGTGTATCCATTTTACTGCCCATGGAGAGAGTCGCACTAGCTGAGCTCAGACCATGTCAAATGTCGCTTGGCACGTTCTCCCGGTGTGACTGGACATTTTCAGGTAGCCCAGTGCAAGGCTGGAGCAGGTTTCCTTTGCTACAGCAAGAGCCATTTTGAGTTAACCAGCAAGGAAGACTATAATAAAACCTTCTTTTCTCTGAGGATCCTTTTCTCTGCAGCAAAGATTGATGAGAACGCACAGCTAATCAAGAAGTGCCTGAAATTTCTGGATACTCAAAATTTGTGTTTTCTGACATTGTCTGGAATGACTATTTAAAATGATTTTTAGTATTCCAGCTGTGCCTTAGAAGTAGAGCTTTGCAGAAGCTGCTGGTATTAAGTACATTGATCAATAGTAGGAGGTAGCTTTCTCAGAACTTGACCCTTACAAGAGCACACTCATTCCCCTCTTAACTTTCCGGAGTTCTGAAGGGGTTAGCAGTGGACATCAGTCCTACTTCTTATTTTATCAGGTAATGGCTGGGTGCAAGCAAAACCTCCAGACACGGTGTTGCTCTCTTTGATTACACCCAGAGAAACAAATCAGACTGCTTTTGTAAGACAGGGAAGGAGGCAACTTTGAGAGTGAACGCAATCCCTTGTTCTAGGAGTACCGTCCTCAGCAAGACTGGACAGGTGGGCTCCCTGTGAAGCCAGCATGCCTCCACATCTGCCGATGGAATGCAAAGGTGAGCCTGTGCCTGGCAGACACGGTGATCATCTTAGATTTCCTTTCTGTTCTCTTCAAAGAGCACAGAGAGGTGTTGTGCATGGACAAATGCACTGGGCTGGAAACCCAACGTGTGTGGAGACCAGTTTTGCCTCTGAATCCCCCATCCATACCACTCATTTCTGCTGAGAGTTAGCTCTGAATGGGTGTTCAGATCTTGAACAGGCCGTTGCTCTTTTCCCCATCCCTTCATTTGCCGCTGTTTGCGGGGCAAACTTGCCAGATGTGTGTCCCAGCTGATCTCCTCGGGGAGGTCTGTGGGAATACTGAAACCCCTGTTCCATTCCCTCGTGTCTCCTCCACCCTACCACTCCCTGGGGACCTGGGGCCTTCTTGTAGGACATTTTATGAGATGCTAATTCCAAACGAGCGAGTATTTCTTGGAACAGCAGCTCTCAGTTTGTGGTGTCGCAACCTTTTGGCACTCTTAAAAATTATTGGGACCTCAAAGAGCTTTTGTTTATGTGCACTGTCTATTAATATTTACATACTAGAAATTAAAAAGGGAGGAAATCTTAAAACATCAGAATATAGGCTGTCAGAGCAATGACATCATTACATGTCAGGGAGCCCCCGGAAAACTTTACTGCACACTCCTGAGAGAACAAGAGAAAAAAAGACACACGTCTTAGTATGACTGTAGAAATAATTTTGACCTCACCAAAAAAAAAAAAAACCCATTGCTGTCGAGTCAATTCTGACTTACAGCGACCTTATAAGACAGAGGAGAACTGCCCCATATTTTCCAATGAGCGGCTAGTGGATTCGAACCGCCAGCCTTTGGTTAGCAGCCGAGCTCTGAACCATTGTACCACCAGGGCTCAGCTGACCTCACAGACCCCCTGAAATGGCTTCAGGTACCCCCGGATCTTTCGGAAGCACACTTGGAGAACCCCTCTCCTGGACTAGATCCTCGATTTTTCGTTCTTTATACCCTTTAAGTCATTGCTATTTCACAGATTCCAAAGGGTTGCATTGTAGGAAAAGCTCCTTGGTAACATTCTGCTTGACTCGAAGTGTAGGTGGGAAAGGTGCTTGGAAAAGAAGATTTTTTTCCTTAAGATACTTTTCTTAGAGTTAAATTCTATTTTCTCCCACCTCCTACATGCCACAAACCTAGTCCTCTGTCAAGGCTAGAATCTTTAGCGGCAGTTATAGAAATCTGAAATAGAAAGAGCAGATTACAAATGCATATAAAACTAAACTTCTTGTTTCTACCACTGTCCTGAAATTTAATTAAGGGACTTTGTGGATATTTGACTCCTATGTTGAAATGCAATCAAAATAAGGACACAAAGTGTCTGCCTTTGACACTTACTCTGTCTTGACTTCTACTTAGTAACTGTGAATCTGGGTGAGTTACTTAATGCCTCTAATGTATTTTCTCATCTGGGCAATAGGTGTCCTAATCCCTGCTTTGCCAGGTGATTGCAAGGAGTAGAGACGACAGTTTCTGCTGCAGGGCAGTTGCTTGTTAAGTGACAGCAGGGAGGATGGGTAGGAAATAAAAAGTGGCATAGTGATAACGGTGTGAATGATGCGTGTTTGCACACTCTGTGCCCCACAGACCCCCAGGATGTAAGGGAAAGGGGAGCTCCAATGGCTCTGTAGCCCACTTGGTCCCTGACTTGGGTTAAACCACCGAGAGCATCCTGCTTATTTTCCAGGTGCCTGCAAATGCAGCCAGGCTCCATGCCCTTAGCATGATGTCAGGCTGGAGAATAAAGGAGGGGGCTCCCACTGTGTGTGTCATTCCCAAAGCCCTTTCTCCGGGGGCCAGCAGAGTGACTCCCCCTGGCCACACGCTGCATTCCAAAATCAAATGCAAGACCACAATATCGGTTGGTAAAGCGGTCATCAAGAGGTCACTAGGAGCAACCGTCCTTTGTCTTCCACTGAAAGTGAAGCCTGGTAGCCCCCTGCTTTTTATAAGAAGGACTATGGAAAACAGGCCCTCCCTGCCTGTATGACTGCGTGTCTAACTTAGGGTGTTAATGCTTCAGATGAGTCACTCATGGCAGTGGCTAGACATTTTCTCAGTATTTATTAAGAATGGTGTGACTTTTTCTTTCCAATCCATCTTCTCACCCTCTCTTTGAACCCTTTGCAACTCTCCAATTTGTCAACACCGGCAAATTTCACTTCTGTGCTACATTATCCATCTCCCAGATAATTAGCAAAGGTGTAAAACATGACAGGAGAACAGAAAGAAATGAGACATGTTTCAGGAGTTTTTAATAACAGAAGACTACGTTTAAAGATGTGAAAACAAAATTTAAAATAAAGGAAAGGAACATACCTTAGTAATAAGATACTCTGCTCTTCCCAGTGGAGGTTATTATTCTGAGCAACGACTGAGTCAATATTTTTACTAAAGAGAAGGAAGATTTTAAAACATTATATTGTTCATTAGATGTTTATTTTGCTACGTGCTTCAGACAAGAGCACCTGAGTTCCAGGTAATCCAGGGACATCTATACAGGGTTTAAAGAGAGACAGGGAGGATGGGTAGGTGTTATGGATTGAATTGTGTCTCCCCAAAATAGGTGTTAGAGTCCTAACCCGTCTACCTGCGGATGTAATCCCATTTGAGAATAGGAGTTTCTTTGCTATGTTAATGATCCCATATCTCTATCGGGTGTGTCTAAAACCTAATGACTTTTGAGATATAAAAAGAGCAGATTGGACACAGAGGGCAAGAAGCAAGAACAAATGAGGGCAAGATTAGACGCTACGTGGCGATCTCCAGGGATCTAAGGAACGCCGGGGTTACAGGAGCTGGGACAAGGATCTTCTCCCCAAGAGAGAGCCTTCCCCTTGAGCCGGAGCCCTGTATTCAGACTTCTAGCCTCCTAACTATGAAAAAATAAATTTCTCTTCTTTGAAACTGCCCACTTGTGGTATTTCTGTTACAGCAGCACTAGGAAGCTAAGATGTTAGGAAACAAAAATGCCACACCGTTCTTAACTTGCCACATCTTGGTAAAATATTTTATTCTGTCTTGGGCTTCAAGCCAGATTCATCCTTTGGAAACTGGTCCGGTAACTGTGGACACATTTCCGGCCTGGCTGTCCTTTGAAATTAGACAAACTGAACTAGTCTCATCTTCTTTTACGCAGTGACCAGCAGCTCTGATCCAACAGTAACCCGCAACCTTCCAGGCCTAGCACATCAGCGGAGTGCTGTGGATTTCTGTGACATTTTATAAATAATAAATCGGGCACCTACTGCTTGGTTCTCTGTCTTAGTCACTGGGAAAGCTCTAAAGAAATGCAAGTCAGATTTCATGCCCCTTAAGGACATACAATATATTTTTTAAGAAGATATGCTAAGGACACATGACAAACTGAATCAGAAAAGCTGGCTGGATAAGATGAAGTGGCACTTGAGTGGCTGGGATCTGTGGACAGCAAAGTGGGTGTCTACATCCAGGGGCTCCCAGAACCATCTTTGGAGGTGAAGGGAGAGAATATCAGACCCAAACATTAATCTTTCATCTCCTTTTTAATTTCTATTTTTATGGATGCTTTATAATGTGCATTTCATTTGTACATAAGGTAGTACATTCATACAGTTTATAAACGTGTATGTAGCAACAATTTTTACTGATGGGCATCTTGTTCAATAAGATCTGCACAGTCAGAACGGTAGCCGGCAGTGAAAGCTGACGAAGTGAGGTGTGGAAGGAAGAGGTCAACGCAGGCTCAGAGGTGATGAGTGGGTGGGATCTGAATGGCAGAAGAGCAAGAATATTCCCGCACAAGCAGACACAGCACAGGCAGAAGGTTGGAGGTTGGCGTGTCACTGCGCGTTTCTCAGCCTGGGGGAGACTAGCCGGTCTAGAGGGGAGGGAAAATCTTCAAGGGTAGAGGGAATAACAGGCCACAGTTTGTTACCAGAGAGCATGCGTAAGACATCCAAATTCTTGTTGTAGGATGAGGCTTGACAAGTGGAGGGGTTAAATACAAGAGTGATTATATTTTATATTTAGGGGTTTTTGAACTGGGCTCTGACAAGTTGAAAATCATGTTTAAGAAGATCTCAACAGCAGCACAAATGAAGCCTGGATGGAATGGGGAGGGATAGGGTAGAAATTTTCAGTAACAATGATGTGTAGAAAGTGGAAGCAGGTTTTGTTCAAGCGGTAAAGGAGCAAGAGGAGTCACAGATAACTCTGAGTTAGGGACAGAGGCTGGCAGAGAGCTCCTTGTCCAGGAGGGTCTACCCAATAGAGTTATTGTTAGCTGCTGTCAAGCCCACTCTGACTCATGGAGACCCCAAGGACACAGAATGATATGTTGCCCGTTCCTGAGCCATCTTCACAGTCGTTGGCATGCTCCAGTCCATTGCTGCAACCGCTGTATGTTTTGAGTGCCTTCCAACATACGGGGTTCATCTTCCAGCACTATATTGGACGATAGTCTGTTGTGATCCATAGGGCTTTCATTGGCTGATTTTCGTAAGTAGATCATCAGTCCTTTCTTCCTAGTCTATCTTAGTCTGGACGCTCTGCTGAGACTTGTCCACCATGGATGACCCTGCTGGTATTTGAGATACCAGTGGCATAGCTTTCAGCATCCCAGCAACGTGCAAGTCAGCCCAGTACGACCAACTCAATAGAGTGGGGAGCTCTAAAATGCTGAGCAAGCTCAGGCTCTGGGCCAGACAGACCCGGGTGCAAATTCTAGCTTTGCTATTTGCCATGGCATGGCAAGATTCTTATCCCCTTAAAGTTGTGTGTGTGTGTTTTTTAATCTGTGAAATGGAGATAAGTATAGTGCCTTCCTCATGGGCAGGAGACTTCATGAGGTTACTGTGAGGACTTAATAGGATAAAGCACTGAAAGCCCTTTGCAAAGGACTTACCAGCCTAGTTAGTGCTGGGTCAGATTTAACTACCTGTTTTTAACATCAGTATTATTATTCAAAGGCTGAAATATCTTCGTGGTGTCTTTTTGGAAGATCACAATAGCAATTTACAGTTTCATCAATTTCTCCATCATTCATGGGAGAGATATTAGTCAAACATCATTTTGCTCATGTGATTCCTCTGCTCACAAACATTTAGTGGCTATCATTGGCCTTTAGGAAGAAATCCAATCTTTTCATTCAAGTATCAAGATGCATCTCAGTTGAGTCTTGGTATCTGTCTCTGTTGTATGTCTGTATAGATGCGGTCTAGGTTTATGTAGGGTGAGAATCTGCACCATGGTTGTGTGTATGTGTGTATGCTTGCATGTTTGAGTGGTTTATTCAGTTTTACTTCTCTCCAGCCAACCAACATAGGCAGCTATAAAAATGCAGAGTTTCTTCTCCCCCATTGTCAACAAGGGACTGATTCCTACAAATACAACTTGTTGATGTGACTTCCTTTTAGCTCTGCTGCTTCTGCTTCTTGGAACTAAATCAGGCCAGAAAAAGCTTCTACCACTACATGCCCAGTTGCCTGTGTTGTTACAAACGATGGATTTTAGCTTGCTTGCTTCTGTCTCAGTAACGAGAGCTCTTACGTACCTTGGTCCACTCAATTCCTAAGGACCAGAACGAACTTGTAGGGGTGGGCGTATTGACCGCAACAAGAATTGCCAATCGATCATGACAGGGACAGACGAATTGCGAAGAAACACAATACCACACTCTTTATGAAATCGTTTGGCTTTTCTGTGTGCTTTTATACTATCTGGTAATATCATCATGCTTGATAATACCTACGTTTTTAAATGCCTAATGTCTTGCAGGTAGCATACCTTGGCCTCCTACTAACTCTACAAGGAGGCTTTAGTTTCTTATTTTTAAACATGAGGCAACTGAGATCCAGAAAGGCTAAGTAACTTCGTAGGGTGGCACGGCTAAGAAGTGAGAAAACCATATGAAAAAATAACACACAACTGTTTGATTCCAAAGGCTTTACATTGTCTAGTAACATTGCCTCCTTTTTTGTCTGTGTCTCATTCCATGAGATTTTTGTGAAGGCACGCAAATGGATTTTATTCAAATGATGATTTGTATTCATCGTTGTATCTTCCGCATCTAGCAGAGTGCATGTTTTTGCTCAGTGAGTGAATTAATACATAAACATTTCAATGAAAGAAGGAAATATATGAACTAAAAAAGCACAGCAGTCTGAGGGACCAAAAGCCAGCATATCTTAATAACGTCAATGGCATGGAGCCCTTAAGGATGAATTAAATCATAAAGGAAAGGCTGAGCTGGGTTCATTATACTCTTAACTGAAGAGTGAAGAAATATTTTAGAAACATTAATTTTAACAATTAAAGTGGTAGAGTTTCAGTTATTAAAAAATTTACTTCTGTGGAACATCTAATGTCTATACTGAGGCCAGAAACAAGGAATTTCTCCAATAAGTTTACTAATTCCTTGGTAGAACTGACACTGC
>NW_004444202.1:973020-984169 GCF_000243295.1 Trichechus manatus latirostris
CATTGGTTGCAATCCCTGCATTATGTCAGCACTCTCTTCCTTTCTCCCCAGGTTTCCCATGTCCATTTGTCCAGTTTTCCTGTTCCTTCCTGCCTTCTCATCTTGCATTTGGGCAGGAGTTGCCTATTTGGTCTCGTATACTTGACTGAAGTAAGAAGCACATTTCTCACATGTGTTACTGTTTGTTTTATAGGCCTGTCTAATCTCTGGCTGAAAACAGCTTTGGGAGTAGCCTCAGTTCTGAGTTATCAGGGTGTTTGGGGGCTATAGTCTCAGGGGTTCCTCCAGTCTCTGTCAGACCAGTAAGTCTGATCTTTTTTTTTTGTGGGTATGTGAATTTGCATTTTGTTCTACATTTTTCTTCCACTCTATCCAGGACTGTCTATTGTGAGTGCTGTCAGAGGAGTGGATGGTGGTAGCCAAGCACTATCTAGTTCTTCTAGGCTCAGGCTGGTGGAGGCTGTGGTTCTTGTGGTCCATTAGCCCCTTTGGAGTTATATTTTACTTGTGTCTTTCATTTTCTTCTTTCTCCTTTTCTCCAGATGGGATGGGACCAATAGATGCATCTTAGATGGCTGCTCACAAGCTTTTAAGACCCCAGATGCTACTCACTAAAGTAGGATGTAGAATAGTTTCTTTATGAACTCTGTTATGCCAATTGACCTAGATGTCTATTGAGACCACAGTCCCCAACCCTCAGCCCCAGTAACTTGTTCCCTCAAGGTGTTTGGATGTGTCTAGGAAACTTCTATTACTTTGCCTTGGTCAAATTGTGCTGACTTCCCCTATATTTTGTGTTAGCTTTCCCTTCAGCAAAGTTACCACTTGTCTACTATCTAGTGATTTACCCTCCTCATCCCTCTCCTCCCTCATAATCATTAAGGATTGTTTTTCTTTTCTGTGTGTAAACCTTTTCTTGAGTTTTTATAATAGTAATCTCATACAACATTTGCCTTTTTGTGATTGACTGATTTCACTCAGCATAATGCCCTCCAAATTCATCCATGTTGTGAGATGTTTCCTGGATTGATCATCATTCTTTAGCATTGCATAGTATTCCATTGTGTGTACATACCATAATTTGTTTATTCATTTGTCTGTTGATGGGCACTTAGGTTGTTTCCATCTTTTTCCTATTGTGAATAATGATGCAATGAACATGGGTGTGCATATGTCTACTCATGTGATGGCTCTTATTTCTCCAGATATATTCCTAGGAGTGAGATTGCTGGATCATATGGTATTTCTATTTCTAGCTTTTTAAGGAGGTGCCATATTGTTTTCCATAGTGGTTGTACCATTTTACATTACCATCAGCTGTGCATAAGAGTTCCAATGTCCCTGCAACCTCTCTAACATTTATTATTTTCTATTTTTAATTTTTTTTTATCATACTTTAGATGAAGGTTTATGGAGCAAACTAGTTTCTCATTAAACAATTAATACACATATTGTTTTGTGACACTGGTTGCCAACCCCACGACATGTCAGTACTCTCCCTTTCTCGACCTTGGGTTCTCCGTTACCAGCTTTCTTGTCCCCTCCTGTCTTCTCAGCCTTGCCCTTAGGCTAGTGTGCCCATTTAGTCTCATTTTGTTTTATGGGCCTGTCTAATCTTTGGCTGAAGGGTGAACCTCAGGAGTGACTTCATTACAGAGCTAAGAGGCTGTCCAGGGGCCATACTCTTGGGGTTTCTCCAGTCTCTGTCAGACCAGTAAGTCTGGTCTTTTTTTTTTTTTTTTTAGTTAGAATTTTGTTCTACATTTTTCTCCAGATCTGTCCAGGACCCTCAATTGTGATCCCTGTCAGAGCAGTCAGTGGTGGTAGCTGGGCGCCATCTAGTTGTGCTGGACTCAGACAGGTGGAGGATGTGGTGGTTGTCGTTCATCAGTCCTTTGGACTAATCTTTCCCTTGTGTCTTTGGTTTTCTTCATTCTTCCTTGCTCTAGACAGGGTGAGACCAGTGGAGGATCTTTGATGGCTGCTCACAAGCTTTTAAGATCCCAGATGCTACTCACCAAAGTAGAATGTAGAACATTTTCTTTGTAAACTATGTTATGCCTATTGAGCTAGATATTCCCCGAGACCATGGTTCCCACAGCCCTCAGCCCAGTAGTTTGGTGCTTCAGGGAGTTTGGATGTGTCTATGGAGCTTCCATGACCTTTCCTTGTACAAGTTGTGCTGACATCCCCAGTACTGTGTAGTGTCTTACTCTTCACCAAAGTTACCACTTATCTATTGTTTATTTAGTGTTTTGCCCTCCCACCCCTCTCCTCCCTTGTAACCATCAAAGGCTGTTTCTTTTTGTGTATAAACCTTTTCCTGAGTTTTTATGGTAGTGGTCTCATACAATATTTGTCCTTTTGTGATTGACTTATTTCACTCAGTGTAATGCCCTCCAGATTCATCCATGTCATGAGGTGCTTCACAGATTCACCATTGTTCTTTATCGTTGTGTAGTACTCCATTATGTGTATGTACCATAGTTTGTTTATCCATTCATCTGTTGATGGGCATCTAGGTTGTTTCCATTTTGAATTAGTTTTTGTATATGGTGTGAGGTATGGGCCCTGTTTCATTTTTTTGCAAATGGACATCCAGTTTTGCCTGCACCATTTGTTAAAAAGACTTTTTCCCATTCAATGGAATTTGGGACTTTGTTGACGATCAGGTGACCATAGCTGGATAGATTTACATCTGGGTTCTCAACTCTATTGCATTGGTCAATGTGTTTGTTGTTGCACCAGTTCCAGACTGTTTTGACGAAAGTAGCTGTATAGTAGGTTCTGAGGTCAGGTTGTGCGAGTCCTCCTACTTTATTCTTCTTCTTCAATAGTACTTTACTTATCTGGGGCCTCTTCCCTTTCCACATAAAGTTAATGATTAGTTTTTCCATCTCTTTATTTGTATTTGGATAAGGATTGCATTATATTTGTAGATTGCTTTGGGTAGAATTGACACTTCCACCATGTTAAGTCTACCTATCCATGAGCATGGTATGTTTTTCCATTTATGTAGGTCTCTTTTGGTTTCTTGCTAGTGTTTTGTGGTTTTCTTTGTATAGGTCTTTTATATCCCTGGTTAGATTTATTCCTAAGTATTTTATCTTTTGGGGGGCTATTGTAAATTGTTTCAATTTCTTCATTTCCTCTTTGAAGTTCTCTTTGTTGGTGTAGAGGAATCCAACTGACTTTTGTATGTTAATCTCGTAAACTTCTATTAGTTCCAGTTACTTTCTTATTGATTCTTTGGGGTTTTCTATGTACAGGATCATATCATCTGTGTTACTATTTTTTTTTTAATATATGTCACTTTTTTGTTTCTTTGCGTGTTGGTGATTTTTGATTGAATAATTGGCATTATAAATGATTTGTTGTAAAGACTCTGGATTATGTTATGTTTTTCTGAAGAGTGTCTTTGTTCTAAGTGGATGTTAACATGGCTGGATTCAAATTCCAGACTACACCCATATGTTGGGCAACAGCTATAATCTTTTCTCAGTTCTTTCAGATTCTAGCTGTTAATTTTTTTTCTGGACTCCATGAGATCTGCCCTATACAAGCTTAGTTTAGAAGTCTGCCAAGTATTTAAGTGGTTTTTGTACATAGATTTTTTTTGTTCACATTCTGAGTCTCCTTTCCTACCAGGGTTTTTCTCATAATCTACTGGCTCCTCTGTGAGACTTGAATTCTTTTCTCTGTCCTCAAGCCAGTAAGGCTTCAGATTTCTACTGCTTATAGAGACTGGGAACTCCTTCAAGCAAACAGTTGCAAATCTCACCAACATAAGTTGATCTTACAAGGGTAGACTCTCCTCCAGTCCCTGCCTGCTTTTGGTCACTTTATGCAGTTCAAATAGTTGTTTTATTTTCTACTTGTCCAGATTTTATAATTGTTATCTCTGGGAGAGTAAGTCTGATCAAACTATTAATGGAAGCTGGAACCCAGACTCTATAAAACGATGAGTTTAATATAGTCTTTTCTTAGGATAAGGATTTCAATTTTAATTTATCTTAGTGCTGCAAGGAATGAGACCTCACTAACCCTTTAGTATGACACAGGTAAATAATATTTACAGTGTAGTCTCCAATTATTGTGCCTACATATTAAGCTCATTTTATAGATTTCATCTTCACTGTTATACTTTAAGCTAAATATTCTATTTTATGGGTGCATATGGGAGACTCTGAACATATAAACTTATCTAAAAATTGGATAATATATTCTTTTAAGAAAGTCTACGGTCAGAGTGTGCTGATAAGCCTAAGTCTCCTATGATTCCTATTTCCCCAGATCTCTGAATATCTAAAACAGTTTTTAAACATTATATGTTTGAGGTGATAGAAGGAAAAAGTATTTTTTTAAAGCAGCTCTTCAAAAAAATGATATAATATGGAATTAAAAAGAAAATCTATACTATATAGAGCCCATGATGCACATTTTGTAACATTTCTCCACGGTCTTGTTCAGAGAATCTGGAAGCAGTTTTTAAAGGGATTTTAAGAATATATTGCATGTTCAAACTGCAAACAGAGTCAGAAATTGAAAAGTAGACTTTGGGGAGACAAGTGAAAATAGTACATTCAGTTGATGGACTGAAAAGCAATACTGAGATTTTAAAAATGACATTGCACCTTAATGTAGAATTTCAAGAAAGCAGATATAGTAATAAAACTCTCACATTTTTGCTCATTTTCACACGCTAGCAGAAGAAGCATGGTTTGTGTGAAAGGGGTAAAGAATAACCTTATCATTTCTCCATTATCTCCCATCATTTAATATGTACACGAAAGGTTTTTAAAGAATATGTAATTATTAAGTGCAATCTGAATGGCAGGTATTTGTAAAATGCCGGTGTTATCAACCCGGGTGTTCATCAAAACAATATGAGGGCTTTTTTCAAATACACGTGCCTGAGCACTTCCAGAGATGCTGATTCAGTACAACTCAAGTAGAGGCTTGGGCACCTGTATTTTTAAATGAACCCCAAGAGGATTCTATAAACACCCTCTAGACCCCTAGGAAAAGTCTCAACAATAAGAAACCATAATAAATATTTGCTCACAAGTAGGAAAATAATTGAAAAATTGATGCCTTAAAATTATGGTGTTGGTGAAGAATATTGAATATATCATGGACTGCCAGAAGAATAACAAATCTGACTTGGAAGAAGTACAACCAGAGTTCTCCTTAGAAGGAAGGATGGCGAGACTTCATCTCACGTACTTTGGACATGTTATCAGGAGGGACCAGTCCCTGAAGACTGACATCATGCTTGGTAAAGTAGAGGGTCAGCAAGAAAGAGGAAGACCCTCAAAGAGATGGACTGACACAGTGGCTGCAGCAATGGGCTCAAACATAGCAACAATTGTGGGGATGGTACAGGACCGGGCAGGGATTCATTCTGTTGCACATGGGGTCGCTATGAGTCGGAACCCACTTGACGACACCTACAACAACAAGGAAATAATGGGAAAAAGAACATTTAATGTTTCACTGAAGTCAAACTTGGAGTATTTCAGTATATAAAAGATAGATGCAGTATGGCTAAATACCATCTCTGGACAAAATTGAGCAAATCTAAGGCCATAAGTTGTTCTTGGTTACTGTTTTATGAAATCTTTTAAAGAATTACGTATGATGCATTACAATATTCCCCTGATGACAGGTGAAGGACCTACAAATCCAAACATGCATTTTTTTCTCTTTCAGATCCAGTAAATGGAAGGGAGCTCCCAGCCATACACAGAATTTAATATGCACAGAGCTACTTTCACTCTCTGGAGGCAAATCTAGTTTCTAGTTGAAATCATGTTACCCTTGTAGCTGTTTCTGCTCTACTTATTGAACGAGCGTTTGCCATGATTGTGGATGCTGAAACAGACTTCTCCAGAGCTGGATCACAGACATACAAAAGTCGCAGGGGTAGATAAGGCCTCTGTGAACAATGAAGATGGACACCGGCCCTTGACCTATTTCCTATACACTTTCTACTTCAGGAGTCAGCATCTCACGCTCAGTTAAACACTTGTAAAATACGACGGTTCATGGACGCTTTCTGAACGTAAGAATTAGCTACGTGAGCTAGTGTGCTTAACTACTGGTTCCTTTGTTGATAGTCAGACACAAACCAGGAAATACAGAAACCAAACCCGTTGCCACTGAGTTGTTCTGACTCAGAGCGACAGAGGACTGCCCCACAGGGTTTCCAAGGAGCGACTGATGGATTCAAACTACAGATCTTTTGTTTAGCAACCGAGCTCTTAACCACTGTGTTGCCAGGGCTCCTGGAAGCAGAGAAGGAGGACAAGGAGGACCGTGTTCCTAGAGCGATAAGGATGGCCTCATGTTCAAAATTTTCAATTCCTATTGCTGCCGTTACAGAGTGCTGTAACAAAATCAATAACGCAAAGGGTCCTGCCTGAAAAAGCTCTTGCCCCGTGGCATGAAAGAATGGGAAGATGTTTATCTTCATCCAATGCTTGAGAAATGGGAGAATTCTATTTTCCGTGTAGAGAAGTGGGAAGTATTCTAAAACTATGACTACTGAAAATATTAGAAACACGGGTGATTCCCAGAAACTTCAGAAGTATAGAATGACACAGCATTAAAATATTTTATTATAACAGAAAACTCTTCCTTAGAGTTTTTTCACAGCCTGCACATTCTCCTCAACTCTTTTACATTTTCCGGTATTAATAGGAATCATATTATAAGTGTCTGGTAAATGTCTTATCAGAAGAAGTAGAATACTAACGCTGAGATATAAATGTCTGTCAAAATTTTCTTACAAACTTGTATAATTGAATTAATGTCTTTCAGGCCATGGGTGTGATGCTAATTGCATAATGATTATTAGTTCTCTCTGATACAGAAGAATTCCCAGATGACAGGCAATGTATAATACAAGTGTGAGACACTGTTGTCCTTCATAATCAAAATGACATCAACAATGTTATTACAGTATTTGAAGCCTTCTGGTGAATGACGTGGAATCTGTTGATTATACTATTCAAAGAGGGTTCTTATAGTGGACTACTATATCACAAATCATGTATGTCAAGTTCGGATGAATTTGGCTCAATCAGTCTCTTTCCATTAATGCTAAATTCACACAAACATTGTGCAGGTACTTCTGATTTTACATCAGTAACTATTACATATAGAGATAAATAACGTAGTTGCCATCCAATCCACTCTGACACGTGGCGACCTTATGTACAACAGAATGTTACGTTGCTCAGTCCTCTGTCATCTTCATGATCACTGACATGTTTGAGTCCATCACTGTGGCTGTTGGGCCAATCTGTCTAAGTGAGGGTCTTCCTAGCCCTTGCCAGCCCTCTGATTCGTCAAACCTGATGTCCCCCTCCAGCGATTGATTCCTCCTGATGATGTGTCCAAAACAAGCAAGTTGGACAATGTTTAGTTGTGATCCATAATGTTTTCATTGCCTAGTTTTCATAAGTAGATTGCCAGGCCTTTTTTCCTAGTCTATCTTAGTCTGGAAGCGCCACTAAAATCTGTCCACCATGGGTGACCCTGCTGGTATTTGAAATAACCAGTGGCATAGCTTCCGGCATCACAGCCACATGCAAGTCACCACAGTATGGCAAACTGAAAGACGGGTGATGAATCTCACATAGGGGAGTAAAACCAAGTACTTTTAGCTCCTATAAATACTTCACTAAAAGTAGATATTCCTCCAGAATATTAAACATGGCTAAAAACTTATATATTGAGCTCATTCTGCTTAAATTTCAAGCACAAAATTAGAAGGCGTAGGTCACACGGGGATATGATTCTACAGCTTTTAGAGGACTAGATAAGGCAGCTGAGGAATATCTCTTTGTCATTTTTTTCCATTGACCATATATTATCTGCTTTTTCTTAACTCTTTTCCTTGATTTGAAATTTTATGTCAATGATCTGAGGGCTCATCAAATGGGATGGGCCAGAAATATAGACCCAGAGACTTTTTCCTTTAGGTTCAGCAAGACATGATGTATTGTTAAAAATCATGTCATCACAAGATTTAGCATATTTTATTGTGATTCATGCTCTGAAGTAAGCTGGATGAATATGCTTTTAAAGTTAGACAATTTATGAATAGAATAAAGCTGATAACACTCCCAACTCCAAAGCATTCTGTTTCTGGAATGAGAACAGTTTCTAGACCAGAGGAAACGCAATTTTAAATGGAGAAGGGCATCAAAATAAAGTGAAATTGATGGTTTATGTTGTTGCAGCAGCTAATTATCGTTGCTTCCTGCCAGGAACACGTGCCAGGACATTTGTTTCTGTGTGCGCTCCCCAGGGCCTGTGGGCGCTCCTTCTCCTGGGGTGCTCTGGCGCTCACCTCACCTGGGTCCTGAGCAAGCAGGCTGGCTCTCCATCGGCAAGTGGCTTGGATTCCTTCTGAAGCCATCAACTCAATACTGACTCTGTGCACACTGAGCTGGGACTGTTTTCTAAGTCTTTTTGGAATTTTCCCAGGAGCCAGTATTGCCCAGTGATTCCAGCCTAGCCTCTGGAATCAGAATGCTGGCTTTCAAGCTCAGCTCGACCCCTTACTGTGTGACCTGGGCTATTTGTCCCACCTCTTCAACCCTCATTTTCTCTGTCTGTAATGTGGATAATAAAAGTTCTTATCCGCTCACCTGGAAACCCTGGTGGCGTAGTGGTTAAGAGCTACGGCTGCTAACCAGAAGGTCGGCAGGTTGAATCCACCAACTGCTCCTTGGAAACTCTATGGGGCAGTTCTACCCTGTCCTATAGGGTGGCCATGAGTTGGAATCGACTTGACGGCAACAGGTTATCCCCCCACCTACAGGATTATGGCCTCCCTATGCCTCAGTTTCCCCATCTGTAAAATAGGGATAAGAATAGCATTTGCCTGACAGGTGGTGTGAGTGCTACATGAGTTAATCTGTGAAAAGCATGTTTTCTGGGCATGGCACCTGCAAAGCGCAGCAGAAGCAATAGCTGTTATTAACGGCGTGAGGATTAAGTAAGGTCGCTAATGTAGAGCAGATGGTAAACACTCGAAAATATCAACTGTGAAAAACGTAATCAGTGTGACTGAATTGTACATGTGGAAATGTTGAGATGGTGTATGTTTTGTTATGTATATTTTCACCACAATAAAATTAAATACGTATACATACGTTGTTGTCGTTAGGTGCCGTCAGGTCAGTTCCGACTCATAGCGACCCTAGGTACAGCAGAACGAAACACTGCGCGGTCGGTCTTTCGCCATCCTCATGATCGTTGTTATACTTGAGCCCATATATATACATATATGTATACATCGTATATATACGTATATATATGAGATATATATGATATATATACGTGTGTGTGTGTGTGTGTGTGTATATATATATATACGTATAAACCAGACCCGTTGCAGTCAAGTCAATTCTGACTCATAGTGACCCTATAGGTCAGAGGAGAACTTCCCCAGAGGGTTTCCAAGGAGTGGCTGGTGGATTCGAACTGCCGACCTTTTGGTTAGCAGCCGACCTCTTAACCACTGCGCCACCAGGTCTCCCATATATATAGGTGTATATATATATCATATATATACATATGTGTGTGTGTGTATATATATATGTATGTATAAACCAAACCCGTTGCAGTCAAGTCAATTCTGACTCATAGTGACCCTATGGGTCAGAGTAAAACCTCCCCAGAGGGTTTCCAAGGAGTGGCTGGTGGATTCGAACTGCCGACCTTTTGGTTAGCTGTCGCAGTGAGCGGCGGAGACAGTAACCATGCCACAACTCTTACAGAGAAGTGGGGCCAGGAGGGTCACTCTGAGGAGTTGACACCCCCCCCCCCCATTCCCAGGAGTTTAATTTATAGTCAATACAGCAAGCAATAAAGCAATTAACAGAACAATGGGCTTTGGGTGTGGGCAAAGGAGAAGGAATTCAGGTAAACAACCAATCAGTAAAGGGACAATAGGTTTGGGAAAACAAGTCGTGACAAGTCTCAACATGTTGGGGACAAGTCTCAACATGCCGTGCAGCATAGAGGCCTGTGGGGGCTGCAGTTGTCAATAGTGCAGCCATGTTTAAATGGCATATATCCCCACAGTTAGCAGCTGACCTCTTAACCACTGCGCCACCAGGGCTCCCATATATATAGGTGTATATATCTCATATATATGTATCATCTGCCTGAACTTCTGCCTTGCTTCCTGATTTCCATCAAGCTCACGTTTGGGGGACTGACACTCTCTTCTAAATCCCGGCCCGCCTGGGGGGCTCCGGCAGTCTCTGTCCCCGTGCTGGTCCGTACTAGAGGTTGGACCCATCCGCTAGCTGGAACCCTTAGAGCCACAATACTTGCTGCCGCCTACCTGCTTTTGAAGATTTCTGTTTTCTGGAAACTTCTGCTACTGTGTCCCCCCCTTTCCTCACCGTCCCCCTTGTGTATGGACACTTGTCTTTGTCAGCCTTAAGTGTGCCATACCTGGGTTTGAACTTTGTGATTTGGACCGGTGACCACCTGGCTGACCAGGGACACACAGATGTGTTCCTCCCCCCAGGCCCAGGCTCCCACCGTCCTGCCTTCCTCCTCCACCAGCCCTCTGCGTCCATCCCAGAATGTCCTACAGGCAGGCTCCCTCAGGAAAGCACAGCTAGGTCCCTCAAGATACGGCTATACGGAGGACTTCTTTGGATGAAGATTATTTTAGTGTTATTTTAATACACCTTTCACCCTCATATGAGTTATATTATTACGTACGGCATTATTGACCAGTATTGCCAATCCTTGAGGTGGATCCAGTTGACTTTTGCAATCACTGCATGAAGGAAGAACTCTAGGTGTAAAAGCCTAAATATGCCGAAGGAAATGTTTTAAATACCAGATCAAGAAGAGAGGAAGGAAAAGACACGAGGACATCTGGAAATCATTAGCATCAATCAAGAAACCCTTGCCTTACAAATATTGCAATGGGTATTCCTTGTTAGTTATTAAAGCTAGCGATCTAGGAGCAGGAAAGAAAAGTAGTTTTGCTGAGTAAAGAGTAATTTACTCAGACTACAAGGAGAACAGATGTGGCTTTCATTACTTAAATGCCAGACTGGAAAGTCTTATAATATGCTACCGAATTGTGACATCGGAGGGAGGCTCTGCC
>NW_004444202.1:985034-989349 GCF_000243295.1 Trichechus manatus latirostris
AGAAATTCGACAGGATGTTAGAGGTCACAGGGAGGGGTTTCACAAAGGGCTATTATTTGACATTTTAATTCACATAGAAGCAAACTGTTTAATAGGTCAAGTGTTAAGTGTATGGGCAAAAACATGGAAATGCCACATATATTTACACACGCACTGATTAATTCTGCCAAAATACGGGTAGAAAGGTGTGGTTGTTTTTGTTCTATATAATACGTGCTAGTTCTCATTAAGTATCAAATAGGAATGATTAACAGTGTTTTACTTGTGGCTGTTAGATAGGATTATCATAGAATTAAAAGATATGCCTTTCATTTTTCTGACTTTCTGCATCTTAAAAGTTGGCAATTTAATCCTTAGCCTAATTTTAGATTTTAAGAGCTTCACGTAGGCACCCTTCCGTGATATTTCCTAGGAGTACAGGTAGAGCAGTCCATTTTACAAAAACACCATCGAGGGACTTTGTGCAATGACGGAGCACATGGGGGCCAACTGGAGGGCAGCTGACAACAGCAATGGGGCTGTTTGCATTTTAAAAGTGAGACTGTCCGCTCTCACTCATGGTGACCCCATGTGCAACAGAACGGGATGTTGCCTGGTCCTGTGCCACCTTCACGATCATTGCTGTGTTTAGTCCATTGTCATGGCCGTTATGTCGATCCGTCTCATGGACGGTGGCCCTTGCCTTCACTGGCCCTTCACTTTACCAAACATATTCCTTCTCCAGCGACTGATGACTCGTCCAAAGTAAGCAAGTCAAAATCTCAGAAACTATTCTATGACCCATAGAGTTTTCATTGGCTAATTTTCAGAAACAGATCACCAGGCCTTTCTTCCCAGTCTATCTTAGTCTGGAAACTCCACTGAAACCTGTCTACCGTCGGTGACCCTGCTGGTATTTGAAATGCTGGTGGCATAGCTTCCTGCGTCATAACAGCACGCAAACTACCACAGTACAACAAACTGACAGACGAGTGGTGGAACAATGAACCACCTTGACCAAAATGCATCTCCTGAGTGACATGGTGAAGGGTTGGAGGTGTTCTTGGACAGGACAATCTTCTCAGCGCCCTTCCCACAGCTTTCTGCCCTACCCAATCCCAGGCCACCTGAAGGCACCACATCCTCCCTTCTGAAAGGTCACGAATGTCTGCTCTGGAAACAGATTTCTTACCCAGCTTTATATCCTTCACATAGATGAATGCTTAAGATCTGTTCTCAGTTTTAAGCTCAATTCTTACTGGCAAAGCACTTGAAGTGAACACCTTGAAGCCTCACAAAACCAAATTTCTTCCTTTTGTCTGATGAAGGCTTTTGTTTTTGAGCAATAATATACCTGGATGACTTTTCACCTATGCATGTCAAGAAAATTGACAGAAATAATTGCAGGGAAAAACATTCAGGAGACCTGGGTGCAAGACGCAACTCTCTATTTTATGTTGGATTGTGTAACTCTGGGCCACCTTTTTCCGCTTTTGACATCAGTTTCCTTGTCGTTGCAAGAAGAGGGTTGCGCTCCATCTTCCAGGTCCACGCCATGAACCTGACCATCGCTCGGAAAGTCACTATAGGATTATGACAAAGTAAGGGTTGGGTCAATATGGGTGTCATATGAATGTCTTTAGAAATTATGCTGTTCTGGTCTTCAAAGAACCTCATACACATGTCTCTTTTTTCTTAATCCTGGAAGAGAAGGGGAAATTAAGATCAGTAACTCTCTAAAGGAATGGAGAAGTAAAAAAACTAGGAGCTTTATTCTATGTGGAAACCTATGAAAAGAACCCTAAGTGCTCTCTTTAGCCTCCCCTTGCGAAGTGACACATGCGTAAGAAAGCCTGTCTAATAGTAAAGTAATTTTTATTGGAAGGTAAGTGGAATCCTTTGTCTCTGCCAAATTCAATTTAGGGAAATGGCTACAGAAAGCCCATACTTAGAGCATATTACAGTCCTAGCAGCAAACTAAGATCTTCATGGCCCAAGAGTTGTGTTAGATAACACCCCTAGCATTTGAGTGGCTGTGCAAACCTAAACCTAACCTCCCTTCTGGACTAGAATATTGGGTCCCCATTCTGTTTTGCTTGAAGTGAATGATATAGAAGTGAAAATCATTTCTTCACGTGTCTGTGGAGGCTCAGACTTTTCGTTACTGGTTCCTTTAGCTTTTATCCCGTATGGACGATCCGTACGCTTGTTTACCAGGAATCCTTCTGACAGTGTCTTGTCAAAAGCATTCTTCAGCTACACGTAGAGAAAGGCTATCTTTCCAAAGAAAATATTCCAGAAGCTGAAATTGCCTTGTACAAACAAAGACATGAAATGATGAGGAAGTGAAGAGTTACTAGGTTTCTATGTTAACCCTCAATTTATGGAATCTTTCGGTTTGGCAGGTAATATGGAGTACACCCAGTTTGAATATCAGATAAACAACGTTTGTTTTTTTGGTGTGTGTACGTCTCGAATATTGCATGGGATAATACTTTTACTAAAAAAGTATTTGTTATTTCTCTGAGATTCAAATGTAACTAAGCGTCCTGTATTTTTATTTGCTAAATCTGGCAAGCCTAAGAAGGTTGAATGAAACTACGTGGTAGATTTGTTCAGTTGCAGAGATCTTTCCAGAACTCTGAAGAAGCAGGGATTCATTATCTAAGAGGATCTCATAAACATGCATCTTCATTTAAATTATGCTTTACTGATAGAGACTTAAAACTGTAACAGGCCAAGACTTAAAATAAGGGCTGCCATTTTTTAATAACCAAAAATTGTAGTGAAATGAATAGTAATAAATATGCCCCCAGTACTAAAAAATATCTAGAGTAAGTGCAATAAAGATCAGGTAGCAGACTTAGAAGAATGGTACTATAGTCTGCTTCGTTTTATCTTTATGGAAATCTACATTTGTAGAGGAGCTGTAAACACAATTGATAAAGACAGATGTTTCTGTTCGCTTAGCCTAGAGTTACACAGTGAACTAGAAAGAGGATAGGATGATTTACAAATGAAGAAGATGGTTTTGGCAGATGTAAAAGTTTCTGGAAATTGGAAAAATTGAGGGAAAAACAGCATTTTTATAAACCAATAATTTAAAGGCTTCCACAGTTACCTGAGCAGGTACTTCACAAGCCATTTGCTGTTGCAGAAATAGCTCATAACATTTGACTTGGTCTGTGGACCAAGTTCCAGCATTCCCCTTTACTTGTTTACAAGTCAACTCTTAACAACTTGAAGTCATACCAGGTCAGTGATGGGCTCACACCACAGTGCTGTCCATTAGCAATTGGCGATGAGCCAGGGCTGCACCAGACTATGTGGGATTTCTTGAGCCAAAGAACACAATTAAACCAAAAAGGGACGCATTCACCTGCAAGGGGCTGTGTCACTGGGAAAGAGCAGGCTAGCAGGGAAGGAATAGACCTGCTCTGTATGCGCGCCAACTTTACAGATGGTGCAATGCTGATGGGAACAAGGTCTTGATCTCTAAGTGTTTATTGATCAGTTATTTCCAAGAGAACAGTTCGCATCTATTTCAGGCAGAGAGGATTCCGGTTCATCCCCTAACCCCCTCTCATAAATGAAATGACAGAGTGAAGAAGGCTGAGTCAGTAGTCTACAAGTCACTGGGTAGCCATTTTCATCTGCTATAACTAAAGCCAACTGCCCAGCCTAAGTCTTCTTCCTCTTTGGAAATGATGTAACGAATTAATAAAATAATGAATCTCCTTCTCTTGAGAGTTCTGGAAAGCCATTATATCACCCTTTCTGGAAAGGGTGAGGAAAGGGAGATGATTTACAATGATCCTGTTCAAGACCTAAGACTGTGGAAGGATCTGACTGTGGTCCACTCCTGTGCCTTTGAAGAGAATATACAACTGACTGAACAAGCCAGATACCCTTGCTATCATCCTTGACTCTTCCTTCACTTTTATGCCTCTCATTCAGTAAGTCTCTACGTTCTCTTTTTTCTCCCTTTCAAGATACACTCAAATAAAACCCTTCCTCTCCATCTTAGATCAAGCTCTTGTCAGGTCTTGCATGATCTATTTCAATTGCCTCCTCGTTGATTTCCTCCCCACTTCTGTGTACACCATCCTTGTTAGCTGCTGTTGTTAGTTGCTGCCCTGACTCGTGGTGACCCCATGCACAAGGGAGGGAAACACTGCTTGGTCCTGTGCCATCCCCATGATCCACTGCAGACCAGACTGTTGTGAACCATAGGGTTTTTATTGGCTGATTTTTGGAAGGAGACTGCCAGGCCATTCTTCCAAGTCCACCTTAGCCTGGAAGCTCTGCTGAAACCTGTTCAGCATCAAAGCACCAC
>NW_004444202.1:990570-1016363 GCF_000243295.1 Trichechus manatus latirostris
TCACCTGTAGAAGGTGAATAGAAAGGAGAATCCCTGTACAAGCCGATGAGATGGAAACTAGGGAAAATCGTCTTCGAGAGTTGAGAGTGGGAGAAAGAGAGATTGGGGGTTGCTACTGCTTTTTAAAAGCATGGTGGTTCAGGCACTGCTAGCGCAGGAACTATGAAAGTTGTTAATCCACGCTGGATACCTTCAGGGTAACCCATGATGCGGGCACACACTATTTTCTGCCTCTGTCTCAGTCATAGTCAGAAATTCTGTCTGCAGCCAGAGCTTCCTCTACGGCAGGTCTGGAGCCCACATATGCTTAGGAAATGAAAAAAGGCCTTAAGGTACTTTTCTGCAAATCCTACAAATTGTTTTAAAACACAGCCTAATGGACAGGCTATGACTCTCCTTGTGGCACCGGGCCACCTGCCCCGGACTTTAGAATGGGATGTGAAAGATGGTCACAAGAGCTGAGCTGCAGAGAAAGGAAAAAGCATGCCTTCAGGAGCCTTCCAGGAAACCACACTTAACAGGATGTTTTATGCAGCATTTTTCATGCTAAATTAACTGTTTCACAGGCTGTAGATGCAGCTTTTAAACACAAACAGGGAGGCCCAGTGTCTCTGCGTAGCCTGGGCATTGGCGGCCAGCAATGCGCCTCACACCCTGAGCCCGGGACAGGGCAGGGCTGTCCTCTAACAAATGTCCTGCCTAGCTCAGGGCACGAAGGTTTAACTCTGTGACGGCAGGATGATCCTGGTCGAGCCGAACTCCACAGCAGAATCCACCAGGCACCCCTCACCTCCAGGGCCAGTCTGTTATTTCCTGCAAACGGTCCCGAGGGTGAGCTCCTCCAGGGGACCACATGGCTACATGCTGACAGCACTGCCTGTCTCTGGGGAGGTCTGAAGGGGTTGTTCCTATCACTCCACGTGCTGCGTGTGGACTCTGCCTTCTCAAGTTTAAGGGGAAAATTTGATTCTGTGAATGAAGGAAGGGTAGGTTACCCAGATGAAAACAAGTTAAAGTTTTGCATCCCCAAATCTCTGTGGGAGTGAAGCTGAGTGGCATTTCCAAAATGCCCTAAAGCAGTGGTTTTCCCACTAGCCTTCTAGGAGTCTCAGGCCTTCAAAGGCCTGTCAAGGCCCACTGCTCAGTGTGCTTGTGGGGCGGGGTGTGTGTGTGTGAGTGGGAGTGCACGTTTATATGAGTGTACAAGTGTGCACGTGTGTGCACGAGTACGTGTGTGTGTGTCTGCGTGCATATGTGTCTCCAAGTGCGTGCAGATGGGGTGAGCACCCAGTGGTGGGGTGCGGGGGCTGAACAGGAAGGCAACGAGGCTGAGCCAGGGACACTCCCTGCATCGAGCAGAGTGGTTCCATGGACTCGTTTTACAGCTTTTGTTGTAAAACGCAATTGTGTTTGAATCAACAGCTCTGCTGCTTAAAGGAAAGAATCAAGAGTGGGAAGGAGAGAGAAAAGAAGGAAGGAAGGACGAGAGGAAGTGAGAGAGGGAAGGCGGAAGAGATAGAAGAAACCAGTTTTAAAGGGAGAAAAGGAAAGAGTTTTATCTCACTTTCTCTCTCAAATAAATTGCCATACTTCCCCTTCCCGCTCAGCGTGGCACGAGCGATATGCCTTCTGCGTTGGAAAGGACAAAACGCTCTCTTCCCAGAGTCCCTGGGTTGTGTTCATGTTCAGACCGTCCTCTGTGGCCGCTGAGGCTATGCTGCCAGCTGTACAGAGTGGGTCCTAAGTGGTGGGAAGAATCCTCTCTCAGTCGAGGTCCTGGGCTTTCTGAGGTGTGGCTGTGTGCCGGGGACCCCCTCGCCCACCCACGCTCCTGTGCCAGACGCAGAGCTGCCTCGCCTAGGAAGAGGTTAGAAGTGGGTGTAATTGGAGAATGTGACGACTCAAAAACCCTGCTCCATTTACAAGAAAAAGCTTAATTAGCAGGATATTTGGCAACATGGATTGTGTGAAGATTTAAACATAAAAAATAAAAACCCTGAAGATATGAGGGATAAGATAAGAGAGAGTGACAGTGATGACCTTCACTA
Organism: Trichechus manatus latirostris; assembly: GCF_000243295.1. Classification (NCBI taxonomy): domain Eukaryota; kingdom Metazoa; phylum Chordata; class Mammalia; order Sirenia; family Trichechidae; genus Trichechus; species Trichechus manatus. The sequence continues at coordinate 992,619 of NW_004444202.1, forward strand.
AAATATTTGCGTGAATCAGAGTGTCAGGATCAAAAAGAAATGTAGGATTTTCTGTCAGCAAGCCTTGGGCTGACGGCTTCCTCTGGAGTCACCTTTGTTCCAAGAGGGATTCAGATGGCGATCAAGGCCATTGAACCTGGGTCTGGAATCAGAGGACCTGACCTTGAGCTGGTCCTGCTCACAGGCCCTGTGATTAACTTGTGTGAGTCACCTTCTTGAGCCCCGTATTCCCAGCCTTTAACACAAGCATGGAATAGTGATTCCCAGGAGTGAGAATTAAGTGAACCTGAAGGCACTTTAAATCTTTAGAGGGTTACGTGAACTGCACAGGCAGATGAGAAGCCCACAAACACTGAGCAAACGCTGTGCTCCAGGACTGACTTAAGGCCCGGGGGTTGTGTTCAGCTGCCACGGACGCTCTAGAACTACCAGGAAATAGGGAATTCTTATCCCTCTGAGCTTACTCATGAAATAAAAGACCCGTGACTAGCTGTTTGAGAAAAGTCCCCTGTACCTTTTTTTCTTTATGGTTAAAATCTTAGAGATGGCTGTGAAAAAAAAAAAAGTTATATATTTTCTCTCTCTCTCTCCTTGGCTTGTGCACTGCTTGAGGTTACTCCCTCACCACCCAGATTAGCACCATAAAAAAGCAATAAATATTTCAGAATGTTCTATATTAGGCTGCCTATGCCTGAAGACTCTTATCCACACTTGCCTGGCTCTGAGCCTGGGAGTAAGAGGGGCACTTAGAGGGAAGCCTTCTCCTCCTTCCCCTTCCCTCCTCTCCCTTCCCCCTGCTCCAGAATAACAGAGACCAAGTTATTCTACACCAAGGGAAGAGTAATCATTCTAAAGATGTGAATTTAAGTTCCCTCCTCCTCTCCCCACCTATGTTTTCAAACCTAAATAATATTATAGACTCAGAATTGTTGAGATCATCTGGTCCCAACTTGTTAATGAAGACAAGGAGGGCAAGAATTAGGAGAATAAAGAGCATTCACATTAAATATAGGGATGATTTGTTTTATTATTATTAGATGGCTTTCTGAAATAAGATGGGAAAGATTGTGGGTTGGACTAAATGGAAAACACAAAAGGGACCAATTATTAAAATATAATTACCAAAGATGCATCAGGTCAATTGTTATGCAAATGCTTGTCTTCCACCTCTGCAGGTCTCCATGCAGCCCTCCTCAAGCCCTCAAGCTTGCTGAAATTGAAAAATACACACACAGACACACACACACATACACACACACACACACACACACACACACGTATCCCTCTGTCTACCTGTCTATCTCTCTCTCTCTCTCTGTCTATCTATCTATCTATCTAGTATTGGAAAGGGAAAGAGAAAAACATTGATAATCAATCCAATCTCAGATTTCCCTGGAGAGATCAGGAGTTACCCTGTAACATCCTGCAGGGCATCTGGTGGCATGCCAGTTCCTCTGGGTTTTATCTGCTTACAAAAAGGGAATTTGTCCACAAATTGAGGAGATTATACCTTTATTTAGGCTCATCAGAGATGGTCTTGATGCTTGTTTTGTCCTGATAATATCTAATGTTATTATCCCCTTAGGGACATTTGGAAAACAATTACAAAAGGCGATACTTTATTTCTTAAGTTAAATTGACTAGGCACCTAAATAGCTGAGGACTTCTTTTTAAAAACAAGATGTAATTATTTCTCTGTTACAATAGCAAATTTGATTTAAAATACAAGAACTTGTTTTAATAATCGTTATAGATACAGGGGCCTTTATCCTACAGTGCTCAGCAATTGTTAATATAAAATCACTGTAAGATAACTAGCAGAAATATCAGTGTGATTTGATAGCTAGGACTCCAGATTATCAATAATACTGCAACGTGACCACAGCCCCACAGATTCTCTAAGTGCTGGGTAAACCACCGTGAACGTATTCTTTGTATAAGTCCCCTATACACAGCGTGGGAGCCTTGTAACCACCAACAATGTGTATTTTTCAAGGCAATCAAAGGAAAAAGGAGGAGAAGCTAAATGATTTACCACAGATTTCTGTATCTATGTTTATGCTCCCTGTGTAGCTGTCTGAATCTTTGGGGTACACATAACACGTCTCTGCCTGTTTGGATGACTCTCCAATTGATACAACATGGACGGAACATTCTCAGAGCATAAGAGGAGCTGTTCTGAGTTCAGTGTTTCGAATCATTATAGAATATACCTTATATTGAGGCTACCTTTCATTTTTTTTAAAAAAGCAACTTTGCATTGAATTTCCTATTTTTAATAGGACCTTTAGATTTTTTCTTTTAACTATTCTGTTGATGTTTACAATAGACATATTTTTAACATTATTTAATATTGGTAAAGTGGCAATGATATTATGTCATCTGGGTTGTCAGGCACTTGGCATTGCCTGAGAATAAATAAGAGGGAAATTTGCATAGCAATAAGGCGTATAAGCAAACAGTTCATTATCACAACAAAGGAATCAGTTACTCCATGGGATGAGGAAATGGGAATCATCACCCACGATATGGAGAGGCAAATAAAGCATGTTAAGAAGTATACACTTTATTTTTGAGAGTCTCTTAATAGTTCTGAATATGGACATTTGGGAAAACATCCCTAGGGTATCCATGTTTAACTGTTCTGTAATTGCTTTGAAACTACATAGAATTTGGTTCTGATATTTTTATAAACACAGGAAGGATTCAACAAGAGCAAAGAGCTAGAGATGTTAACTAGGAATTCTTTATAAATCCTTCTCAGTGGCTAAAGAAGAGAGAGCTGGAGTTCAGCCCCCGTCCCCCCGCCCCTGTTAGAGGCAAAGATTCAGGTGACAGCTGTGCAAGAATTTGAGGGTAGAAGTCCAGCTATATCAAGCATTAGTTACATCATCAGAGTCTTATATGGCTTGGTGAGTACTTAAGTCGAAAGGGCTTGGAAACAGATTAACTTGTTCAGGAGCAATGCGATCTTGCTATAAAGGACTATAGTGCCTATCTCTTGCTGGAGGAGGAGAAAGGAGAGAACATTTCAGCATTTATTCCTAAAATTGCTCTGTTGATTTACACTGTTCTATAGTCTACCTGGAGACTCTGAGCCTACTTCCCTTTCACCTTTAAATTTCTTGAAGCTCAGATATTCACAAGCCTTGGAACCACCTCTAACACAGACAAAAGTTGTATAAAGAACTACGATTCCTTCTCATTCTAAAGGCATATGAATTTCTAAGTCACTTGGGCAAATGCCTTTTTTCTCTAGGCTCAGCCTCATACCTATATTTTGAGTTCATGTTGTCTTCCTACTTCCTTGAGATCCACAGACCAGCAACAGCAGCAGCATCCAGGAGCCCATTACAAATGCAGGATCTCAAGTCCCATCCCAGACATGCAAATCAGAATCTTCATTTAAGCCAGAATCTTAAGTGAGTCATACCGTATGCATTTTAAAGTTTCAGAAGCATTAGCCTACTTGACCTCCTAGAGTCTGTACCTACCTGTCTTTGTTGCCAGGGTCTTCTGCCCAACCTGGGCAGCCCCTATGAGGTTCTTGCCTTCTACTGACCAAGAATGACCAGCAGAGGCTCAAGTTTTCTGCAGGAACAAAGCTTTATTGAGAAAAGTAACTTGCGAGTGGAGACAAAGAGGGACAAAGCAACGCTAGCCTTTGTCTCCCCGAATAATAGACTGGCTGGGGCTTATAAAGGTTTTTAGGCAGGAAAAGGCATCATCTTTATTCATGAAAGAGGCGGGGTTATGAAGATTAGGTGCACGCGCAGGAGGCAGCCCAAGATGGAACCCGTAACAAAGGCTCCTGGGACTGAGTGGCAGGACTTATTATGGGGTGCTGCACCTGCACAATCCCCCCATGGTGCCGGCTCAACTCCTGTCACGGGTCTGTTTGTCACCTTGTGGATATCTGCACATGCTCCAGGGACAAGATCAGGCTGGTTCTTCTGAAAAGCATCTTATCAAGGAAGGATACTGAGAGCTGGGTGGGTTGTTCTTTTTTTATTGCATGTTCCAAGGTAATGGGTTTTGTGGCATTAGTTAAGCACATGTTTTTAGTTCAGGGCTCTTTGCCTAGGGGCTCAGTCCCTTTTAACCGTCCCTATCTCATCTTGACCACCAAAACTCTACCCCATCTTCTAATACTCACTTTCACATGAGGGTTACCATATGCTTGATTTCCTCTGGACCCCAGTGACTACAGGGAAATGCATATTTGTTTTCTAGGCAAGGACCAAGCCTCCCCTGTTTTTTTCATTCTTCTATTTGACTAATAAAGGAGCCCTGGTGGCACAATCGTTAAGCACTCAGCTGCTAACCACAAGGTCAGCAGTTCAAATCCACCCAGCTGCTTCACAGGAGAAAGCCTTGGGGATCTAATCCTGTAAAGATGACAATCAAGAAAACCCTATGGGGCGGTTCTACTCTGTTATATAGGATCACTATGAGTAGGAATCAGCTTAAAATCACACTGGAACATGTTCTGTATCCTACTTTGGTGAGTGGCGTCTGGGGTCGTAAAAGCTTGCAAGTGGCCATCTAAGATGCATTAATTGGTCCAAACCACTTGGAGTAAAGGAGAACGAAGAACACCAAAGACACAAGGAAAGTACTGGCCCAAGAGGCAGAATGGGCCACATAAACCAGAAACTTCATCAGCCTGAGACCAGAACTAGATGGTGCCCGGCTACCACCAATGAACGTCCTGACAGGGAACACAACAGAGGCTCCCTGATGGAGCAGTAGAACGATGGGATGCAGAACTCATGTTCTAGTAAGAAGACCAGACTTAATGGTCTGACTGAGACTGGAGGTACCCCGGAAAGCGTGGCCCCTAGACTCTCTATCACCCCAGAACTAAAACAATTTCCGAGACCAACTCTTCAGACAGGGATTGGACTGGACGGTGGGACATAAAGTGATACTTGTGAAGAATGTGTCTCTTAGTCAAGTAGATACAAGAGACCAAGGGGGCAGCTTCTGTCCAGAGGTGAGATGGGAAGGCAGAGAGAGTTAGGAGCTTGTTGAATGTTCATGGGGAATCAGGGGCAGAGGGGAAGAGTGTGCTGTCGCAGAGTGGGGTGAGTGGTTGGGGTCACATAACAATGTATGTAAAAAAAAAAAAATTTCTGTATGGGAGACTAACTTGAAATGTAAACTTCATTTAATTACAACAATAAAAAAAATCACACTATAACAACACTTGACTAATATAACCCTTTCACCACCTACATACACATCTAAGCACTAATTATTTGTAACCCAATTAAAGGCATTGTAACCCTTCACTAGGCATGAATAAGCCCTGGTGGTGCAGTGGTTAAGTGCTCGGCTGCTAACTGAAAGGTTTGGGGTTCGAACCCATCTGCTGCTCTGTGGGAGAAAGATGTGGCAGTCTGCTTCCTTAGAGATTTACAGTCTTGGAAACCATATAGGGCAGTTCTGCTCTGTCCTACAGGGTCACTATGAGTCGGAATCGACTCGACGGCAATGAGTTTAGTTTTGGCTTGGAAGGCACAGCTGTAAGTCCAGTCTCAGAATGGTGTGTGGTCAAGGGAACATAATCAACATAAATTAAACTTATAACTGTATTTCTCAAATTTCATGAAGGGTATACTTGTTAAAATTCTCATTTTCTCTCATGTCTACTTTCTTCATATACCACAATCCTCCCACCCCTTTCTCCCTTACCCTCCCTGAAAAACTCCTTCTTCACAGCTCAGCCTAAAACTTCTCCCATCGTCCTAGTCCTAGGCTGTGTATTTCTTCTCCTTCTAGCCTTTTTCCTCAATTCTGCATCTAGGGAGACAAAGAAACCTGCTGGCTTTAGGGAATTCTTGAAAAGCAAGGGGAGGGAAAGAATTGAATAAAAAAGAAGGGAGGGGCAGAGAAAGCCTGAAGACACCTGTATGTTAATAACATTCTCCGTGTCTGAAGTGCCTCTCAAGTGTCTCCATTTCCCTTTCTTCCAATCTGTGGTAGAGACAGCTGGTACTCAGCAAGTTTCAGTTCTTCTTTTCTTCCTGCACACTCAGCTAGAATACATTCCCTGCCTCCTTGATTCTGGGTGGGGTCTTGTGGTTAGTTCTCACCAATGGGAGCCCAAGTGGGATGTGACTTCAGGGCTGAGGCATGTAAGAGTGGAGCACCCCCTCTCTTTCCTTTACTTGCTGGCAGTGTAGAAGATCTAGTGGAGGACTCTGAGGCCTCAGGGCAATGCTTCTCATCCAGTGGTGATTTTGCCTCTTCACAGAGAACATTCAGAGACATTTCTGGGTGTCATAACTGGGGAGATGCTAGTGGCATCTAGTATGTAGAGGGCAGAGATGCTACTAAGCATCCTACAAGGCAAAGGACAGCCCTCACAGCAACAAAATTATCTACCCCAAAATGCCAATAGTGATAACTTTCAGAACCCCTATCCTAGGGGATGTTAAGGCCACTAGATGGAGGGAGCCTGGGTCCTCTCCTGGAGCTTAGCACCCACCTGCTGGTACAATACAACTGTGAAGAGAAGGAGCAAGAAATAAACCCTTTGTGAGTGAAGCCACTGAGATTCCAGGGTTCTTTGTTTCAGCAGTACCCCACCCTGACTAACAATACATTATTCCACCTGGAACTGAGGCCTGGGTATTTCTGGGAATCTGTTGTACAGACCCACCCTCACAAGCTGTATTGGAGTGGTTCATTGAAATGAACTGAGCATTGTTATAAAAAGCATCTTCCAACGACTGTTACAAACGTATGAGGCACAATTCCACGTGTGAAGAGCTTCATTTTGGATGAACGTTATGGTGCCACTTCCATTTCAGTACTTTCTCAAATGAGGGAAAGAAAAATATTTTTTCAATTCTATGCATTCAGACTTAAAATGCTCATTGTGATTTTATAAAGACCATAGACAACTAAAGAGAAGCTACATTATTTTAGCAAGTTTCCATAGCCTAGAAAATAAGAGGTGAATTTCTTGCTGCAAGACAGTTGTAATAATTGATGGTTGTGTCCCACCAAATTGACTCCTCGCCTTTGTACGTGAAAAAGTTGGCACTCAGAAGATCAATGACTCGCGCGAGTGAGTGTATGATGGAGGTGAACCAACAGAGGTGAAAACCCACATTTCTTTAAGGCTTTTGTTGCCTTGCGCCTCCAGTTGCTTTCAGAAGCAACATCCCCAGCATCGTGTTTGTAAGCCACCTTTTTCATTTAAGAGGCATTTTGCTACTCCACTAGGCAATTAGAGAACGAGACTCTGCAGTGATCTTTCCTGCTCAGATGTATAATTAGCTGTTAACATTTCAGGCTAATCAGGGTTTTCCTGGGTTCTCCATGACTCTTGACTTATGAAGTTCCAAGACCTCTGAATGCAGCGAGTTAATTAATTTTGCTGTCTGATGTGAACACATAAAACATGGAACCTGGAATTTTGATAGAGAGATAATCTTTGGTAATCAATTATTTTTCATATTAAGCAAGCTTTATCAGGAATACCCACAGAGAAGCAACTTAACAACAAATGTTCTTTCTAGTCTCAACAGAGAGGCACTAGACTTGCAAACAAATGCTAAAAGAGTGTTATATTTAGTTATATATAAAAATAACTGTTGGGTGCCATTCTTATGGAAGGAAAAGACCTTCATTATTCCATGGAGAAAAGTATCCTGATGCTTTACTTTACCATTTGACCTTGGACTACAGTCACAATGCACATGCTCAGACACTAACACAAACCCCACCTACCCTGCCCTCCAAGCCAGCATTGAACTCCTGGGCAAGGTTCCACTGTCAGCTCCAGATAAGGGCAGAACTGGTGACAGTGAGTAATTCACAGAGGAGATAATCCAGTGATGGATGATTGAGAGCAGAGTACAGTATATCCCTTGAATTCAGAGACGGAACTATGACAGAGGATGTGGGAAAGGCCCTTGCTGCTCTTCCTGCAGGTTCAGCCATACCTGTGTTCTCAGGGAGCCCGACCTTTGTAGCCCTACCTCCCCTCAGGAGGACAGAAGCCTCTGATAAACACACACCTTCTCCATTTTTGTTTGATGCAGGAGACCTTGGTTCCACTAAACTGTGCAGCTCTACTAATGATTTCAAATTGTCTTTTTTCCTGTTTATATATCTGGTTGCAAACTCCATAAACTCAAAATATTCCTCCCATTGAATGAAGGACCGCAATCATCCAAAATGTGCCTAGACCCAGCCCACTGGCACTGGGTGGGGAAAACCTGATTCAAAGCAAGTCAGTTGGATGCGTTCCAGGACATCATTGTTGGTGACTGTGGTCTTCATGGAAAATTTAGCGTGGCTTCCTGCAAACTCTGATGATACTGGGGAAGAAGCTGAATATCGAGTTATAGAAAATAGACCAGCAGAGGTTTAGGGTGAGAGGCTGCATGGGATGTTGTGGTTAGTTGTCTTCGAGTCAGCTCCAACTCATGGCAACCAGAATCCTGCGCCACCTTCACGGTTGTTGGTATACTAGAGTCCATTGTTGTGGCTACTGGGTCAATCCGTCTCATTGACAGTTTCCTCGCTTTTGCTGACCCTCTACTTTACCACATACGATGTCCTTTTCTAGCAATTGGTCTTTGCTGATGACTTGTCTAAAACAAGTGAGCCAAAGTCTCGCCTTCCTTACTTCTAAGAAGCATTCTGGTTGTATTTCTTCCAAGACAGAATTTCTCCTGGCAGTCCACAGCATAGTCAATATTCTTCACCAACACCACAATTTGAATACACCAATTCTTCTGTCTTGCTTTTTCATTGTCCAGCTTTTGCATGCATATAAAGCGATTGAAAAGACCATGGCTTGGGTAAGACCCACTTTAGTCATCAAAATGTCATCTTTGCTTTTTAAAACTTTAAAGCGGTCTTTTACAGAATAAGCTCACTTGATTGGCAAATCAGGGCAAGTTTATAGGGTATGAAGGGGTTGGTAAAGAAAAGAAACAGCTTGGTGCTTAGTGAGCTATCATTGAACTAGGAACTCTCAGGTCGAAGGCTTTAAGCTTCTTGTACCACACTCATTTCAGGTTCCATTCCCATCAGCTGGTGGATTGTGGGAGGAGTTGGCTAAAGTGCTGGTTTTATTTCCCAACTCTGTTGTCCTTCCTTCACATCCCTTCTTCACTTCTCAAGTGCCTTTGATGAAAATTTCCCTGACTTTAGATCTCCCAACTTAAGCATCCATTATATAGGATTATCACTCTGTAGACTTCTGGGTTGACGTGGAGGACTTAGAGTACTCCAGATCTCTGCCTTTGGAATCAGACATATCTGTTTCAAATTCCATTTTCACCACCTTACTATGTTCTTGGACAAGCTATTTAACTTTTCTGAGTTGTTCTCTCATCTGCAGTATGTGGATAATAATAGTATCTTCTTTATAGGCTTTTTTTGTGAATTCAAATTACAAACATGTGCAAAATGCTTAGCAACAGGCCTAGCACAGAACAAGCACTCTACGAACAATAATTGTTTGTGGATTTTGATGAATATATTACTCTTATAATTATTATGATTGTAACGATTATTCTTGCAGTTATTTTGATGATTATTACTACTCTTGTGATCACTATGGCTATCATGAGTTGGTTAGTTCTACCTTCAAAAGGTGTCTTGAATCCAACCAGCCTCCCTTCCTCTCCACTGCCATCCTAGTCCAAGGCACCATCATCTCTCACCTGGGCTACTTCACCATCCTTCTGAATGGTCTCCTGCTTCCACTCTTTCTTACCTAGTCTCCGTACAGCAGCTATAGCAATCTTCTAAAACTTTCTTTTATCAGATCAGACAACTCCCCTGCTTAAACTTCCGTTGCAACTAGAAAAAAATCCAAACTCCTTACCTAAAACTGTAGAGGACTCAACCTTGATCTTTCTCTTCATCCACAGCTCTGAGCAGTCTCCCTCTTGTGCTCTGTGATTCGGCCATATTGGTCCCTTTTCTGTCCCTCAACCCCATATATTCCTGCCCCAGAGCCTGCACGCTTGCTCTTTTCTTGCCTGGAGAGCCCTTACTCCAGGTCTTTGCATGCTTGGGTCGTGTTATTGTTGAGTAATCAGTTCTACTCCCGAGGGGTAATCCCTGACTACCTTGTTAAACAATAGGTTGAATGGTATTTGACTATTGTTGACCTACAAAAATAGTGATTTTGTATTATTTAACCTACTAACATTATTTCGTTTGTAGTTACATGTTTAGGTTAAGAATAACATAGAATTTTTATGTTAGAATGTAAGTTTCGAGAGAGCAGACACCCAGTCTTCTTCATTTCTCTGTTTCCAGCACTTAGTAGATCCTCTGCAGATATTTGTCAGACGTATGAAAAAGCAAACAAAAACACTAGGCTCTGTATGCCACCTTCCAGAGGGCTGTTTTAGTTCATTTATTCTGTGTTTTACTCTATCAACGTACTGTATGTGCATACTGCAGTTATGGATCTATGTCAGGAATGACAGATAGATTCCATCTCATATAGCAATGCTTATAAACTCATACAGTCTGCTGCAGCACTGTGTTGAGAAGGATTCTGAGGCTCTGTTCAGACTCAGCACAAACAGTGCCATGATTGATTAGCAACAGTGTCTTGCATTTTGCAAGGGGAGTGGGGCATTGAGAAGTAACAGAATTTGCCACTCGTACCGTGAGGAATTTGATTGTATTGGGGAAATTTTGTCAGTGCAGGTTGTACAGGGTCTTGGCTCCTCTTGTCTCATTGCAAGTTCATGTTGCTGTCCTTTTACTGCAAAGCAGCCACTCCTCATACATACACTTTGAAGGCCACTTCCTGGTATCCTGTGGTTTCTGTGTAACTTCCTTAAAAAATCTCCACGAGTATTTCTGAACTTGTTAATTTTTCAGTTTACCTAAACACCATAAAATATTCTAAGTAAGTCTTTAGAGAAGTTTGGTTTGACTGCCTAAAATTTATTCAAAAAATTAGGCGTTTTCTGCAAGACTGCTTTATATTACTAAGATGGGTTAGATAGGATACCAGGAAAATTTTAGAAAATTTTTAAGTTTCTTTAGGCAGGCACAGTTACTTAATAGCTTCCAGAAACTACCCTTATGATTCCTAGGATAAAAGGTTTAAGATACAGATATGGAGAAAATTTATTGTCCCAGACTTTCTGTTAGCTAATTGTTGTGTTCAATTTGCATCAGCTATGGAAAAACGATGCAAAACGTATGATTACATTTAAGCAGGGATTCCGTGATTGCTTCTGTTTAAGTCTCCAGTCTGACAGACATCCCATGAAATAGACTTGGCCTCATTCATCTTGTCCCAGGGACAGCCCCCATTAGGATTTATTGTCCCGTTAATTCTGATTGCCAAGAAGGTTGGGTCCAGGGAAGAAGCTCCTCACTAACACCCCAGATGCAATGCCCGCCAGGTGTGCTTTGTGCCGTATTTTAAAGTGAGTGGTTCCAGCATATTCCTCCGGGCTCAGGTCCAGACGCTGTCTGAATTCACAGTCACTGGAACCAAGGAGGCAGATGGAAAGCCTGCTTTTCTCTTGTGTTTCCCTGTAGGAACCTTCTGTCTGCATCAGAGTGCCCTACTCATTTTCCACAACCACACAACGTGCCTTCTTGAGCCTGGGCCTCTCCTGCTCACCTCCACCTGGCCAAGAGACCACCCTCAAACTCCATCTAGAATCCCACCTTGTGATCCATTTCAAGTAAGCAAGTTTTCTGCCTTTTACTGGGTGTGCGACCCTGTGCAGGTGTTCCATCATCTGCTTAAGTGGGAGGGAGTGAAAAGCCTTCCCCAGCAAACAGTGATCTCCCTGTTCTCTGGGCTGTCTACGGCGGTGCTCATTTCCATCTATTTTATACTACTACCTTGTGATGTCTCTTCTGTTTCATAATCTTATGCCATCGAGCTTTTATGCTGTATTTATATTGGGTCTTAACTTTTCGTGTATGTGTGCACATGCGTATGTGTACCAAAAAACCAAACTCCTTGCCATCAAGTTGATTTCAACTCATAGAGACCCTATAGGACAGAGTAGAATTGCCCCATAGGTTTCCAAGGAGTGGCTGGTGGATTCGAACTGCAGACCTTTTGGTTAGCAGCCAAGCTCTTAACCACTGCGCCACCAGGGCTCTATTCATGCACTTTAATTAAATCCCATGGTCCTGGAAACAAGGAAAGATCATTTTTTATATCTTCAAAACAGGTAGCACATTGCTATGTTTCATAGTTAAATGTTTGCAGAAGGATAAAGAGATGGAAATAAAAGAAGAGAGAGACGGAGTAAGGAAGGAGGGAGGGAGAACGTGGGGCTCGTCAAACTCCAGCATCTAGTACAGTTTTCATTTTATGAGTAAATGTTTTATAAATACACATTAAATATATGCTTGATTAATAGAGAGAAATATTCAGTCTTGCAGTACGGTCCCTTTAAAAGTTGAAAATCCAGTTCTGCTCTTTCTAGTTCTCTCCATTCTCCACATACATGAAGCATCTGTCCAGACTCCTTTCCAAAGTAAAAGTTCCCGAGGAAACTAGTCCACACTAAACAAAGAGCCAGTAAAAAAAACAATGTCATGTGTGTATAGACTGATCTTCATTCATCCAACCTCCAGAGCTAATGAACTTCAGCCTTAGAATGGTACATATGTTCTAACAACGCTAGTGACATAATTTAGAAGTTGCTTGTTAGATTTCAAATCTGGTAACAAGGACCATTTAAAACATGAGATCTTATTTTCACCCAAAATAAAAATAAATAAATAAAACTTGAGATCTTAGAGTTGAGTTTCAAAGGAACATATGAAGGCATTTATTTAAGGAGGAAGATTGTTTAAGTTGAAGAATGTTCTCGGTTCAGTGAATCAAGCCCCTTTGCTCTCAATTCGGAGCAAACTGGTTGTCTGAGATGCCTGTGAAAATAGAAACCCCACTGGTACACTCATCAATCATGGGCCACTGGAACAGAGTCACAGGCCGATTCACAGGCTTTCCGGAATCCAGAGGGCTGTGTGTGTGTGTGTGTGTGTGCGCGCGCGCGCGCACGTGTGTCTACACATACCTGTGTATGTTTGCTAGACTTTAAAAATAAAGACACACTTTCAGGCAGGTTCAATCTTTTGCAGTCCTCATCGATGTGATTTCAGGGTCAACAAGCCAAGTCAATTCAACGTTTATGGCGTGTTCAGCATGGAATTCAGGAATGTGGAGCAGACAAAGGAGGTTTAAACCCAGGGTTTCTTTTTGTATGGGTGCAGCCTACCAGCCCCGTCTCTTCTTCTCTAGAGCAATGCTGTCACACACACACACTCAAAATAGTGTTCTTATTTCACCTGGTCCATTGCGGGGAAACAGGTTTCTGCCTAGTTAAAAAGGCACTCTCTGCTCAATGCAGAAATTTTGTCAAATATATAGAACTACACAGGCAAAAAAAAAAAAGAAAACATACACATAATCTTATCACATTGGTTGTTTCTGTGGTTCACATTTTGGTGTTGTTCTTCTAATTTTTTCTTTTTAAATACAAGACATAATATTATAAATTTCTTATATTGTACATATTCTGTTTTTTAAAAATATATATGATATGACAGGGGGCTTTAGATCTGCATGATTATTGAAATGGCTGATTACTGAAATGAAGGGCATCTGACCCTCAAGTATCTTTTCATGAGCTGATGTAATTGGGAGTTTTGGTCACAGGGGACTGCGGCCAAAGCAGGAAAATGGGGAAATGGAGAATCCTGCTGTTGTTGTTGTTAGGTGCCCTCGAGTCAGTTCCGACTCATAGCGACCCCGTGTCCAACAGAAGGAAACACTGCCCGGTCCTGCGCCATCCTCACAATGGTTGTTATGTTTGAGCCCATTGTTGCAGCCACTGTGTCAATTCATCTCACTGAGGATCTTCCTCTTTTTGGCTGATTGTCTACTTTACCAAGCATGAGGTGCTTCTCCAGGGACTGGTCCCTCCTGATAACCCGTCCAAAGTATGTGAGATAAAGTCTTCACTTCTAAAGAGCTACCCTTTGAAATCTGTTCATTTGTGATCATTTCTTCCATTTGCTGTAGCTACTCTACGTGCAAGAGCAAGTTTCAGAGTCTCTCCTGACATCCATTTTTGTTTTTTCTTTTTTCCTATCTTTTTAATGACGTTTTCCTTTCTTCATGTATGATATCCTTGATGTCATCCTACAACTAGTCTGGTCTTCAGTCATTAGTGTTCAATGTGTTAAATCTATTCTTGAGATGGTCTCTAAATTCAGGTCGGATATACTCAAGGTCATACTTTGGTTCTTGTGGACTTGTTTTAATTTTCTTCAGCTTCAACTTAACCTTGCATATGAGCAATTGATGGTCACTTCCACAGTCGGCCCTGGCCTAGTTTTGACTGATGATATTGAGTTTCTCCATCGTCTCTTTCCATAGATGTAGTGGATTTGATTCCTGTGTATTCCATCTGGCGAGGTCCACGTGTATAGTTGCTGTTTATGTTGCTGTTTGTGTTGTGGTGTTTGTTGTGAATAAGTCATTGGTCTTGCAAAATTCTATCACACTATCTCCAGCATCATTTCTATCACCAAGGTCATATTTTCCAACTATAGATCCTTCTTCTTTGTTTCCAACTTTCGAATTCCAACCACTAGTAATTATCAATGCATCAGTGTTCCTAGTTCTTTAATATTAGGCCACTATGGCATGAGGGATAGAAAGAGCTATACTTCCCCAGTTTTTTTTTCTCTAATTTCTTTATGCTTCAGTCCCTTCGGTTCCACTCTCAACATACCATCTCTGAATGGCAGCTTGGAATTTGTTCCTCAGTTGGGTGACTTTGGATTTGGTACATGTTCAGGACCTTGCTTCAGAAGCACTTACTGATGAAGATCAAAGACTACAACTTTCAGTATGGATTACACCGCAACATAAAGAAAACAAAAATCCTTACAACTGGATCAATAAGCACCATCACGATAAACAGAGAAAAGATTGAAGTTGTCAAGGATTTCATTTTACTTGGATGTGCAATCAACACCCATGGAAACAGCAGTCAAGAAATCGAATGACGTATTGCATTCGGCAAATCTACTGCAAAAGACCTCTTTAAAGTTTCAAAAACAAAGATGTCACCTTGAGGACTAAGGTGTGCCTGACTCAAGTTGTGGTATTTTCCATTGCCTCATATGCATGTGAAAGCTGGACAATAAGTAAAAAAGACTGAAGAAGAATTGCTGCCTTTGAATTATGGTGTTGGTGAAGAATATTGAATATACCATGAATTGCCAGGAGAACGAACAAAACTGTCTTAGAAGAAGTACAGCCAGAATGTTCCTTAGAAGCCAGGATGGCGAAACTTCATCTTACATACTTTGGACATGCTATCAGGAGGGACCAGTCCTGGAGAAGGACGTCATACTTGGTAAAGTAGACAATCAGCAAAAAAGAGGAAGACCCTCAGTGAGATGGATTGACACAGTGGTTGCAACAATGGGCTCAAACATAACAACCATTGTGAGGATGGCGCAGGACCGGGCAGTGTTTCCTTCTGTTGGACACGGGGTCGCTATGAGTCGGAACTGACCCGATGGCACCTAACAACAACAACAGCAGGATTCTCCATTTCCCCATTTTCCTGCTTTGGCCGCAGTCCCCTGTGACCTCCCCAGTGAAATCAGCTCATAAAAAGATACTTGAGGGTCAGATGCCCTTCATTTCAGTAATCAGCCATTTCAATAATCATGCAGATCTAAAGCCCCCTGTCATATCATATATATTTTTAAAAAACAGAATATGTACAATATAAGAAATTTATAATAGTATGTCTTGTATTTAAAAAGAAAAAATTAGAAGAACAACACCAAAATGTGAACCACAGAAACAACCAATGTGATAAGATTATGTGTATGTATTCTTTTTTTTTTTTGCCTGTGTAGTTCTATATATTTGACAAAATTTCTGCATTGAGCAGAGAGTGCCTTTTTAACTAGGCAGAAACCTGTTTCCCCGCAATGGACCAGGTGAAATAAGAACACTATTTTGAGTGTGTGTGTGTGACAGCATTGCTCTAGAGAAGAAGAGACGGGGCTGGTAGGCTGCACCCATACAAAAAGAAACCCTGGGTTTAAACTTCCTTTGTCTGCTCCACATTCCTGAACTCCATGCTGAACACTCAATAAACGTTGAATTGACTTGGCTTGTTGACCCTGAAATCACATCTATGAGGACTGCAAAAGACTGAACCTGCCTGAAAGTGTTCCAATGTCCATCCCTGGGACATAGTAGTCCAAGAAAGTTCAGCTATAGTGCTGCCCACACTGGTCTAGGTCAACCAATTTAACATAGAGTACTGTTTTTTTAAAATGCTCAGCTATCAAAATTCATAGTTTTATGCTGAGCAGTGTACAAAGCTCAGGCTCTTTTAGGTGGGAGAGGAGGGAACAGAAATAAATATTCTCAAATATAAGTTAGACTTAAGATGTCTTTTGAACCATTAAGTAAATGAAAGACAGACTCAGGGGAGACCACATGCTCCTTGGAAAAACAAACTCCATTTACTCACCCCTGTGGGATGGTTTGAGTGCTTCCCAGGCAAGAGGTGACCCCTTGTGAGTTGGCTTAACTTTGACGTTCAAGGACGGATGGAATTACCGTCCAAGGTGGCATGACTCTGGGGTGAGGAAAATGGATATATAAAGAAGGAGGAGTCTTTCATTGGCAATTTCTCCACTTTGTTCTTTCCTGTGTTGTGTTTTCTGTAATCGTTCTGTACTACAGAACACTGTGTTCTGAGGCCAATCAGTGCTGCAGAAGACTTGCACAGGATCCTACACAACACGTACAAGTACAGCAAAGAAACCCATGGGGAAAGCCCCCGGGGCAATAGAGATGTGCTTGGGAGTCTGTTAGAAAAGTCCATAGAGGTCATCTGGGGAAGAGGGGTTACCTGTCAGCAGGCAGAGGGGTGGGCACCAGTGGAAGAAGCCAAGGAGCTCACTTAGCACTCAAGGGGCTCACCTGAGCCTTTAATGCAAATGGGCTGGCTATTCACTCCACTGCCCTGTGTGAGGTTCATGGAAACGGCATGGGGTTCCATCCTATTCATTCTTGTGAATATTTCAGTGATGACGCATTTTTTTTCTTTTTAATTGTGGTAAGTATATATATAACAGAACGTTGGCCATTTCAACGTTTTTATCGCACACTTCAGTGACTTTAATTACCTTCATCATGTTGCACAACCATCGTCATTATTCATTTCCAATTTTTTCCATCACGCGTAATAGAAGCTCAGTGCCGCCTAAGCAATGATTCACTCTTTCGCCTTCTCTCCCCCACCTGGTAACCACTAATAAACTTTGGTCTCTGTACACTTGCCTATTCTAGATAGTTCATGTAAGTGGCATCATACAACATTTGTCCTTTGTCACTGACTAATTTTACTCGGCATAATGTTTTCAAGGTTGTAAGTGGAGTCAGGAAGGGATTCAGTTTTCTTTTTTCCCATTTAGTGAGCCAGTATCCCAAATCTCACCCACTAAACCATTCATCCTTCCCTAGTTGACTTGTGAGGCCACATCTGTCATATATGATATTCCGCATACATATATGGATCTGTCTGTAAGCTCTCTATTTTGTTCCATTGGCCAGTTTGTGTGTTCTTGCTCCAGTATTACATGTTGTTATTACTATGGCTTTATAATGTCTCAGAAAATCTGCTAGACAAGTGCTTACTCTTTACTTTCCTTCTTCAAAGCTGAGTTGCTTATTCTTAAATATTTATTCCTCATTATAAAATTCAAACTAGGTTTACTGAGTTAAAAATTACTACTGGAGTAGAACTGCCCTGTAGGTTTTCTGAGGAGCGGCTGGTAGATTCAAACTACTGACCTTTTTGTTAGCAGCTGTAGCTCTTAACCTCTGCGCCAGCAGGGCTGCAAACAGCATAATGTTTTTTGAGATTCACATATGATGTTCAAAGTATCAGTAAAAATTAGTTACTTTTTATTATTGAGCAATATTCCATTGTTTGAATTTAACAGTTTGTTTTTCCATTTTATTATTGATGGATAGTTGGGCTGTTTCTAGTTTTTGGCTTTTATGAATAAAGCTGTTGTGAATATTCTTATCTAGGTCTTTTGGTGAACACATATTTTCATTTCTCTCGGGTAAATGTGTACGAATAATGTCATGGATTGAATTGTATCCCCACAAAATATCTGTCAACTTGGCTATGATTCCCAGTATTGTATGATTGTCTACTATTTTGTCATCTGATGTGATTTCCCTATGTGTTGTATATTCTCTCACTATGATGTAATAAGATAGATTAGTGGCAGTTATATTGATGAGATCTACAAGATTAGATAGTGTCTTAAGCCAATCTGTTTTGAGATATAAAAGAGAGAATCAAGCAGAGAGACATGGGGATCTCATACCACCAAGAAAGCAGTGCTGGAAGCAGAGTGAGTCCTTTGGACCTGAGGTTCCTCTGCTGAGATGCTCCTAGACCAATGGAAGACTGATGACAAGGATCTTCCCCAGAGCCGACAGACAGAGAAAGCCTTCCCCTGGAGCTGTCACCCTGAATTTGGACTTGTAGCCTACTAGACTGTGGGAAAATAAATTTCTCTTTGTTAAAGCCATCCACTTGTGGTATTTCTGTTATAACAGCACTAGATGACTAAGACAAATAAAATGGTTGGGATGTGGGTATATGAAGCTAAGTCAAAAAGTATTGCTATAAAATTATAGAAACATTTATTAAACAAAAAATATCAAACTGTGAAGCTACTTTTTCTAGGCATATCCTTCATCTAGGTCTATACACTTCTGAAGGCAGTATTTCCACCTGTCTAACCCTTCCCTGAAGAATTCTGTGCTCTTCGATTTACACCATGTCAAAATGCAGTTTTGGCATCCTTGAGGGACTCAAATCATGTTCCTTTTAAATGTTCTTTGAGTTTTGGGAACAAAAAGAAGTCTAAAGGGGGAAAGATCAGGACTGCATGGTGGATGGGGTAGAGTCTCCCAGCGAAATTCTCATAGGACAGCCCTTGCTACCTTCCAAGAATGAGCAGGTGCATTGTCATAATGGAAAAAAAAATTACTCGGCACAAATTTCCTGGCTTTTTTCTCACCAATGCAGTTTTCAATTTTCTTAAAACTTCTTCACAATGAGCGCCCGTGATCATCCTGTACCCTTTGAGAAAATCTATCAACGTTACCTCTTTGGAATCCCAAAAAACAGCTGCCATAACCTGAGTAGTCTTCCCTCTGTTGGCTCATCTTTGAGGTCTTCCTGACCTTCCTTAAAATGCTTGATCCATCTAAAAATTGTTGTTTTATGTGAGGCAGCATTCCCATAAATTTGTTGCAAAGCTTCAGTGAAAAACATTGGAAAGATGTCCACTTGAGTTTTGCTAAAAATTTGATATTATTCCTGACCTCAAAGTCATTTTTTTTCCCATGGCACGAAAAGTATCCTTCTTTTTCTGAAGGTGCCCTAATGAAACCAAGACAAGTGTATTACTGAGAGAACTTGTCTGCAGCCATCCACGGATCACAGACATGTTTAAACATGTTTTGTTTAAACATGTTTTGTGCATGTATAAACTGGAACCCTAGTAGCAATACTTTTTGGCTTACCCTCATACGATTAGTTTTATTTTAAAAAAATGCTAGACCTTTTCCCAAAGTGGTTGAATCATTTTACATTTATATCAAAACTAAATGAGAGTTCCAGTTGCTCTACGACCTCAACAAGACTTAGTTTTTACATAAAAAAAATATAATTCACCATTCTGGTGATGTGTAGTGGTATCTCATTATGGCTATCTCATTATGGCTTTAACTTTCCTTTTCCTGATGACCAATCATGTAGAACATATTTTCCTGTGTTTATTGATTATTTATATATTTTTTGTTGTAAAAAGTCTATTCATGTCTTTTGCCTGTTAAAAAAAATGTATGGAATATTTTTGGAATATGGAATTCTAGACTGAAAGCTATTTTCTTTCGGCACCTCATGATGACATCATTTCCATCAAGAGGTGAGCTTTCGATCCTACTGTTGTTCTTTTGAAGCTAGAATGTCTTTTTTTTCTCTAAATGGCTTAAATATTTTTCTCTTTATCTTTGTTTTTCAGCACTTTGAGTTATATCTTTGTATTTGTCCTGGGAGTTTTCAGAGCTTCTTGAATCTGTAACTTGATGTTTTAAAGTTTTGAAAAATTTAGGCCAATATCTTTTTAAATAGTCTTTCTGCTCCATTGAAAACTAAAATTGTTGCTTTATCTATCTCATCCTGATGTTCTGTCAGTTGTTGCTTGATACAGTGTAAGGCTATATTTAGGTGTGTGAGCGTATATGGGTCTTAAATATCTTCTTGTTCTAATATTTCATTTATCAGATATATCCTTGTCCCTTGTTATGGTTTTGACTTATGTTCTCTATTGTCAAATATTAAGGTTTATTTTGCCTCAAATTTGTCTGTTTTAACTTATCCTATTTTTTTCTCTGTGTTTTTTTTTTTTTAAGCATTCTATTCAGATAACACTGCTAACTTTTGTTTTTGTTAAATCCAATCTGAAAATGTCTGTCTTTTAATATGTGAGTTTAACCCACTTATACTTATTGTAATTACTATTATATTGGGAATTGTTTCTGCTGTTCTATTTCATGTACTCCATTTACATTTACCCATTTTTGTTTTTTCTTTTTCTATTTTCCTTCAGATAGATTGAGTTTTCTTCTGCTGGTTTAAAAGCTACACATTCTATTTTTTTTCTTATGTGGTCAACCCTTAAGCTAAAACTATACTCGTGACTATTTATTCTTATTGATTTTTCTAAAAACTCAATAATACCTTTGTCTTCTTACTAACTAATCAAGTATTTGAGCAAGCTTTTATGTCATCTGGTCTCCCTCAGTCCTCCACCTCCCCACCAAAAAGTTACTATTGTCTAGAATTTTAGTTGTGGGTTGTAATGGATCCTTTTTCTCTGTTTTCTCTTATTTCATCAACTTGTCACCCCAGCAGTGCTACCTTGATAGCACTCTCTTGATACCAGTGGCCAGGACTATTGCTGTTGTTGTTGTTTTTTTTTACAAGAAGCAAGCAAGGATTGTTTCAGGACAACTTAGAGAAGAAGTAGAGTAAATTCTAAATTTTTCATTTACTCTCTTGTCTCACGGCAGCCTCCAGTACCTCCCTCATACA
This sequence comes from Trichechus manatus latirostris, assembly GCF_000243295.1. Taxonomy (NCBI): domain Eukaryota; kingdom Metazoa; phylum Chordata; class Mammalia; order Sirenia; family Trichechidae; genus Trichechus; species Trichechus manatus. Next base: position 1,013,819 of record NW_004444202.1, read on the forward strand.
CACATCAATTCAAAACAACCTTCAGCCTCCCCAGGGCTTTTTCTCACTTTTTAAATGTGTCTGAAATCCATATTTCCCTCTAGCTTCTGTAATTTTTCTAGGGTTGGTCCTGGGAAGAAAGCCAGCATCTGATGCTTTATGATTATAGAAATCTGATAGTCCATATTTCTTTATAAAACGGGGTATTACTCTTCTGAGAAGAAAGTCCTAAATAGAGCAGAGTCTTCCTTGGCATTATTTTATGGCTGTGAGGGGATCAGAAAGGTTGCCATGGGTAGTGAAGAATTATTATCATAGAGGCCACTGTAGCCGTGGCAATGATGAAGTACCTGCTCAATTAGTTTGGGGGAATAGGAGAATAACAAGGAGATAGGAATGGAAGAATACTGACTTTTTTTCCCTGAACACGTGAGAAACATCCTAGGAATTCCCCTCCAAAAAATTGGGACAAATCTGACGAGAGTGAAGAGGAGTGAGTACAGATGGATGTTCTCCCTGAAATTCTGCAGCTAGACAGGCAGGGGCTTTTAAGCCTGTGAACTTTATTTTATTTTATTTTTTTCATGGTGTTTCTAATTCTAAAATTTGTTTTACATTGCATTCAGTATTCACACTTTGGACTCTCAAATGATTCTACTAAATTTAGAATAATTCAATGTAGCTCTGTTAAAAACAAAACAAAATAAAACTTTACTTCCCTACAAGATTCTCAATACAGAGCAGACCTAAGCAAATTAGTAAATATGTGAGAGCTCTTCCCTACTTTTGATGGTGCTTGTTTTCCACAAACCACCTCTCTTACTCTTTGCTAGCTTTATCAGTGACTTTTTTAAAATTTATTTTTATTTTTTATTGTTGTAGTTTAAATGAAGTTTACATTTTAAGTTAGTCTCCCATACAAAATTTTATACATACAGTGTTATATGACCCTAATTGCTCACCTCATTCTGCGACAGCACACTCCTCATTTCCACCCCTGATTCCCCATGTCCACTCAAGCAGTCCCTAACCCTCTCTGCTTTCCCATCTCACTTCTGGACAGAAGTTGCCCCTTTGGTCTCTTGTATCTACTTGAGCTAAGAGGCACTATCTTCACCAGTATCACTTTATTTCCCACAGTCCAGTCCAATCCCTCTGTGAAGAGTTGGCCTTGGAAATTGTTTTAGTTCTGGGCTGATAGATAATCCAGGGGCCATGCTTTCTGGGGTTCCTCCAGTCTCAGTCAGACCATTAAGTCTGGTCTTCTTACTAGAATTTGAGTTATGCACCCCATCTTTCTCCTGCTCCATCAGGGACTCTCTGTTGTGTTCCCTGTCAGGGCGATCATTGGTGGTAGCCGGGCACCATCTAGTTCTTCTGGTCTCAGGCTGATGAAGTCTCTGGTTTATGTGGCCCTTTCTGTCTCTTGGGCTAATACTTTCCTTGTGTCTTTGGTGTTCTTCATTCCCCTTTACTCTAGGTGGTTGGGACCAATTGATGCATCTTAGATGGCCACTTGCAAGCTTTTACGACCCCAGACGCCACTCACCAAAGTAGGATGCAGAACATTTTCTTAATAAGCTTTGTTCTGCCAATTGATATAGATGTCCCCTGAAAGCATGGTCCCCAGACCCCTACCCCTGCTACTCTGTCTCTCAAAGTATTTGATTGTATTCAGGAAACTTCTTAGCTTTGGTTTAGTCCAGTTGTGCTGACTTCTCCTGCAGTGTGTGCTGTCCTTCCCTTCACCTAAGATAATTATTAATCTACTATCTAGTTAGTGAATAACCCTCACCCTCCCTCCCCACCCCAGTAACCATCAAAGAATGTTTTCTTCTGTGTTTAAACCATTTCTTGAGTTCTTATAATAGTGGTCTTATACAGTATTTGTCCTTCTGTGATTGACTAAATTCACTCAGCATAATAAGTTCCAGCTTCCACCATGTTATATGATGTTTCACGGCTTCATCGTTGTTCTTTATCGTTGCTTAGTATTCCATCGTGTGGATATACCATAAATTGTTTATCCATTCATCCTTTGATGGGCACCTAGGTTGTTTCCATCTTTTTGCTATTGTGAACAGTGCTGCAATGAATATGGGTATGCATATATCTATTCTTGTGATGGCTTTTATTTCTCTAGAATATATTCCAAGGAGCGGGATAGCTGGATCGTATAGTACTTCTATTTCTAGCTTTTTAAGGAAGCGCCAAATTGATTTGCAAAATGGTTGTACCATTTTACATTCCCACCAACAGTGTATAAGTGTTCCAGTGTCTCCACAACCTCTCCAGCATTTGTTATTTTGTGTTTTTTGGATTCATTAGCCTTGCTGGGGTGAGATGATATCTCATTGTAGTTTTGATCTGCATTTCTCTAATGGATAATGATCGTGAGTATTTCTTCATGTGTCTGTTAGCCGCCTGAATATATCCTTTGGTGAAGTGCCTGTTCATATCCTTTGCCCATTTTTTAACTGGGTTATTTGTCTTTTTGTTGTTGAGGTTTTGCAGTATCTTGTAGATTTTAGAGATTAGACGCTGATCAGATATGTCATAGCCAAAA
>NW_004444202.1:1018467-1027608 GCF_000243295.1 Trichechus manatus latirostris
TAAATACTTGTTATAGTTATGTCCTCCTGGTGTTTTGACCCTTTAATCATTATATAGTGTCCTTCTTTATCCTTTGTGGTGGATTTTACTTTAAAGTCTATTTTGTCAGAGATTAATATTGCCACTCCTGATCTTTTTTGAGTGTTGTTTACTTGATATATTTTTTTCCATCCTTTGAGTGTTAGCTTGTTTGTGTCTTTAACTCTAAGGTGTTACTCTTGTAGGCAGCATATAGATGGATCATGCTTTTTCATCCAATCTGCCACTCTCTGTCTCTTTGTTGGTGCATTATGTCTGTTCACATTTAGCATAATTATTGATAGGTATGAGTTTAGTGCTGTCAGCCTGATGTCTATTTTTGTGTGTTGTCCACAGTTTCTTTGTTCCACTTAATTTTCTGTGCTGAGTCGTTTTTCTTTATGTATTTTTTTTTTTTATCTTTTTCATTTTTGTTGATTTTGTGTTTGTGGACTCTTTGTAGTTTTCTACTTTTTTATTTTGATTTGTAGGATTGTTAGATTCCTTTGTGGTTACTTTAATATTTACCCGTATTTTTCTGAGTTTATACCAGTCTTTTATTTCTCTATATCGCCTTGACTTCCCTTCCATATGAAAAATCTATGTCTGCATTTTTTAAGTCCCTCTTTTTTGTTTTAATGTTGTCCTGTTTTACATACTGATATCTGTTTCCCTATTTTCAATGTTTTAGCTTTGATGTATTTTCGACTTCCCTATCTGAGTCAATATCTGGTTGCTCTGTCCTGTGTTCTAGTCTTGTGTTGTTATCTGATGTTATTGATTATCTAACCAGAGGACTCCCTTTAGTATTTCCTGTAATTTTGGTTTGTTTTTTGCAAATTCCCTGAACTTCTGCTTATCTGGAAATGCCATAATTTCACCATCATATTTGAGAGGCAGTTTTGCTGGACATATAATTCTTGGCTGGCAGTTGTTTCCCTTCAAGGCTTTATATATGTTATCCCATTGCCTTCTTGCCTGCATGGTTTCTGCTGAGTAGTCCGAGCTTATTCTAATTGACTCTCCTTTATAGATGACTTTTCGTTTATCCCTAGCCACTCTTAAAATTCTCTCTTTATCTTTGGTTTTGGCAAGTTTGACTATAATATGTCTTGGTGACTTTCTTTTGGCATCTACCTTATATGGGGTTTGATGAGCATCTTGGATAAATATCTTCTTATCTTTTCCTCTTGATAGAGTCCCACATAACTCTTAGAGTTTCTTCACTTTTTAATTCTTTTATCTGATTTTTCCTCAGATAAGTTGGGGTCAAGTGCTTTATCTTCAACGTCACTAATTCTAACTTCTACTGCCTCATTTCTGCTCCTATGACTTTCTATTGAGTTGTCTAATTCTGAAATTTTATTGTTAATCTTCTGGATTTCTGATTGCTGCCTCTCTATGGATTCTTGCAGCCTATTAAATTTGTTATTCTGTTCTTGAATAACTTTTTTAAGTTCTGCTTCTACTTTGTGTGTTCTTTTGCAGTTTCTGAATTATGTAGAATTTCCTTTCTAATTTCTAGAAGAGTTCTGTATATTAATCTTTTGTATTCTGCCTCTGGTAATTCCAGGAAATTCTCTTCCTCCAGAGATTATTGATTCTTTATTTTGGGAACTTGCTGAAGCCATCGTGGGCTGCCTTTTTATGTGATTTGATATTGACTGTTGTCTCCGAGCCATCAATAAGTTATTATTTTATTTTATATTTCTTTAGTGAGCCCTAGCTTCTTGCTTTATTCTGATATGCCCAAACAGGCTGCTCATGTGCGCTAGTTTGATTATTGGTGCCTTTGAAGCTCTAGCGTCCTGTCACCAGGTAGTTAGTTCTGTAACTAGGTATGTGCACGCAGGACTCCATTAAATTTTCCTGTATGGGTTCAGCTCAGGTGTCTAGGCAGTCAGTCACCAAGTGTGTGGTGCACGTTCTTACCTACAGTCTTAGAGAGACATGGGTGATTGGTGTAGGCACAGGTATCTGGCTGCAGTAGGGGCTCACATGCTGAGCATGGCAGGGGGCTAACAGCTGCCCCTGAGTGTCTGAAATGAAAGTGTGTCCCTATTCCCTAGAGTGAGGAGGTAGGTGAGTTTTGCAGCTGGACTATGAGCACCTACTCTGTTGGCTGTAAAGACTTGGAGGTACCACTTTTTCTTGGACCCCATTTAGCAGGTGACTAGGTGGCATAGGTAGAGCCACCAGTCCTCAAGCCCCTGGTGCAGATTGGTAAAGGTGCCTGCTTAAAGGGCAGGGCTGTGTCAAGGGTCACAAATATGCCACTTCACAGCTGAAACAGTTGAAGTTAGACTTCAGGTGTTTACCATATTGTACTGTGGTAGTGAGGGCTTATGCTGTTGAGATGGGTCCACACAAGTCTATACAGGGGTGGAGGATGCTCAGAGTCTGCAGACCTCTTATGCCCGTGCTTAGCAAAGGAGCTGTGCCGACCCTCAGTTTCTGGCTTAGGGGAGCCAGTAGCTTATTTGTTCCCTCTCCAAGGCCAGGAGAATGGGTCAGGGTGCCTTTTGGGATCTACTTCTGGCCCAGGGGACTCAGAGACTTCAGAATGCTGGACCGGTGCAGAGTGGGGAGAGAGGAGGTAAAAGGGGGAGAGGTTTTGTCCAAATGGGCTTTTTTTTTTTTTTTTTTAAATCCCCATGAAAGGCCACATGCTTGTACTTATCTTTAGCCACTTGGGAGCTGCTTTTTACTGGTTTAGAGTGTCGAAGCAGAATCTCTGCTGCCAGATCTCTCTCCATGTGGAAACTGCCTCCTGAGAGTGCTTGCGGAGCTGTTTGCCTGCTTCACTTACTACCTCAGAGCCGGTGGGGGCTGAAGTACTTTGCTCGAGCTGAGTCCAGTCTGGCACTTCTTGCTTCTTCAGAATCATCTCCCTCTCCCCCACCACTCAGTCCGATTCCTCAATTTTGCCTTGTTCAGGGCTCCTAGATATTTATATACAATCAAATCACTTGTTTTTCCAGGTCTTTGTTGTAAGAGGGTTATAGGAAGCCGTCTGACCACTTCACCATCTTGGTCCCACCTCCTAAGCCTGTGAACTTTAAATATTAATGTCAAACCATTAGTACTATATATACTAGGTGTGCTGCAATCATTCTCTCTCTATTTTTTTTTCCCTCCCTCCAACCTCCCGCAACTGGAAAGAAGATTCCAAGAAGTGAGGGATTATTGACAGTCTTGTTGACAGCTCTATCTGCAAATCTGACACAGTGCTTGGCACATCATAATATGTGCTCAAAAAAATATTTGTTGAAATTATACTAAAATCAAATGTTTTCTTTACTAACTTTTTGCTTTTACCAGCTATGTATGAGAATGCCTTTTTTCCCAAACCTTTAGCAGTACAGGTTATTATTGTTCTTTGTAATTGCAAATAACAAATTACATACCATTTCATTTCTCTGATTCTTGGTGCAATGGAATATTTACACAGATTTATCTTCCTTTTATGTCTTCTATTGTGAATTTCCTATTCATGTCTTTTGCCCATTTTCTATTGGGGTGTTAATTGTTTTCTTAATAATTTTATGAGCTGTTTCCACAAGGATAGCAACAATTTGTTATACATGTATATTGAAAGGGTTTTTTTTTTCTTGCTTATAATTTGCCTTTTAATTTCATTTTTTTGATAAAGTTAATGTTTTACATTGTCAAATCTATCAAATGTTTCCTTTGTAGTTATGTTCCAAGTATTTTTACTTGAATTATCTTCTCTCTTATTCCTTCATTTTGTTTTTACATTTAACACTCTAAAACACTTTATCCAAATAGTTAAGCAATTATTCTGGCACCATTTCTCTTTGGCATCATTTCTATCTACCAATTTGAAATTTCAATTCTATTGTATTCTAAATACAATAAATTCAAACTTATAGTTTTTAATGAGGAAACTGAGGCACAGAAAGGATAAGTATCTTTTTCCAAGTGGTGGGGGCAGGGTTTGAACTCAGGCAGTCTGACTCCATAGCCTTCACTCTTGGCTAAAATCAAAGATATTGTTGCAATGAACTAATTTACAGTTTATCATAAGAAATTTTTTGGAACAGAATAGACGAACTAATCCAGTGACAAAACAGGACACACTGTTCTGCTTCACACGTTGAAATGCGCTGCCTTGCCCATCTTCCAAGAGAGATGAGAAGGCATGCTCCTTCCTTGTGTGCGCTCCTACTTTCTTTTCGCATGGCCACAGCAGTGATATGTCAGTTATTTTCTAGATCTCTTGTCCTAAAGACACATCTGTAGCTATAGACTGTGGGTCAAACAAAGCATCTGTCATGGATTGAATTGTGTCCCCCAAAAATATGTGTACCAATTTGGCTAGACCATAATTCCCAGTATTGTGTGATTGTTCATCTGATGTGGTTTTCCTATGTACTGTAAATCCTATCTCTATGATGTTAATGAGATGAGATTAGTGACAGTATGTTAACGAGGCAGGACTCAATCTACAAGATTAGATTGTGTTTTAAGCCAATCTCTTTGGAGATAAGAAAGAGAGAAGTGAGCAGAGAGACGGGGGACCTCATAACACCAAGAAACCCAGCTGGGAGAAAAATGTGTCCTTTGGCCGTGAGGTTCCTACACTGAGAAGCTCCTATTCCAGGGGAAGATTGATGACAAGGGCCTTCTTCCCAGAGCTGACAGAGACAGAAAGACTTTCCCTGGAGCTGATGCCCTGAATTTGGACTTCTATCCTCCTAGACTGTGAGAGAATAAATTTCTGTTTGTTAAAGCCATCCACTTGTGGTATTTCTGTTATAGCAACACTAGATAACTAAGATAGCATCTGCACAAAGTACTTTAGAACTTAGAACATTTTCAAAGAAAAAAGTAGCAAGAGTTAGTGAGAGTTAATGTGGCAAAGATTGTAATCTGAAATAAAAATACCACTCCCAGAGTGAGGTTCTGGATCTTCTCTGGAGGGACAGAGGATCTTGAATTGAGTCTCAGGCTGCGCTTGGCACTTCAAAGTAGGCGTGCGCAAAATGAGTACAGAGCAGTCCAGGAGTCCTAAGACTTCCAGAGCTGCTTCCCCCGACAGTCATAGAGTTTGAAGTGACAGTCTCCCCTTAAGAAAGGCCAGGGGAGAATACACAGAGGTAACTTCTGAAGGTTTTGGTTGTCCCGCCACATCCTGACAAAAGCCAAGTGCACATCATACTCCCATTTATACCTGGGCCTTGGGTTGCCCCCTGAGCTAGGTCTAGGCACCAGCCATCTCTTAAACATACACACACACACACACACACACACACACACGCAATATCTATTAGTGCTTTTCTCACAGAGAGCCAGAGTATATGGCTACCCATCCCTGTGTGTGTGTGTGTGTGTGTGTGTGTGTGTGTGCTTCCTGTCCCATGTGTTTTGAGGCCCTTATTGACCTCTGGCTTTCCATTAGCCTGACTGATGGACTGACTATCCTACAAATTGGGACACTGTCATCAGAAGGCCAAAGGCAAACTACTCGCCCCCATTAGCCCATTAACACGGGCAGGATTTGCTGTCAGGAGAGTCAGTTGATCTCTGGGTCACAGAGGGAGAGATCAAGTGAGTGGCAGATTGTGTCACTAATAACCCCTGATGTCTGTGAGACATCTGAGACCCAGAGTTAGGAGGTTCTAGCATGAGGGCACTGTGGGGTTGGTCCAAGGCCAGTGGAGAGCCGATGGGCAGAGCAGCAGGACAGAGAGGGCTGGGAACTGCAGCCAAGCACCCGATTCTCAGGTCTGCACAGGGCTACATCTGCGCAGGTTGTTCTGCTGCCACCAGCCTTACAAAGAAGATTCTGTGGCAGAGAGTTATTGAAAGTAAAGAATCATCAGTCTGAAAGAGTAATAAGAACTGCTGGTCCACACTGTGAGGTCCAGAGATGAAAGGGACTTGCCAAAGCCACACATTTGTGGGTGGCGAAGTCTTCATGTTGGTCCTGCAAGACATGTCAGCTCTGTGGCTGTGAAGTGATGGGCACAATGGTCCTGGGCTGCAGCTGAGGGGCTCTCCCCACTGGTCCCCTTGATTTTTCCTTTTAGAAGAGCACTCTGCAAGAGGGCTCCCTGGTGGATTACCCTATAAGCAAGGTACACGTGGGCTTACTTGTGCTAATTTACTAATCTGTAGTGGACACTTTGACCTGTTTTTCAAAACCCATGTGAAATTGTTCACCACAGATTAGAAAGTAAATACAATTAAGCCTGTGTACACCTTACTTACTGTAAGCCTGTGAGTATCTTGTTTACTGGTTAATCCGTCCCTGGGTCCACACCAAGTGTGATAGAAAAACACTCAGTTAATCCCCATGCTCGTGACTTCCGTCCCTTCTGACTGCCCCTAAGCCTCACCTTCACACTACCTCATCACCTACTCAGACATCTGTGACTGCAGGCCTCTTCAGCCCTACTCAACCTCTCTGAACCCTGCTCTTGGCCATCGATTCTGACCTCTTTTTCTTGGTGTATTGGGAGGTGGGGAATGGGCAAAGGAGTCATCGAGTGCATCTGGCTGGGTCTTGGACTTTGTACAGGCCTCAGCGCTGTCTTTCCTATCTATGGGTGCCCTTCCTGCCTCTGACTGACAAACCTATATTTATGATCACTTCTAATACAAAGCAACAGGCCACACCTGCTAATTGACAAGGTCATCTTTTTCTAGATCTGAAGGATGATCTTGGTACCTAGGAAAGGGAAACTACAAATCCCCAAAAGATGTAAGTAATAAAGAAAACAGGCTTTGAGTGTCAGCTACTTAATCCTAAGTGAAGAGCAGACCTTGTTAAATAACATGCAGTATTTGAAGAGACTAATGATTCTCATGCAGCTATCTAAATTTTCACCTCCACTACTTGCTTAGAACTATCAAGACAATTCCAATGGCTGGTGACACTATGTGTGTCAGAGCAGAACTGTGTTCCGTAGGGTTTTCAATGGCTGAATTTTTGAAAGTAGATCACGAGGCCTGTTTTCCGAGGTACCTCTGGGCGGACTCAACCCTCCAACCTTTCAGTAAGCAGCTGAGTGCATTAACCATTTGCACCACTAAATCACAGGAAAAACTCTTACCTGTGGCAGAAGAATTCCTTTTATCTTGTGCAGCCTGAAAGGCTCTTCAAATTTCTCCAGTAAGATCTGAGGTGTGCAGGGCTTACTCCAACTGGTCAGTGACTAAGGCATAATCCCCTTCCTTCCTCCCTTCCACCCTTCTTTCTTTCCTTCTTCTACTTATGCAATAAATAAATGTTTATTTTGTGCCTAAGAGGCCTATGTGGCACAAGCAGTTTGCAATCCCTGTTAACCTACAGGTTGGCAGTTCGAACCACCCAGCAGCATCCAGAAGAAAGAACCAGTGATCTTCTTCTGTAAAGATTACAGCCAAGAAAACTCTATGGAACAGTTCTACTGTGTAACACCTGGGGTCATCATGAGTCAGAACTGACTAGGCGGAGAAGCGTGGTCAACATGGCAGAGTAGTTAGACACTTCCTATATCCCTCTTACAACAAAGACCTGTAAAAACAAGTGATTTGATTCTATGTGAATATCTGGGAGTCTTGAACAAGGCAAGGTGAAGAAATAAGTCTGAGTGATACGGGAGAGGGAGACAGTTTGGAAGAAGTGAGGAGGGCTACAGCTGCGGTGGCGAAACTGCAGAGCCACAGCCACGCCGTCCGCAGTGAAGCAGACAAACAGCTGTGCTGTGCACGCACTTGGGAAGCAGTTTCCACATCGAGAGAGACCCAGCAGCAGAGATTCTGCTTGGACACTCCGAACCAGCGAAGAGCAGCTCCCAAGACACTAGGATAAGTACATGTGTGCACCCTTTCATGGGGATTAAAAAAAAAAAAAAGCCCATTTGGGAAAAACCTCTCTCCCTTTTACCTCCTCCCTCCGCGCTCTGTACCGGGAGTCCGCTGGGCTGGAAGTAGATCCCAAAAGGTGCCCTGACCCATTCTCCTGGCCTTGGAGAGGAAACAAATAAGCTGCTGTCTCCCCTAGGCCAGGAACACAGGGTCAGCACAGCTCCTTTGCTGGCCACAGGTATCAGGAGTCCGCAGACTCTGAGTGCCTCACACCCCTGTATAGACTTGTGGTGACCCATCTCAACAGTGTTAGTCCTCAATGCCACAGTACAACAGGGCAAACATCTGAAGTTTAACTTCAACTGCTTCAGCTGTGAACTGACAGATTTGTGACCCTTGAAACAGCCCTGCCCCTAAGTAGGCACTTTTATTGATCTGCAGTAGGAGCTTGAGGACTGGTGGTAGAACCTAAAGTGCCTAATCACCTGCTATAGGAGTTCAAGAAAAAGTGGTGCTCTCAAGTCTTTACAGCCAACAGAGTGGGATGCTCATAGTCCGGCTGCAAAACTCACCCACCTATTCACCCTAGAGAATAGGGACACACTTTCCTTTCAGACTCTCAGGGGCAGCTGTCAGTCCCCTGCCCAGCTCAGCACATGATCCCCTACCACAGCCAGAGTCCAGTGCCTGCACCAATCACCCATGCCTCTCTAGGACTGGAGGTGAAAGCCTGCATCACACACTTGGTGACCGACTGCCTGAATACCTGAGTTGAACCCATACAGGAAAATTTAATGGACTCCTTGTGCACATACTTAGATACAGAACTAACTACCTGGTGACAGGACATTAGAGATCCAAAGGTGCCAAAAAACAAACTAGTGCACATGAGTAGCCTATTTGGGCATATCAAAACAAAACAAAATAAGAAGCTAGGTCTCACCAAGCAAATACAGAATAAAATCATAATAAATTATTGATGGCTCAGAGACAACAGTCAATATCAAGTCACATAAAGAGGCAGTCCCTGATGGCTTCAGCAGGTTCCCAAAACAAAGAAGCAATAAATTCTCTGGAGGAAGAGAACTTCTTGGAATTACCAGATTAATATTCAGAGCTCTTCTAGAACTTAGAAAGGAAATTCGACAGGATGCAGAAACTGCCAAGGAAGACACAAAGTAGTAGTGGAACTTAAAAAAATTATTCAAGAACATAATGCCAAATTTAACAGGCTGCAAGAATCCATAGAGAGACAGCAATCAGAAATCCAGAAGATTAACAGTAAAATTTCAGAATTAGACAACTCAA
>NW_004444202.1:1038418-1041714 GCF_000243295.1 Trichechus manatus latirostris
TGTATGGGAGACTAACTTGAAATGTAAACTTCATTTAATTACAACAATTAAAAAAAAAAGAATTGACTAAGCGGCAACGGATTTGGTTTTTGTTTTGTGTGAGTGTGTGTCTAGGCCAGTGGTCCTCAGACCTCAGCATGCATCAGGATCACCTGGAGGGATTGTTAACATAGGTTGCTGGGCCCACCCCAGGAGTTTCTGACTCAGTAGGTCTGGGGCTGGGCCCAGGAATTTGCATCTCTAACAAGTTTGCAGGTGTGCTTATACTGCTGGTCTGGGGACTGCAGTTTAAGAACTGCTGATGTAGGAGCTTGGAGCTCTGGTGGCACAGGGGTTAAGTGTTTGGCTGCTAACCAAAAGGGCATTCTGGGAGAAGTGTGGCATGTCCTCCGAGTTCTCCCAGCTGGCAGAGGAGCTGGTGTTACTTCTGTCCACACTGGGCGAGGGATGCTGCCTGGGGCACCACGGGCTGCACTCATGGCCCAGCCCTCACATGGGCAGAGCAGGTGCCCTGGTCTGAGGGACCCTCCAACAACAACTCTCAGTGGCTAGGGGCTGAGGTCAGGGGTGCCTGGAACAGGGAGTGCAGAGGGATATGGGTAGCATTAACAGGGGTCACGTACACAGGTCTTGTAATGGTTAAGATTGTGTGTTGACTTGGCTGGGCCATGATTCTAAGTGTTCTGGCAGTTGTATAATGTTGTGATCACTTCCCTGTTGAGATTTGATACACGATCACCCCCATGATGGGATCTGCTATGAGTGGTACCAGCAGGGGTGGGGCCTGTGGCGGCTCACCGCCCCCCTCAGCCTTCATCTCTCCACCCTCCACCACCTAGTCCTTCCTGCTCTCCTTGCAAGGGCTTTTGCTTGTTCTGGATCCTGCAGCTGGCTCCTGTTTGTCTGAGCTCCAGTTCTTGGGACTTGAGCTAGCAGCTTACCTGTGGTCTTTCCTGTTGATCTCGAGATTCATTGATCTTCACAGCCTGCAGCAGCCCTACTCTCTCGCCTGCCAATCTTGGCTTTGCCAGCCCCTGCAGCTATGTAAATTAGGAGAAGTCTCTTCCCTGACCCTCAGACTTGGGACACTGCAGCCTCTACAACCACATGAGCCGTTCCCTTGATATAAACCTCTGTCTATATATATATTTATGTGCTTTACTTGTTTTGCTCCTCTGGAGAACCCAGCCTAAGATAGGCCTCTAGTAATTCACATTCCATTTTGGAGAAATAAATTATACATACAGAATTTGAGCAATTGCAGACAGCAAATGTTGAAATTTCCAAATAAATTGGCATGTTAAAACATTTTCTGTGCCACTACAGGGAGTGTCAGCACAACTGGAGTAAGCCAAATCTAAGAAGTTTCCTAAATATAACCAAACACTTTGAGGGACAGAGTAGTAGGAGCGGGGGTCTGGGGACCATGGTTTCAGGGGACATCTAGGTCAATTGGCATAACAAACTTTATTAAGAAAATGTTCTGCATCCCACTTTGGTGAGTGGTGTCTGGGGTCTTAAAAGCTAGTGAGCAGCTTTCGAAGATGCCAACCCACCTGGAGTAAACGAGAACGAAGAACACCATGGACACAAGGAAGATATTATCCCAAGAGACAGAAAGGGCCACATAAACTGGAGACTTCATCAACTTGAGACCAGAAGAGCTAGACGGTGCCTGGCTACCACCAATGACTGCCCTGACAGGGAACACAACATAGAGTCCCTGACGGAGTAGGAGAAAAGTGGGGTGCAGAACTAAAATTCTAGTAAAAAGACCAGACTTGGTGGTGTGTTTGAGACTGGAGGGACCCTGGAAGACATGGCCCCCGGACTCTCTGTTAACCCAGAACTGAAGCCATTCCCAAGGCTAATTCTTCAGACAAAGATTAGACTGGACTATTGGACATAACATGATGCTTGTGAAGAGTGTGCTTCTTAGCTTAAGTAGATACATGAGACAAAACAGGCAGCTCCTGTCCAGAGGCAAGAAGAAAAGGCAGAAAGGGTCAGGAGCTGGTTGAATGGACACAGGAAATCCAGGGTGGAAAAGAGGAGTGTGCTGTCACAGTATAGGGAGAGCAATGTGTGTATAAATTTTTGTATGAGAGACTTACTTGAATTGTAAACTTTCACTTAAAGCACAACAATTAAAAAAAAAATTTCCTGTGCAATTTAGGGACATAGATTAGCTTTTGATTTTTGTGTCCAGTGGCTTTAATTCTCTGGGAAAGAAAACCACCTTCCTTTTTGGCTCCAGACTCTTCAATAGAGACTAGTATCTTGTTTCCAAAATTAAGACAGAAATTGTTGAGGCCTCCCAACCACCCCCATGACAACCTCCACAATCATTACCACCACCCCAACAAGGACACACACTTGCACATACCGCACACATATGCACACACACACATGCATCCATATGCAAAGCATGCTTACTTACACGTGTGGGCATGCACAGACGGCCACTGAGCTCCTTGAACTACTTACTTGTCTCCTTGCTCGTGGGTGCTGGTCTCTGTGGCTGGATGAGGTTTCTCCAGGCCCTGCCTTTCCCTGGCTTCTGCACGGCCCAGCTTGTTCCACCGCCCTGTGGCCCCTGGCTGGTGGGAGCCTGGGCTGTGTGATTAGGCAGAGGTGATGAACTCTGACTTTGGTGTTCGGCTGAACTACATTTTAATAGGGCTTCTGTCGCTTGCCAGCTGTGGGACATCCAGGCAAGTCGTGTGGCCTCTTAGCCCTCGGATTTCTCATGGGCAAAGCAGGGAGAATAATAATAATAATAATTCCTCATGGAATTGTTGCAAGGATTAAATGCCTTGGACTCCATAAATGTTTACTAAATGTTAACCCCTAAAACAATACCCCCAATGTCACAGAGCTGTTGTAAGGATTAAATAAGGTAATGCATATAAAGTTACCGAGTCAATCCCCAGCTCACAGTAGGCCCTCCAGAAACAGCAGATGTTATTAATAATCATTACCCTCCAAGAGCCACTGTGAAGTGAGTGTCTGCCCACAGGTTGTGTTAAATTCAATACTGGATACATCTGGTCCTAAAAGATCTCTGCCCTCTTGGAACTTACACTGGTCTCTAGACTGGACCTTCCTTCCTGGCTCCTGGAGTTTACACTGGTCTCTAGACTGGGCTTTCCTTCCTGGCTCCTTGGAGCTTACACTGCTCTCTAGACTGGGCCTTCCTTCCTGACTTCTTGGAGCTTACACTGCTCTCTAGACTGGGCCTTCCTTCCTGGCTCCCTGGAGCTTACACTGCTCTCTAGACTGGGCCTTCCTTCCTG
>NW_004444202.1:1042057-1046786 GCF_000243295.1 Trichechus manatus latirostris
CCTTCTGGCTCCTTGGAGCTTACACTGGTCTCCAGATTGGGCCTTCCTTCCTGGCTCCTGGAGCTTACACTGGTCTCCAGACTGGGCCTTCCTTCCTGGCTCCTTGGAACTTACACTGGTCTCTAAGCCAGGCTCAGTCTTCAAGGCAGCTTTAGGTAGCTTCATTGTCACTGAGCAGGAAAGCCAGCATCCCTTTCACTGCCACATTCGCTGCCTCCACATAATAGTTTCTTGTTCAAAATAAATATGTGTTTGCTTTATGAATACATATTATAGCACAGCTTTCTGAATTAAATGAACATTTCCCTGTCTTTGCAGACCATGAAGTTACTCAAATTTTCATCTATTTGTTATATTAAGAGAAGAGGCTTCAAATTTAATAGGTTCCACAAAAGTAAATAACTCGTAAACGTGTTTTCAAACTCTTTGAAGCCAGATGAAAGAGAGAAATGGCATATTAGAAAAAGCCTCTCCAAGTCAGCCTTTGGGGATTTAGGATGCACCAGGTTGGAGAGCCAGTGCTCTAAGCTTTTCAGGGCAGTGAGGGGAGAACAGCAGGGGCCTCAGAGAGCACCTCTACCTTCCTCCTGAACTCACTGTTCTGGGGGAGGGAGTGGAGCTTAGGTATGAGAACTTGTGCGAGGCCCCCCAATTTAAAACCTGCTTATAGCACATTTGGGCGTCATTGCTTTCTGCAGTCAGATGTTGGAAAAAGAGCCTGATAGTTAAGCACCCTGTCTCAAATGCGTGCAAGACAGTTGCCATCATTTCATTTTTTATTTCTTTTTAACCTACGCTAGCACAAGTTTCATTACATTATTTTATAGCATCGCGCTGAAATTGCTTTTGTCACTATGGGAGACAACTGAAAAAAAGTGAGATGATTTTTGTGTAGAAATAGCTGGGGAGTTCACACCCTTGGCATTTTGGCAGCCACAGTCTTTACATTGCATCAAAGAAGCAGTGTAGAGGGGCGTGAGCAGGTGCTTTACAAAGGCTGCCGTTCTAATTTCCTAACCCAGGTCCGTTAGGACAGATGGCTGCCCTAAAATGCAGTCTGCAGTAGGGATGGCTCGAGCAGACAATGCCACAGTTCTAGGGCATGTAGAAAGATTATTTTGTTTTGGTAAATACAATCTATGATACTATCTGTGTTGAAGTCACTGGGGAGACCTAACTTTTCTTCATCAACCACTAGACACAGAGCTTGTACACCCATGATCTCATTTAATCTCCACCCTGGTCCCATAGGGAGGGTATTTTTATCTTCAATTTTCAAATGTGAAAGTTGAGGCTCAGAGAGGCTCCATAACTTTCCCTCAACCACATAGCCCGGCAGAGCTGCAATTTTGCTTGAAACCAGATCTCAGGCCATTATGCTAGACTGGGTCCCTAAGACGGAAGTTATGGCTGCATACCAACCACTAATGCCAAAGATGAAGAAATGGAAGATTTTTTGTTTACCAATTTCTGAAGTCTGAAATTAATCAAACATGCAATCACGATTCATTGATAATTACTGGTGATTGACGTGCACATTTAGATAAATTACGGTTCTTTTCTTAAAAAAATTATGAGTGTTTAAAATAGTCAACATTTTCACTATACGTACAATATGAATCAATGTTGCACAAAAATTGTACTTGATACTCTTACGGACAACGTTCATTATTTTTATGATGTGCTCTCATCTACAGAAGAACATGAGTCTATGGATTCAGAACCTGAAAAACAACATTAGTTTAATCAGAAAACAAGTTGAACAGTTGTTCACTGTGATTCTAAGTGAAAACAAAAACTTGTCTCAGATACAACTAACCAAGACCCTCAGTTTACATCCTCAAAAACAAAAAACAAAAAAAGAAATGCGGCAATTTGGTTTTAAATCTCAGCTCCCAGACTGTACAGGGTTTTGTCCATATCCAGTCCAGTTTCTGCTTCTTCTAAATGGACATAAATAATCTCAAAATAGGCATTCAGGAATGATGGCCGAGAATTGCTGTTGAACTTTCAGTCATCAAAGAAGAATCCCAATGTGTTCGCTCTTCTGCACTTGCTAAGACAAGAGAATGGAGTAATTCGTTTCAGAAATATTTCCAATCACTAGGATTGAAACGAAAAGGATTTCTTACTTAACTGTGAGTTTAGAACGTGGAATTAATCAAAATACCCCATTGCCCAAACATTTTTTTCAATCATGATTTTGCCACACTCCCAGATTTGCTGTGCTGTTGTTTTTTAAATCAAATGCATCACTCTGGTGACACTGTCAGTTACAGAGGAGAAGGCTAGGAGGCTGCTCGTGAACTGAGGGACCTGAGCACAGAAACCAGGGGCCCCGCAGGCCAGAGTTGAGGAGAGGTTGGGAGGGAGCCAACAGTGGCACCAGTTAGGCTCCTGGGATTCTCTACTTGGTATTGGCACTAACAATATTTAAGCTACAAAAGTACACATCCTCAGTTCGACGTGACGCTCCCCCTCATCAGTGAGGAGGGGACAGGCACACACCAGTGAGGGCTCATGGCTCCATAGTTTGTTCCTCAGAGATTGAATTTGTGCTTCTTGCTGTTGTTTGTTGCATAATCTGAACCTCTGAATTTGCTCACATCTAACTTGTCAGGTGAAGGAGGCATTTGGGTTCAAACCCCCTCAGGAAGGAAAGTGAAAAGGAGGAAATGGGGAATGGGTGAACTCATGCAGCAAAACCAACATAATTTTTTGAAACCAGGCTGGGGCCACGTGCTTCACTCAGAGAGCCATGGCCGGGCAGTGTGTCCTTGGAATAATTAAAATGCATGGCTCATTATACTCCTTGTTGAAGAGAATTCGCCTGGGGACTTGGGTGTCTTGGGAAATTTTGTACTTTCAGGCTACACTGAATAATTTAGTAGGATCCTGAAATAGTAAGTTACTGAATCTTTCGTGGTAAATTCAACAAAGCCAGTAATACTTCTTGAGCACTTACCATGACCAGACATGGGCACTGGGACGACACAACAAACCACACAGAGCCCCTAACTCCAGGATCCCCATCCAGTGAAGCAGGGTGCCTGCTGGGCAGACCTGTAGGCCTGGACAGGAGTATCCTTGCATTCCAGAGGCTCCTCCCCTAGCAGAGACCTTGCGCGGGCCAACATCACACAAAGCCAGTTCACAGGCTCCTCAACGCGACTGTTAACAAGCTAGTGACTGGCAATGGAAGGGACAAAATATTTTACAAATGTAGATGAAAGCAAGTGCTGGTTGGCATGTGGGAAACTGGAACTGCTTGGCACCACTGGTAGAAGTATAAAGTTATATCGCCATTTTGAAAAGCCATCTGGTAGAATTTAGTGGAATTAAGTAAACCCTGGCTTATGACCAACCCATTTCATCCTTATGTACATATTCCAGAGCAATTTTTGCTGGATTTCATGAAGGTGTTGCTGATAGGAGAGGAGAGTGGACAGAAACCTTGTGCCCATCATCGGGGGCATAGACAGGTGACAGGTGGTGGGTACATTCTATAGAACCCTATGAAGCCGTGGGAAGCAACAAACCAAATGTGCCCACAGCAACATGGAAAGAGTTCAAAACAGTGTTGAGTAAAAAACTAATAATAATTATACAACAATTTAAGAAACAGAACAAAAATTATAGTACCAATTATGCAAATTAAAAACACACTCATAAAAATATTTTACAGGGATGCATGCATATTTAAGGACAAATATATTTCAGGATCAGAATTAAGGAGCACAAATGAAATAAAACCCTTGACTAGGCCAATGTTCATAATATGCTGTTATGGATTAAATTGTGTCCCCCACAAAATACATGTTGGAATCTTAACCCCTATACCTGTGGAGGAACCCTGTTGGCACAGTGGTTAAGCATTTGGCTGCTAACCAAAAGGTCGGCAGCTTGAATCTACCAGCTGCTCCGTGGAAACCCTATGGGGCAGTTCTGCTCTGTCCTGTAGGATCTCTATGACTCGGAATTGACTTGACAGCAATGGGGCTTTTTTTTCTTTTTTTTTTTTAATACCTGTGGATGTGATCCTATCTGGAAATAGATTTTGTCATGTTAATTAGATCATACCCAAGTAGGGTGGGTTCTAAATCTAATCACTTCTGAGTTATACAAAGAGTAGGGTAGACACAGAGATGTACACACACTGGGAGAAGACAAATACCATGTGAGGATTGTCCACACGTCTAGGAACCAAGGATCACCTGGGACTACCTACGAGGAAGGAATCAACATGCTTGATTTTGATGTTTAGTTTCCAGAACCATGAGAAAATAAATTTATGTTCTTTAAAGTCACCCACTTGTGTATTTCTTTTACAGCAGCACTAGGAAACTAAGATATGTGCTTTTGACAGAGGAGTGAGGTTAACTCAACTTTCTATGCCTAAACTCCAAAAGAGAAGTGTGGTAATGGAAAGTAACAAAAAAAAGGATGTGGCCAAATCTTCAACATGAGTCAATCAGCATGCACACTACTTCTGTGGAGGTGTCTTCCCGAGGTAACCACAGGTCTTTTCTTGTCCAAAGAGCACTATTGCAACTCCAGGTAGGTTGGATTCTGCCATGTTTAAAAACAACAAATCAACAAACAAACATTGAAATCTCAGTGGCTTAAAGCAACCCATGCTGTGTCCTTCACAGGTTGACCAGGGGCTATGCTCTGCAGGAAAGACTCCAGGACCCAGGCTGCCAGAACAGCCACACTGATTGTGTTGCAG
>NW_004444202.1:1049842-1050990 GCF_000243295.1 Trichechus manatus latirostris
GATTTTGTTTTAAAGTCTATTTTATCTGAGATTAGAATTGCCACTCCTGCCTTTTTTTGGTAGTTGTTTTCTTGATGTATTTTTTCGATCCTTTGATTTTTGATAAATTTACATCTTTGTTTATAAGGTGTGTCTCTTGTAGACAGTATATTGTTTGATCCTGTTTTTTTATCCATTCTGTCACTCTCTGTCTCTTCATGGGTGCATTTAGGTCATTTACATTCAGTGTAATTATTGATAGGTGTGAGTTTATTGCTGTTATTTTGTAGTGCTTTTTTTTTTGTGGTGCTGACGATTTCTTTGCTCCTCTTACTCTCCTGTGCTGAATTCCTTTTGTTTGTGGATTTTTTTTTTTCATTTCTTTTGTTTTTGTAAGTTTTGTGTTTACTGAGACTTTATGTTTTTCTTGTTTATTTTGATGAGTAGGTTTGTTAACTTTCTTTGTGGTTACCTTGAAATTTACTCTTATCTTCCTAGGTTTGAACCAGTATATTATTACTTGGTATTGCCTTGCCTTCCTCTCCATTAAAAGGTTCTCTACCTACACAGTTTATTCCCTCTTATTGTTCTGATGTTGTTGTCATTTACAGATTAATCTCTCTGGTTCCCTGTTGTAATTCTTTTGGTTCTGGATAGTCCTTGAGAGTTCATTTCCTAGGTTGGTATCTGGCTGGTACTATCCTGCATCCTAGATTCAGCCTGTGGTCTGATGTTGTTTGTTCTCAGATCGAAGGACTCCCTTTAATAATTCTTGTAAGTTTGGTTTGATTTTTACATAGTCCCTTAATTTCTGTTTATCTGGAAATGTCCTAATTTCACCATCATATTTGATCAAGAGTTTTGCAGGATGTATTATTTTTGGCTGGCAATTTTTTTCTTTCTTGCCTGCATGATTTCTGCTGAATAATCTGAGCTTAGTTTTATTGTTTCTCCTCTGTATGTGACTTTTTGGTTTTCTCGAGCTGCTCTCAGGATTCTTTGTCTTTGGTTTCAGCAAGTGTGATTGTGATATGCCTTGGTGATTTTATTTTGGGGTCTATCTTATGTGGGGTTCATTGAGCTTCTTGGATGGTCAGCTTTTCATCTTTCATGATATTGGGGAAGATTTCTGTCAGTAATTCTTCAATGATCCTCTCTGTGTTTTCTGT
>NW_004444202.1:1051090-1058466 GCF_000243295.1 Trichechus manatus latirostris
ATGCTGTGTCCTTCACAGGTTGACCAGGGGCTATGCTCTGCAGGAAAGACTCCAGGACCCAGGCTGCCAGAACAGCCACACTGATTGTGTTGCAGAAGAATGAGACCTGGGATGTACTGGGCACTGACTCTCAAAGCTTCCACCTAGAAGTGACACTTATCACCTCCACTTACATCTCACTGGCCACAGCAAGGCCAACTTCAGAACGCTGGGAGTATGGCAGACAGAAATACCTGGTGGAAAGCACTGATGACTACTATGCTCCCCTTCAGATAATGTTCTGCTCAGTTGCTCTTTGGAGCTGTGTGACCCTGTCTTAGGCCGAGTTGTCTAGAGAAGCAAAACCAGTAAAGCGTATGACTATATATAGAGAGATATTTATATCAAGGAAATGGCACATGTGGTTTTTAGTGGCTGTAGTGTCCCAAGTCCGTGGGGCAGGAAGGAGGATTCTCCTGACTCATATAGCCACAGGGACTGCTGAATCCAAGATCGGCAGGCCAGAGAGCAGAGCTGTTGCTCACAGGCTGTGAAGACTGATGAATCTCAAGAGTGGCAGGCAAGACAAGGTAAGCTGCTAGCTCAAGTCCCAAGAACTGGAGCTCAGACGAACAGGAGTCAGCTGCAGGATCCAGAAAAAGCAAACCCCCCAGCAAGGATAGCTGGAAGGATTAGGCGGTGGAGGGCAGAGAGATGAAGCCGAGGGGGCGGTCAGCTGCCACAGGCACCGCCCCCACTGGTACCCCTCAGCAGATCCCATCATGGGGGCGATCATGTATCAAATCTCAACAGGGAAGTGATCACATTATACCACTGCCAAAACACTGAGAATCATGGCCCAGCCAAGGTGACACACAATCTTAACCATCACAGACCCTGAGCAAGTTACTTAGCCTCTTCATGCTTCAATTTCCTTTTATGTAAAATGAGGACTTTATTACCTATCTCATGAAAAAGGGCAAGTGAGATGGTGTAGTGAAAGTGCCTGACAACAGGCCTGGCACACAGCCAACCCTCCGTAAATTGTGGTTTCCATTGTTGTTTTATTATCATTACTATTATCACTTCCTCTTATTGTTCCTCCTTATGCTCTAGCCCTACTTTAATCTACCTTGAGCCAGGTTCTGATCTTGTCACTCTTGAGTCGAGCTTGCATTGGCTCCCACTTTTATATTCTTTGCCGTGATTCCTGCCTATGTGTAGCAGGTAGGTTTTGAGTGCCACACTCCATCTGCCAGATGGACCTTTCTCCTCAGTTCATTGACTTACATCTAAGCCCCACCCCAAGTGGGTCTCGATCTAACCTTCCAACCACAACGCCCATGACTTTTTTGATTCAGACTAAACTATATGCACTGTGAACTACTTGGATTCTCATTCATTCCTTGCATTTCCCTCCTTTCATTTATTCATTAGTTCAATGAGAGTTTACTCTAGGTGTCGAGGATATAGTAATGAAAAGTCAGACAATGCTCAGTCCTCATGGGCTTACAGGAAATGTGTAATAAAATAAGATTGTTTTGACTAGTGATGTGTGAGAACAGTTAATATGGCAATAGGGTAGAGAGTGCCTAGGCAGGGCTGCCTTGGTTGGCCAGGGAAGGCTGAATGATGACCCAGATGAAGAGGAGACATCCATATGAAGATCT
The DNA here is from genome assembly GCF_000243295.1 of Trichechus manatus latirostris. Taxonomy (NCBI): domain Eukaryota; kingdom Metazoa; phylum Chordata; class Mammalia; order Sirenia; family Trichechidae; genus Trichechus; species Trichechus manatus. The sequence goes on from NW_004444202.1 coordinate 1,052,740, forward strand.
GGAAGAAGAGTATTCTGAAGAGATGGTGACAGATGTGTCATGTTTAAGGAACTAGAAGGAAGGCTAGAGTGAGTCAAGGTTAGTGGGCAAGGAGAAAGTTGTCAGAGAGAAGCAGAGCAGCTACCATGACTTAGAGGAGTGCAGGACAATGGGAAGTCATTAGAATGCTTCGTGTTTTTGCTGTTCTGTGCAATGTCCATGTCTTCAGTATCCACACAACCAGATCTAACCACCCATCAAGGTCCAATTTCAATGCACTTTCTCCACAATACCTTCCCTGATCTTTATCTCTCCTCTCCACCTTCTCTTATTAAAAACAATTTTTTCCATCTCTAAACTGACAGGATAATTCATCTAGCCCAGGAGTTCGAGTTCTTTTACCTGAAGAGACACTTCCCCAGTGACTGAATGGTTTCAATTCTATAAAACAAACTGTGTATTATTAAAAAATATCCAAGTATTAGACATTTCTTGAATAGTAGGAGTAAAAGGGAGTCCCTGGGTGGTGTAAACAGTTAATGCATTCAGCTGCTAGCTGAAAGGTTGGAGATTCGAGTCAACCCAGAGGCTCCTGGAAAGAAAGGCCTGGAGATCCTCTTCTGAAAGATCAGCCATTGAAAATCCTGTGGAGCACAGTTCTACTCTGACACACATGGGGTCTGTAAGAGTTGGAACTGACTACATTGCAGCTAGAAGTAAGAGCAGTAATGACATCTACATATAATCCTACTCTAAAGTCAGATGAGAAAAGCTTCAGAAAATGAGAAAAAAGTATTTCTAGAAAATGGAACAAGCCATTCCACGTCTTTGGTATAAAGAGCTGGAGCAAAAAACCCACTGGGTGTGGATAATTCTTTTAAAAATGTTTTAGCCAGACCCCTTGTCATATTCTCCACAAGCTATTATCCTCTTGTACATTTCCCTAGTATTCAGCAGAGTAGTGAAGGTTAGCTAACAGCTGGACCTTCTCAGCTGTTGTTTCTCATGACTCTTCTTTATGGCTCTCTGAGTTAAGGTTTTCCTCTCAAACACAAAGAAAATAAAACAAAGAGGACCCGGTAAAATTAAATCATCCTAGGCATTTGTAGGCCTGGGTATAAAAGATTGGTTAACTTTTCTCAAATTGCCAGCTAGCTTTCTAATCTTAATTAATGACCAAAGAAGACTTCAGAATTTGTCATTTAGTTTTTCCGGCCTCATGGTGCTGGAGATTCAATTCCCTTACTCAAGCCCACAGTTGTTATTATTTATTAATATTCATTGAACATCAGCAATACTTTTAGATGCCAACTGGAAGCCAGAATTAGCTGTGGTCACTCTCTAGTGAATTCTACCTCCGTGTGCCACAGGGTTCAAACAAAAGTAGAAGCCTATTTCAGGGAAGCAAAGACAACATGGTGACAAAGGCTTAGAGTGGCTATGATATTTGTGGGGTCTTCCAGTATTTCCAGATAAACAATTTGGTTTTGCTTAGTTTCAGAAGGAGGAGTGAAGTCGTGAGCTCAATGTTGGGTGGTATGTGAGCCACTGGGGCACATTCTGTTGGACTTCAGAAGGAACGTTCTCCAAACTTGCTTGGAAATAGATCTTGAACCTATGAATTTAGTGGTGTTGTATCTTGTGAGAGGATGAACTCTGAACAAATGACAGCATGAAAGAAAGCAAAAGGGAAAGTATAAAGGAATATGGACTGACTCTTCAGTAGCACACAGAATGAGGTGGTGGGAGGAGGAAGAAGAGTGTTCAAAATCAAGGTTCTAGAGTCTCAAGAGCTATTAGATAATAGCAAAAGGCCTGGGAACAGGAAGTTCTGCTTTTTAAAAAGTTGGTTTTATTGAATTAAAATTGTTAGTGAAATTCAGATGTTAAGTGTAGAGTTCAATGAGTTTTGACAAATGCATACACTCATGTAACCCACATTTCTTTCAAGATATAGAACGTTTCCATTATCTCAGAAAGTTCCCTTGGTCTCCTACTTTGCATATTCCCTGCCCTCCCACCTCAGAGGATACCCTTGTTTTGATTTTTATCACCATAGCTTAGTTTTGATTACTCTTGAATTTCATGTAAATGGAATCATACAGCACATACTCTTTGGTGTCTGCCTTCTTTTGCTTGGCATGTTTATGAGTGTTATCTCTGCCGTTATGTGTATTGTTCTTTTCATTGCTTGGTAGTAGTTGTTGTATTGCTAGACTGGTCTTTTAAGATCCACTCTCCTTTTGGTGGTCATTTAGTTGTCCCTCCTCCACCCCAAGTTTTTTGCTCCTAGTAATAAAGTAGCCATGAGCACTCTTGTAAGAGTCTGTTTTGGATATATGATTTTATTTCTCTTGAGTAATATCTAGTAGTAGAATTTCTGGGTATAATATTGTCATATGTTAAGTGTTATAAGAAACTGCCAGAGAGTTTTTCAAAGTGGTTGTACCGTTGTAGACCACTACCAACAACATATTGACTCATTGAACACTAATGACCAAAGACCAGGCGAGTTGTGGGATGGCATCAAGGACATCATACATGAAGAAAGCAACATGTCGTTTAAGAAACAGGAAAGAAAGAAAAGAACAATGGATTTCAGAAGAGACTCTGAAAGTTGAACTTAGAGTAGCTAAAGCAAATGGAAGAAGTGATGAAGCAAAGAGCTAAAGAAAATATTTCAAAGGGCAGCTTGAGAAGACAAAGTATATTATAATGAAATGTGCAAAGACCTGGGAATAGAAAACCAAAAGGGAAGAACACACCCGGCATTTCTCAAGCTGAAAGAACTAAAGAAAAAATTCAAGCCTCCAGTTGCAATATTGAAGGATTCTAAGGGGAAAATATTAAACGATGCAGGAAGCATCAAAAGAAGATGGAAGGAATACACAGAGTCACTGTACCAAAAAGAATTGGTCGATGTTCTACCATTTCAGGAGGTGGCATATGATCAAGAACCGATGGTATTGAAGGAAAAGGTCCAAGCTGCGCTGAAGGCATTGGCGAAAAACAAGACTCCAGGAACTGAAGGAATACCAATTGAGATGTTTCAACAAACAGATGCAGCAGTGGAAGCACTCACTCATCTACGCCAAGAAATTTGGAAGACAGCTACCTGACCAACTGACTGGAAGAGATCCATATTTTTGCCCATTCCAAAGAAAGGTTATCCAACAGAATGTAGAAATTATCAGACAACATCATTAATATCACATGAAAGTAAAATTCTGCTGACGATCATTCAAAAGAGGTTGCAGCAGTACATCGACGGGGAATTGCCAGAAATTCAAGCCTGATTCAGAAGAGGATATGGAATGCAGGATAACATTGCTGATGTCAGGTGGATCTCGGCTGAAATCAAAGAATACCAGAAAGATGTTTTCCTGTGTTTTATTGACTACGCAAAGGCATTTGAGTGTGTGGATCATAACAAATTATGGATAACATTGCAAAGAATGGGAATTCCAGAACAGTTAATTGTGCTCAAGTGGAACCTGTACATAGACCAGGAGGCAGTCATTCGAACAGAACAAGGGGATACAGGAAAGGTGTGTGTCAGGGTTGTATCCTTTCACCATATTTATTCAATCTGTATGGTGAACAAATAATCTGAGAAGATGGGCTATATGAAGAAGAATGCGGCATCAGGGTTGGAGGAAGACTCATTAACAACCTGCAATATGCAGATGACACAACCTTACTTACTGAAAGTGAAGAGGACTTGAATCACTTCCTGATGAAGATCAAAGACTACAGCCTTCAGTATGGATTATGTCTCAACATAAAGAAAACAAAAATCCTCACATATAGACCAATAAGCAACATCATGATAAACAGAGAAAAGATTAAAATTGTCAAGGATTTCATTTTACTTGAATGCACAATCAACGCCCATGGAAGCAGCAGTCAAGAAATCAAACCACACATTGCATTGGGAAAATATGCTGAAAAGATCTCTTTAAAGTGTTAAAAAGCATAGATATCACCTTGAAGACTAAGGTGCGTCCGACCCAAGCCATGGTATTTTCAATCGCCTCTTATGCATGTGAAAACTGAACAATGATAAGGGAGACGGAAGAACAATTGATACCTTTGAATTATGATGTTGGCAAAGAATGTTGAATATACCACGGACTGCCAGAAGAATGAACAAATCTGTTTTGGAAGAACTACAGCCAGAATGCTCCTTAGAATGGAGGATGGTGAGAGTTCCTCTTATGTACTTTGGACATGTTATCAGGAGGGACCAGTCCCCGGAGAAGGACATCATGCTTGGTAAAGTAGAGGGTCAGCAGAAAAGAGGAAGACCCTTAATGAGATGGACTGACAGAGTGGCTACAACAATGGGCTCAAACATAACAACCATTGTGAGGATGGTACAGGACCAGGTTGTGTTTCGTTTTGCTGTGCATAGGGTCACTCTGATTTGGAATTGACTCGACGGCACCTAACAACAATAACAACAAGCATTGTATGAGGGTTACAATTGCTCTGCATTTTGCCAACTTTAATACTGTCAGTCTTTTTGATTTTCATTTCCCTGATGATGTTGAATACTTTTTCATGTGTTTATTGGCCATTTTTCTGTTAAATGTTTCTTTTTGTCATTTTTTGTATTTTATTTTTTATTTTTACTATTAAGTTGAAAGAGTTCTTTTGTATATTCTGTATATAAGTCCTTTGCCAGTGTCTTAGTCATCTAGTGCTGCTACAGCAGAAATACCACAAGTGGATGGCATTAACAAAGAGAAATTTATTTCTTCATAGTAAAGTAGGCTAAAAGTCCAAATTCAGGGTGTCAGCTCCAGGGAAAGGCTTTCTCTCTCTGTCGGCCTTCTCATCAGTGTTCCCCCAGACTAGGCGCTTCTCCGCGGAGGGACCCCGGGTACAAAGGAGACGCTCTGCCCCTGGCAGTGCTTTCTTGGTGGTATGAGGTCCCCCTGTCTCTCTGCTCACTTCTCTCTTTTATAACTCAAGAGATTGCCTCAGGACACAATCCAATCTTGCAGATTGTGTCCTGCCTTACTAACACAACTGCCACCCATCCCCCCTCATTAACATCATAGAGGCATGATTTACAACATATAGGAAAATCACACAATACCACGAATCATGGCCCAGCCAAACTGATACACACATTTTTGGGGGGACATAATTCAATCTATGGCAGCCAGATATACGTATTGGGAATAATTCCTGACAGTTTGTCGTTTGCCAATTCATTTTCTTCAGGATGTTTTCTTGTTCAACAGAAGTTTTTAATTTTGTTGGGAGTTTTTAAAATTATCTGTTCAATCTCTTCTCTTGTTATGGGTCTGTTCAGATTTTCAACATCACTTTGTGTTCATTTGGGTAGGCAGTGTGTTTCTAGAAATTTATCCATTTCCCCTAGGTTTTCAAATTTGTTGGCATATAGTTTTTCATAATACTCTGTTATGATCCTTTTTATTTCAGTTGGGTCTGTTGTAATGTCCCCCAGTTTATTTCTTATTTGGGTTATTTGCATTCTCCCCTGTTTTTCTTTTGTCAGTCTGGCCAGTGGTTTGTTGATTTTGTTGATCCTTTCAAAGAAGCAACTTTTGGTTTTGTGAATTCTATTGTTTTTTTATTCTCTATTTCATTTATTTCTGCTCTGATCTTTATTATTTCCTCTCTTCTGGTGGCTGTGGGCTTTTTTTGCTGTTCTCTTTCTATGTGTTCGAGTTGTGTAGTTAATGTTTTGATTTTGTCCCTTTCTTCTTTTTTGAT
>NW_004444202.1:1058566-1088082 GCF_000243295.1 Trichechus manatus latirostris
TATGACACTGTCCATTTCTGAAATCTTGTTGTTTATCTTTTGGATTTCTAATTGTTGTTTTTGTATGATTTCTGGTTGTGAATTTATTTTAGCATTTTGTTCCTGTATTATTTTCTTGAATTCTTTCATTTTTTTTGTCTGTATTTTCCATGAATTTGTCTCTTTTTTCCTAATTTTTGTCTGCTTTTTGCTTCAACTCTTGGATAGCTCTGAATATTAGAGATTTGAATTCCCTATCAGGTGGTTCTAGTGCCTTTACTTCTACTGGAAAGTCATCTGGTGTTTTATTTTGGATGCCTACTGGAACCGTCTTGTCTTTGTTTTTATATGATTTGATATTGTCTGCTGTCTTCAGGACATTCAGTAGTTATTTTCCTCAATTATTGATTGTAGATTTGTTTGTTTCATCCTGTTCTTTTGTTTTACTTAGTTATGTGTGAGCAGGTGGGGTACGTATTGTTGGTTGTTTGCTCATCTGTGGACATGATACTTTTTGCCTCCTTCTCCAATGGCAGGGTTAGTCACTCAGGTATGGTACAGCAGGGCAGGTCCAGCTGAAGGGGAGTTGCTGGGATGGGTTGTTTGTGGTACATACTAAGGCTAACAGGGTGGGCCAGGAATCAGTGCAGGGCAGGTTCTGGTAGGCTGTAGCTGTGCTGCTTGGGGGTGTGATGTTCAGTGCACAAGGCAGGTAGGCAGGAAACGGGGGGAGATTGTGATTTGTGGAGCTAAGATGGGTATGGGAAAGAGGAGAGAGGAACAGGGGCTTAAAACATACAAACGAACAAAAAAAGAGTGCTAAGGGAGCTTGCCATTGGAGTGGAGCGATAAGAGACTGAGAAATGGAGAAAAACAAAAAGGAAAAAGAAAAGAACAAGGGTAAATAAAAAAGAATAAATATAAATTAGGAAGAAAAAAAGAAAAGAAAAGCCCCTAGTGATCCCACCAATGTGGCTGCGAGGACTGGGGAAGTTGCTACCAGGCCGTGAAGTACAGCCCAGCTAGGAGGGGTAGAGGCATCACACAGTGCCAGGTATTCAGGAGACAGGGAGAGAAGGTAAATACAGAGAGATGAGAAACTGAGAAATGAAGAAAGACAAAAAGGGAAAAAGAGAGAAAAGAAAGCAAACAAACAAACAAAAAAAGAAAACAAAACAAGAAAAAGGAAATGCCCCCAGAGATCACACTGCCTGGCTGTGCAGACTGAGGGAGTAGCTCCCAAGCCATGCAGTACTGCCCAGCTAGAAGGGGCTCCCAAGCCTAGAAAAGAAAAAGAAAACAAACAAGCGAATCGAAATGAACAAACAGAAAAAAACCCCAAGGATCCCACCAGCATGGCGACACGGGCCGGGAAGCAGTTTCACAGCTGAGCAGCCTTTCAAAGCCTTTCAGGAAGAAGCAAAGATGGCACACAGAGCCAGGTATTTGAGAGAAAGGAGGGGGAGGTGGTGAGAGGTGTGGAAAAAAACAAAAGAAGCAGAAAAAAGCAACACCCGCAACCAACAAATGGCAGTCCAGGAGTCAGCCAGTGCAGGCTGGTGGAACCCAAGCGGCACAGGGGTGAAGCTTCTGCTTCCCACCCAAGAGACTATGGCCTCAGGTAGTAGAGAAGGCTGAGTGGGGTTGAAGAAAGTGGGGGAGGGGAAAGCATATATCGCTGGTTACTGGTTGTTCTGTCTCCTGCTAGGAGCTCCGTGAAGCTGCTCTCCCGTACTCCCTATTGGCTGATCTTTGACATGAGTCCAAGATGGTGGATCCGTGCTGCATTAGCTGATAGGGGACCTCTGCATGTATCTCTCTTCGCTCTCTGTTCTCTGTCAGTTTCTTATTCTATTCAGTGCTTGGCTGAGTTCTTTATCTCTTCATTTGATGCTTAGGGTTTCAGGATTGATGTTTGTCTCTGATTTAGTTTTTCTGTCTTTGCTGTGGAGGGACGGTGTGGTATTTCTGTGTATAGTGCTATGTTGCCCAGAAGTCCCAGAAGTTTTTAATTTAGATGAAGTCCAACTTGTCACTTTTTTCTTTTCAGGATTTTGGTGTCCTGTCTAAGAAATCTTTGCTTACTTCAAAGTCACAAATAGTCTTTCCTATGTTTTCTTCTAAAGGCCCTACATATTTAACTCTTATCTCTAGGTCTAATAAATTTTATGTATAAAAATTACAATTGTAAAGTAGGAGTTTCCCATATTAATTTCCAGTAGTTCTAGCACCATTTGTTTAAAAGACTTCCCTTTTCCCATTCAATTTCTTTGGAGCCTGGTAAGGTCAGCATTTGACTATGAAAAACTCATTGGTGGCCTCAAGGGGACAAAATGGGAGGAATTGGGGAGACCCCAAGTGAAAGAAGAAAGAAGGGCATATAAAACCAAGACGGGAGAGTTTTAAGAGAAAGAGATTGAAGCCAAATTATAGAAGCTAAAGAGTATAGGAAACAGCTATAATGGAGAGGGGAGTACAGATCACGTATCTAAGGTATTTGGCTATGAAGGGAAAGATAAAAATAGGACAGTAATTGAAGCTATCATGTTCTGATCAAGAGATCAGAAAGGTATTTATTATCAGACAATGAGCTAGGGAACTAACAATGTTGAGTTGGGGATTTAAAGAACTTTATTTGGAAAATGGCTCAGATGACCTCCCTTTTATATAGATTTGCAATTCTCTAGAATGTTCTTTGGCATTACAGCGAACCTAAAGGAACTTATTCGGAAATATACATGCAAATATCTATTCAATGAACAAGACTTTTTTGGCAAAGGCACACTATGTAGAAGTGAGTTGTCCGAGTCAAATAGTTAGTCTGCTAGGTTGGGTGAGAGTAGAGACCCTGGAGCTGCTGTGTCTGTGTTATTGTGAAGAGGGGCTGCACGCCTCCCTCAGACTAAAGGAAGAGTTGCACAACACACTGCAAGACTGCACCATTTTGCATGCTGGGTAGAGCAGTGGACTTCCAGGAAACACTGAAAGATATCTACCTGGTGCTGGGGGCTGCAGCTTATGTTATCAAGTCAGGCCTACTTTTGGGTTGACTCATTCCTGGAATGAAGGTGGCCTTGAAGTAGGCAGAGAACCTCAGTGAACATGATGCCTGGACTGAACAGTGAGTCATGAGGGGGATAGACCAGTGATACCACCTGAATGAGTCCAACACTGGCAGCATTTCAAAATTGACAATGCAGTGCACACACACACACACACACACACACACACACACACACACACACATACTTATATGCATCAGATACTGAATCCACCATGGCTTCCAGAGTCAATGTTCAAGAGTATCAACCGAGAGAATAGCCTGTCTATTTCTTGTTAACTAGGGTCTTGGAGCAGAATCAAAGGAAATTGACCATGTTTTCTCCCTTATGTTCAGCAAGGGAAATAATACAAGAATACAGATAAAGTTAAGGCAGTATTTAAGAACCAATAAAAAAAACTAGTTGTGGAGTCTGTTTCAATTCATGGTGACCCCATGTGTGTCAGAGTAGAACTGTGCTCCATAGGATTTTCAATGGTTAATTGTTTGGAAGTAGGTCACCAGGCCTTTCTTCCAAAGCACCCCTGGGTGGACTTGAACCTCCAACTTTTTGGTTAGCAGCCGAGTGCTTAACCATTTGCACCACCCAGGGACAAAGGACTCTTTAAATTAAACATTAAAATGTTAAGGAGATTCTGGGAAGATGGCAGCATAAACAGACCATTGTTCCGACCCTCCCCCACAAATACAACAAGGAAACAGTGCTCGATTTTGAGGGACTCTGAATAGGGGAGCAAAGAAAAGCAGTGGAGAACTGCAGGTAGGCAAGAATTACAGAATCATCGAGTTGCATATGGTAAGAAAATCGTTTTTCCCACCATCCCTGCCCCTCCCCACAGACACATGGGCTACCAACTGCTGTGAACTGTGAAAATGGCCCCAGAAAAAGAACCTGCTTCCCTAACCACTGCAGCCCCTGCCTGTACAAATAGATGGGACCCCCAATTTTCTGCTCTAAAATCAGCAAGGCAGACCTCCCCAGGAATCTATTTGGAGTGTGCCAGTACCTCCCCTACCTGGACACTGTCGGCTACAAGCCTCCTGTGAATTGCTACAGAAGGTCCATGCAGTGAAGTCTGTTCTCATAGTCAACACTCTACCTGCCTCGCTGTGCACATCATACTTCAGGCCTCTGAAACCAACAGGACAGACTTCCCAGGGATTCAAGTCAGGTCTGTCTGATCCCTCTTTCCATTGGTGCTGAGGACTGCTGACTGAGGTTGCTGTGTGTTAGGAAGCAGGCATCTTTAGTGAAGGCTACATCCACAGCCAACATATTACAAGGGGAGGGCTCTGATAGCAACAACGCAGACCTCCCTAGGGGTCCACTTGGAGTATGACAACCCCTCCCCCAACTGCTAGCTGTCGACTGCTGGACTGATACAAACTCCTACAGGAGGTGCCTTATAGTGGAGTCACCTAACTGGAGACTACTCCCCCAACCACCACAGGGGCACTGGGGCTCAGAAACCGACAAGACATATCTCTTGGAGGTCCTTCTGCAGAGTGCCAGACCCTCCTCCTTCTGAAATAGGGGAAAGTCTGTCTGTGCTTTCCCTGAATGCCAGGTCAGATATAAGCAGCCCCCATAGAGCAGAGAAGGAAGCCTTGGGCAAAACTGGAGGGTAACTCCCAGCCCCGAAGGGGGCTCACTGTGTATGGGTTTTCCAACTAATAACATGGTTGCAGAAACAGAGAAGGGTAAGGAGTAATAACCAGAGAGAGAGGACTGTGCCCCCTGGTGGACAGATTGATTAGTACCTGGTAGCTTGCCTGAGTGGTGGTGCCCACTGGTGGACAGACTGACCAAGCATGTTCTCTGGTGTTCTTGGGAGAGATTGAAAGTTGAAAACCTAGATCTGGAACTTTTGAATCCTGATTAAACCAAGGAGGGAGAAGGAGCTCTCACAGAGAGGGAGAGGAAATGGTGAGCAAAGGCTGAAGCCTCTGTCCAAATGAGAGCTGTTTGCAGAAGGCAGTGCAGGCAAAAACACCAAATACTGAGAAAATTAACATCCTCTAAAAACCTGATGCACAAACAAAAAATCACAAGACACATAAACAATACAGAAACAATGGCCTATCCAAATGAACATGACCAAGGGAGTGAAAGTACATCTAGGGATGACCAAATAATGAAAAAAAAAAAAAAAGGAAGACTATGATGCAACAACATTAAGCAAAACTGAACAACTAAGGGAAGACGTAGACAAAGAGCTAAAAGAAATAAGGAAAACAAATGCAAGAACAAAATGAGGATCTAAAAAAAGAGATATTGCAACAGAAAGGGACAATAACTGAAATGAGAAACACAATAGAAGGACTTACCAACAGATTTAATCAGGCAGAAGAAAGAATCAGTGAATTAGAAGATAAGATAGTTAAAATGACAGATGCTAAAGGGCAACAAGAATGGAGGCTCAAGAAAGCTGAGCACAGTATAATAGAATTATGGGTCAACAACAAGAGACCTAATGTATGCATCACGGGAATTCCAGAAGGATATGAGTGAGAGAAAGGGGTAGAAATAATATTTGATGAAACAATGACAGAAAATTTCCCCAATCTAACTAAGGACATGAACCTATGAATACAAGAAGTTCAAAGAACCCCAAACGGGAATAAACCCAAAGAGATCTACACCAAGATACATCATAGCTAGGCTCTCAAAAAGTAAAGATAAAGAGAGAATCCTGAAAGCAGTCAGAGAGAAGAAAACACTCACATACAAAGGATCACCAGTAAGATTAAGTGCCGATTTCTCCTCAGATACACTGGAAACTACAAGGCAATGGAATGAGATATTTAAAGGGCTGAAAGACCAAAACTGTCAACCACATACTATACCCAGCGAAACTACTCTTCAAGAATGAGGGTAAAATTAAAACATTCCCAGGGAAACAAAAGCTGAGAGAGTTCATACCCACCAGATTGGCCCTACAAAAATACTAGTGGGAGTTCTGCAGATGGAAGGGAAAAGACACTAGAAAGTAATTCAAAGCTATACATTAAAGACAAAAAAAGTCACTGTCGAGTCAATTCCAACTCATAGTGACCCTATAGGTCAGAGCAGAACTGCCCCATAGGGTTTCCAAGGAGCAGCTGGTGGATTCGAACTGCATACCTTTGGTTAGCAGCCAAATACTCAACCGCTGCAATCTCTAATAAAGGGAAATGCATGGACAAGTATAAGGGCTAGTAATAAGGTATATATACTTGATAATTCTAAATGTTTTGTCCTTCATGTTTTTTAATAACAGATAAATAAAGAGCAAGAATAAAATTGTTATTAAATATAAAGATGTAATTAGTGATAATGACAACAAAGGGGAGGTGAGAAGAGGAATGGTATAGATAGAAAATTTCTTGTATGTTACTGAAGTTAATTTGGTGCCAAGTTACCCTAAAATGTTATAAATACAAGCTGTTAAATATAATATTCATGTTAACCACTGAGAAAATACATTGAAAAAATACACACAAGGAAAGGAGACAGGAATCAAAAAGGCTCAGTACCAATAAGCCAACAGAAGGCAAGAGCAAGCAGTAGCAAAGGGCAAAAACAAAGAAGGCTTAAGACACACAAAAAGCAAATAACAAAATGGTAGAAATAAGTCACTTCTTATCAGTGAGCTGAGTGAATGTAAATGGACTAAATGCTTCAGTCAAAAGGCAGAGAATGGCAGAATGGATTAAAAAAAATGATCCAACTATATGCTGTTTACAAGAGACACACCTTAAACCTAAGAACACAAATAAGTTGATAGTGAAAGCCTGGAAAAAACATTCCAGGCAAATAATAACCAAAAGAGAGCTGGGATGGCAATCCTAATACCAGACAAGGAGTCTTTAAGACAAAATCTGTTAGAAAAGATAAAGATGGACATTATATAGTGAAAAAAGGGTCAGTTAATCAAGAAGATTTAACAATCATAAATATATGCACCCAACATTGGCGCACCTAAATATATAAAGCAAACACTGATAGATCTGAAGGGAGAAATAAATAGTACTACAATAATAGAGACTTCAATACACCAGTTTCGATATTTGACAAAACATCTAGAAAGATGATCAACAAGGAAACAGAGGACCTGAATGACACCAGAAACCAATTAGACTTAACAGACTGTGGTGCAGTGACTCACTTAATATGGCTCTTATAGCCATGGTCTTTGTGACTCCCACACAGTGATTGGATGGGACCGTGTAAGTTAGGTGTATGGAATCCTAATGAAGTGTCATGGTTGGTGTTGTGTGTAGGCTCGGCTAGGCCGTGATTCCCAGTGTTGTGTTGTTGTCCTCCATTTTGTGATGTGATGTAATTATCCTAATTTTCCTCCATTTTATGTGTTGTAAATCCTAATCTCTCTATGTTAATGAGGCAGTGTCGGGTGTATCTTGAGTCACAGCCTTGCAGGAGGGCATGACTCGAGTCCCACCCTTACTCAAGTCATGCTCTTCCCTAGGGTGTGGACTGCATCCAGTGTATATATGTGGGTGCTCTGGCAGGGCTCTCTCTCTTTCGCTCAATCTAGATTTTGCATCTGGGTCATCATGTATGACCCCCAATTCTTGGAGCTTGAGCCAGCAGTCTGTTGTCTGGTCTGCCAGTTTGGGTTCGTCAGCCCTTGCAGCCATGTGAGCCAGGAGAAGCCTGTGCCCGACACACGGATTTTGGACTTGTCAGCCTCCACAACCACGTGTGCCATTTCTTCATACAGTTTGTGAGTTCTGTGAGACATTGTAGCAAATTACAGAACACAAAGACAGGAGGGAGAGTACTGAGGGGAGGAGTAGTTGATGTTAGAGATGATGGAGTGGTACAGCAATTTGGAAAAGTTGGACATTTGGGATACCTTTAACCTCCGCCTCATAGGAACCAGCTTTGTGCTGATCCTTATAAAAGAAATCATTCATTTACAGACATACATAGAACACTCCACCCCAAAACAGCATGATATGCATTTTACTTCACTGCACATGGATCATTCTCCAGTGTAGACCACATGTTAGGTCACAGAGCAAGTTCAGATAAATTTAAAAAGATTGAAATCATAGAAAGTATTTTCTCTAACCACAATGGAGTGAAGCTAGAAATCAATAACAGACAAAAAACCTGGAAAATACATGAACATATGGAAGTTCAACAACACTCTATTAAACTACCAATGAGTCAAGGAAGAAATCAAAAGAGAAATCACAAATTTTTTAGAGTTAAATGAAAATGAAAGCACAGCATAACCAAACTTATGGGATACAGCAAAGGCAGTACTCACAGGATAACTTACAGCAGTAAATGCCTATGTAAAAAAGGAAGAAAGGTCTCAAATTAACAGCCTAACTTGACATCTCCAGGAACTAGAAAGAGAAGAGCAAACTAAGTGTCTCAGTCGTCTAGTGCTGCTCAAACAGAAACACCACAAGTGGATGGATTTAGCAAAGAGAGATTTATTCTTTCACAGTCCAGTAGGCTACAAGTCCAAAGTCAGGGTGTCAGCTCCAGGGGAATGCTTTTTCCGTCAGCTCTGAAGGAAGGTTCATGTCATCAATCTTCCTTTGGTCTGGGAGCTTCTCTGCACAGGAACCTCAGGTCCAAGGGATGCGCTCTGCTCCCGGCACTGCTTTCTTGGTGGTATGAGGTTCCCGTGTGTCTCTGCTCGCTTCTCTCTTTTATATCTCAAAAGAGATTGGATTAAGACACTAATCTTGTAAACCTCATCAGTATAACCTCATCACAGTGATAGAATTTACAACACATAAGGAGATCACATATAACCTCATCATAGTGATAGAGTTTACAACACATAAGGAAATCACATCAGATTACACAATCATACAATACTGGGAATCATGACCCAGCCAAGTTGACAGATATTTTGGGGGGACACAATTCAATCCATGATACTAAGTCTAAGCCCACTAGAAGAAAGGAGATAAAGATCGGAGCATAAATAAATAAAATAAAAAACAGAAAAGCAATAGAAGAGAATCAATAAAACTAGAAGTTGGTTCCTTGAAAAGATCAATAAAATTGACAAACCTTTTGCTTGTTGTTGTTGTTAGGTGCCGTCATGTTGCTTCCGACTCATAGTGACCTTATGTACTACAAAACAAAACACTGCCTAGTCCTGCACCATCCTCACAATCATTGTTATGCTTGAGCCAACTGTTGCAGCTACTGTGTCAATCCATCTTGTTGAGGGTCTTCCTCTTTTTTGATGACCCTGTACTTTACCAAGCATGATGTCCTTCCCCAGAGACTGACCCCTCCTGACAACCTGTCCAAAGTATGTAAGACATAGTCTTGCCGTCCTTGCTTCTGGCTGTACTTCTTCCAAGACAGATTTGTTCATTCTTCTGGCTGTCCATGGTATATTTAATATTCTTTGCCAATACCACAATTCAAAGGTGTCAATTCTTCTTTGGTCTTCCTTATTCATTCTCCAGCTTTTACATGCATATGAGGCAATTGAACATACCATGGCTTGGGTCAGGTGCACCTTAGTCTTCAAGGAATGTGTGGCTAATTGTCTCCAAGAACAATTTTGCCTCCTTTGCCATGAGACCAGAAGAACTGGATGGTGCCCAGCTACCATTACTGAACATTTTGATCAAAGATTCTATAAAAGAATCTTGATCAAAATGGGGAAAATGCAGAACAGAATTTGAAATTTTCATGGAATCTAGACTTTCTGGAGTCATGAAGGTTGGATGAACCCCTGAAACTATTGCCTTGAGATAATATTTAAACCTTAAACCAAAAATCTCCTGAAGTCTTCTTAAGACCAAACAATAGTTTATCTTAACTAGTAAAAAGGTCTTCCTTGGACATTATGATCTTTTAAGAACTATCTGCGTGGGATTAAATTG
The DNA here is from genome assembly GCF_000243295.1 of Trichechus manatus latirostris. Lineage (NCBI taxonomy): Eukaryota > Metazoa > Chordata > Mammalia > Sirenia > Trichechidae > Trichechus > Trichechus manatus. The sequence goes on from NW_004444202.1 coordinate 1,068,480, forward strand.
ACAACAGCAACTCAAAAGATTAGATAGGAAACTTAGAGGGCAGTGATATGTTCATGGGGCAGGTGAACTAGAAAAGGAGGGTGAGAAAGGTTGCACAATTCGAAGAATGTAATCAATGTCACTAAATTGTACATGCAGAAAATGCAGAACTGGTGTATATTTTGCTGCATGTATTCTCAACAACAACAACAAAATAAATTTTAAAAAATGTTAAAGAAACTTTCCTCCTTTACATGCGCACTTACTCATCACCTAACCAGCTGCTTTTCCACATGAAAGTTTCCCTTAAAAATTTACATGGATACGGACAGTGAAGCTGTTTTTCTTCAACCCTTTTGTAACTACTGTATTTTTATGCAAATAACGTGTGTCTTCTACGTTTTTTGCCAACCAAGCCCTCCCACCACGAGGTATTTTTGTAAGCACTGTTATGCCAATATGCGCTGCTATGCCGATTTTTTTTTTAATATGTTGCTGTAAAAAAAATTAGCACAGCACACTTATGAAAATAACTCATGGGGGTTGGGAGAAAGCGGTTGGCAAACAAACATAGAAAGCTTGCGTTATTTTCGTAAAACTACGATGTGTGCTATAGATTCAAACTACTCTCCTGACCCCACATGGAACACTTTAAGGATATATTGCAATTTGATCTTTAAAGCAGCTATCAACAAGAAGGAAAGAATAGTAACATTTACTAATTATCAATGGTATCTCAGGTAGGACTGTCATCTACAGTTGTACAGGCTGTGCTTTGCACAACCCCTGCACAGCCCCTGGGGTCACTATCCACAACCTAAGCTGATGTGCTGCAATGTAGCGGCCTTGATATGACGTTTGCTCTGTGCTCTTTGCAAAGGCAAATTCACTGAGTCTATGTAACCACCCTGTGAGACTGACATTGCTATGTCCTTCTGCAGATGAGAAAATTGAGGCTCAAAGCCACTTGCCCAAGGTCAATCAGATGGTAGGTGGCATAGCCATAATTGGTAGATCTGTTGGCTCTAAACCTTAGTATACTTATGTGTTATGGACTGAATTGTGTCCCCCAAAAAGAAATGTCGATGCCCTAACCCCCGAACCTGTGATCATGACCTTGTTTGAAAATAGGATCTTTCTTGGAAGATGTTATCAGTTATGATAACACACTGCAGTAGGGTGGGTCCTAATTCCTTCGGAGCGGTGTCTTGTAAAAAGGGGAGAACAAACACAGAGAGGGGATCATGCAGGAGGAAGACACCCATGTGAAGATAACTCTATAAGCCAAGGAAAGCCAAGACATGCCTGAGGTTATCAAGCCTGAAGAGACAAGGCGGGGTCTTCCCCTAGAGCAGACAGAGACAGCAGATCCTGCTGCTGCCCTGAAGTCAAGCTCCTAGCTTCCAGAACTGTTCTTTAAAGCTTCCCCACTTTGTGGCATTTTGTTACAGCAGCTCTGTGAAACTAAGACCCTCTGGCTTTAACAGGTTGTCCTGACAAGAATTGTCTTTAGAAGCAGGGAGGTAGACTATCTGGGATGGAACCAATAGCCTCAAGAAGGGCAAGAGATGGCAAAGGCCATTGGACCGGAAGAAAGAGGGGATGGAGGAGTAGGAACTCCCTAAGGGAGATGGAGAGAAACCCTGGGCCGGCAGATGGCTCAGTAAAAACCAAAAACCAAACCTGTTGTCATCGAGTCTATTCCAACCCATAGCGACCCTATAGGACAGAGTAGAACTACCCCATAGGGTTTCCAAGGAGCACTGGTGGATTTAAACTGCCAACCTTTTGGTTAGCAGCCATAGTACTTAACCACTGTGCCACCAGGTTTTCCTGATGGCCCAGTAGCCCAGGCATATCCACCTATGTGGGAAAGAGAAAAGCCAGCCTGAACTACCAGGCTGGCCCAACCATGTTTGGCTTGGGAAAATCCCCAATGGGTCGATCCACAGAATTAGGGGTATACAGGTAGGAGGTAAAGGGTACTGTCCCATTCCTCAGAAAATTGAGGATAAATACCCAGCGCTTGCTGGGAATCTATTATGTCCTCTTGGGAAGGCAACTTGGTTCAGATGAACAAAATAAAGACAAAATTTAGAGATCAAATCCTGGTTCTCACATTCACTAGGTCTGAGACTTCAGGAAATTTAATTAATCTCAGTTTCTGACCTGTAAAATGGGATTATAGTAACAACCAGCAAAACCGTTTTGATGGTTAAATGAAATGGTACATTTTATGTGTATGAAGGCATTTAATACACGTCGTCACCCTGTGACTTAAGGTCTATATGAGAAGCAGTCAAGGTGGTAACTGTCCACTTACCAAGCCCTCTACACTGGAGCTCACAGGTCACAGGCTGCTGGCTGGTCGGGGCATCCTTCAGACCCAGTGCTGCGGAAGACAACAGAGCTGGAGCTCAGGCACTGTCTTGCTCCACAGCAGGTTATGTTTTATTTTTTTATTTTTCTTTATCTATCCCAACTCCACGTCCCTTTTCAGGCACCATGCACATCAGGAAGTCATCTAAAATGGCCCCAGTGACAAGCCAGCTGTGTAATCTGAACCCTGGTCTGAGCGATTCCAGTTGTGGGTTCCTGGAAGGAAGGAGTTGGGTCTTATTCAGGCAGCCCCTCAATCAGCGCTGGCTGGATGCACAGTGAGTTAACGCACCCCCATTGCCTTGTCCCTTGTACCTAGGGTTGCTGAGTCTCAGTGAACATGGGGGAGGAGACCTGCTGGCCAGATACCAGGATTTCGCCCTGGGTTTTGGAACCAGGTTCTCGTTGCAAGCCATCCCTGGTGGGTGCTTTCTGCATGCATCAAAATTGTAGTCTGGACGAGGAGATGCCTGGCTGTGCAAGCTGCCCTTTCTCAGATAGCAGCGTGCCCTGTTGGCACCTGGGGCGCACTTCCCCATTGCACATGAGCTTCTCTGCCAGGCACAAAAATAAACTTCCCTCTCCCGGGGCATTAAAAGACCAGAGCTTCTAGGAAGTGCTGGAAAAACAAATCAAACAGGGGCTGAAGTGTAGAAAATCATCTCCCTCTTCCCTCCTCATAAAACAAAATGAGTCTGGCTCTGCTATTCAATCTGAATTAGTCACTGGTCGGTGCCAAGGTGACTAGCTAAACACTCGAGGGAAAAGGTCAGAGCCACAAGGTTAAACAGTAAAACTTTGGGGATATCTTCTAATCAGAAATGAGGTAGGAAAAGAAGAATGCTTTCACATTTCCAGCAAAGGTAATGAGAAAATATTCAGCCGTTTGGATATTGCCATGTTATCAGTCAAATTAACCTTGCTTCACGCTATCAACGGCATTCAGTGATACTGATATGTTACAAAGCAATATGAAAGCATCCCACTGCCGATGATGATCCTAGATAAGAGGGAAAATCTAGCTCTTGAGTTTCAGAGTTTTGAAAAGAAGTGAAATTCAACTCTCGAGGTATGAGGGCAGTGATAACCCATTATTTGGTTGCAAACAAAAAGGATTTTCATTTTATAAGCAACATAAATTTGTCAAAACCATCAGCATGTGTGACTCCGTATTCTGATTAGCAGTGATAATGGGAAATGAGTTTTAATATTTCTCAGCTGGAATCACCCCACTAGCAATGAAATAAAATTGATACACTGAAATTTTTTTTGAAGAAAGGCTATTTTTTGAATAACACCCACTGAATTTTATTATGCTTTTTTCACCCACTGATTTATAAATAGACAGATGTTTCTCCTATAGCAGCTCTGCTTTCTTAAAATATTTTCTACTAAAGGTAAGACATGTAAAGTACAAGCTGAGGTTATCATTAGTTCTACCTTTTCTGTGTTTGAACATTTCTGGGAGTTGACTTTATAAATATTTTATTACTTAAAAAAAAAAAAAGAAAAAGACATGCAAGAGAAAAATTGCCAGTATGTCCTGATAGCTATTAGGCTTTTGGTTGTATTTCAACATGATTTTTCTATTTCTCTCTTCATCTATCTATCTATCTACTTTCATATGTAGCAGAAACAGTTCTCATAACCCACAGCCGTAGTTACTCTTCTACAGATGGGACTGTGGCTGAAATTATTAATCTATTCACTCTCAAGGCTCTACATACAAGCCTTATTAAAATTTTGGCAATATAGAGCAGAACCCAGAAGAAATTTAACTTGGTATTTCTATTTCAATCAAGTGTGGCTTAAACACCAGCTCTTCAGCAATTCTCAATCAAAACGAAGTGAAAACTTCCAAAAAATATTTCCTAAAGCCTATGGAACTTAAATATCTGTTTGGGAGGAAAAAGGAAGCTGTTCTTATTGAAATGTCTTCCGAAGTCATTGGGAAAATTTTAAAAACCTGTTATATTTGTGTTACTTATTTCAGGGTAGGAAGGAAATGACCGAATTCAACCTTTTCTCTACAAAATATTATCCCATAACTTCTAAACTTGACCATTACTACTTATGGAAAACGAGATCTTTTCCTGACGTGCTGTGTAATTTAATATATGTGAGAGTCACAATGATTTGAGGTCCTGAGATAAATCATTGCCAGTCTGAGTTAGTAATCAGACGAATTGATTGCATTAGGTAGTGACGTGCTGAGCAGCAGAATGCCAGTGTGCATTTATGGCGGAGGAAGGGAATGAACAGTGATGGAGGTCTAGGGGGCACGGGGCGGCAGACAGAGGTGGAACAGACTGAAGTTGTGCCCTCACCCATTCCTAACAGGCTGTTCTATGCACCAGGGCAGAGCTGTTTTTCTGCCCTCTGCCCTCCCCCAGCTTGGTTCCTAGACGGGTAACAGCGTTGGGCTGGCTCTAGCATCCTGTCCATACATGTGCTGTATCCCCATTAAGCTGAGCTCCTAAAGGGCAGGATTTGTAACTGTGAATGACTGGCACACTGCAAGTGACCCCAAAATGTTCTACAGTAGATATGTACTGGGCACTTTGCTAGGCATTCAACCAAAACAAACAACCCCACTGCTGTCCAGTCGACTCTGACTCACAGTGACCCCATAGAGTTTCCGACGCAGTAAATCTCTAAGTAGACTGCCACATCTTTCTCCTGAGGAGCTGCTGGTGGGTCCAAACAGCCAACCTTCCGGTCAGCAGTCGACGGCTTTAACCACTGTGCCTATAATAACAGAAGAGGCCCCTAACCAACAGGAGCTAACAATCTCGTTAGAGAAAGAAGATGCAGATAAAGAAAATCAGTATTACAAGGCTGTTGTTGTCAGGTGCCGTTGGTTCTGACTCATAGCGACCCTATGTACAACAGAAAGAAACACTGTCCGGGTCCTGCACCATGCTTACAATCGTTGTTATGCTTGAGCCCATTGTTGCAGCCACTGTGTCAAACCATCTCGTTGAGGGTCTTCTGCTTTTTCACTGACCCTGTACTTTACAAGGTAGAATGTGGCAAATGCCTGAGTGATAAACACATGAATTACAATAGGAATTAAGAAGAAGAAGAGCGAGGGGGAAGAGGAGGAAGAGGAAGAGAAAGCAGAAGCTAACCATCAGATGGGAACCAGATGTATGATTAAAACAATTGAACTGTTACGCGCAATAGAAACGGCCCACGTCCAGTTGTGGAAGTCAGCTGGTTAAAATAATGGATGCTGGATGCTGGATGCCGAAGGTAGGGGCTAAGTCTTTTTTCTCCCTGTATTGATGTTTAGCACTGGTACAAAGAGGCACTCAGTAAATGTTTGTTAAATAAATGCAGAATGAACAAATTAATATGGAACAGAGGAGGAAGGCTGATTGGGGATTGCACAAGGGGGTTTAGATTGGAAGGAGACCAAAAGCAAACCAAACCCATTGCCATTGAGTTAATTCCAACTCATAGCGACCCTATAGGACAGAGTAGAACTGCCCCATAGGGTTCCAAAGAGCAGCTGGTGGATTTGAACTGGCAACCTTTTGGTTAGCAGTGGAGCTCTTAACCACTGCGCCACCAGGGCTTTAGATTGGAAGGAGAATGAGTATAAATTAGGTGGACACAGCTGAAGGAGGATGTCTAAGGGGAAATGTAAACTGTGAATGTGGAAGGCGTGCTGAGAGACAGCCAGCAGAATGACCCTGGAGGGGAGGCTGCAGGGGAGGGAGTCATGGGAGATGAAGTTAGAAACCAGTTGAGGTCAGCTTGTGAGGGCCATGCTGCCTTTGTCACCTGCCCAAATTCCATTTCTCCATCAGGATGTGGCTCTAGTGTCACCTCCTCTGAGCTTTCCCTGGTTCCCCTGGTGGGTTTGGCGCCATCTCAGCACTCAGGTTTTCCTCTTTCAGGCACTGATGCCCAGGCACAGCAATCAGTTACTGGCTCGCTTTTCCTACTCTAGTTAAACTGTGGGCATCTTGTGGAGAGGGACTAGGATGTTATTTCTGTTCAAAGTCTCGACATTAGCACCAACTAGTATCTGTTGAACAAACCAGCGAAGACAAGGATGGCGTTCCACTGGAAGTTTGAAAACCAAGAAGGGATGTGAGCAGAGATGTGCTTTGGGGTGATTTCTCAAAGACAGTGTATGGTCATCTGGTGTGAGGAGGAACTTGAAGGTGGGGCATCTGTGGAAGGATGTGTTGCGAGAAATAGGGTTGTGGTGATAGGGGCTTAGGCTCGAGTAGAGAGGGTGTGGATGACTGTTTCATAATCATAAGGTATTTGTTATGATTATAGGTTTTTGGATGGCGGGACACAACGCAAAGACACTTAGATGAAAGGCAGACTTGTTGTTACTTAAAGCTTCAAATGAGAGAAGGCTATCATGCGGGCCACACTGGGGTTGTACCTGGGCACAGGGTAGCAGCAAGCTGGAGTTGTAGGAGGCACTTATGTATGGAAGTGGTGTGGGGTTAGCCAGGTTATGCAGGCTTCCTGGGGGTTGGATGTTTTTAATAAGTCCACGGGTCCAAAGAAGAAGGAGCTGTCCCTGGGCATTGGGCACCTGCCGCCCTCTGTGTGTTGTAGCTCAGGAACATGAGAATCTGACAAAGAGGAGTTGGGGTGTGGGCTTAGTAAACAGCCCACAAAGGAGAATTGAGAGTTTCTTAACCATGAGCTCAAAACTGGTCAAGACAGCACTTGTGAAATGCTAGATTGCAATGATGCAGGGAGCACGGACTCAGAAGAGCTTGGTGACTAACAGAAAATAAAAATAGGTTTTGAGCCCCACTCCTGTCTCTTTCCCTCTTGCTCTATAACTGGACAAGCCACTAAGAAAGCCCACAGGCTGCTTCCTCTGGTCTTGTTAAATTATGCAGACCATGTAAGCTCCATCCTCACCTTAAAATGCAATAAAACTCCAAAGCCAGTCATCCCTTCTTGGTCTTTCAGGACATTTTTGGACCTGCTTGGGAGTCTGCCCTGATTACTCCAGAAGGCATGAGTGTATGAGTAATAAACCTTTCCATACCCTCAAAAAAGAAAAGAAAAATATATTGGTGTATAAGGTCCAGGTAGAGAATAGAGGTAACACTGTTAGATCAAGCCACAGAGTCTTTGAGGAGGTTTTCTGGGCAGGGCTTACTCCGTGGTAGAACTGAGCAGGCAAGAGGTCTCCAGGACCTGAAACAGAGAGCTGGGAGGAGAGGAGTGATCCATACGGGCCCCAGGAGAAGTGGAGAGGAGGAGAAGTTTGAAGCTAAAGAGAAGAGGCACATAAGCTGAGTCTTATTGAGTGAGTGTATCTTCCCAGATGGGGAAGGGAGGCCTGTGCCTTCCAGGTGGAGAGGCACAGGGACAGGGCCATGAACTGCAGCGGTCAGTGTAGCTACAGCCTGGAGTGTGTGAGCAGGGACTCTCCTCCTACTGAAGCAGTCTCAAGTGTCCCCCAAGTAGGACTTCTTGTACTTACTCTGACAGGAGAGCTGGCTTCCCAGTCAATAGAGAGTGAACTGGCCTTTGCGTCTAAACAGGAAACGATAAATAGCCATCATTTCCAAAGGCTCATTCCTAAGCAATTGTGTCAATGGTTAGCTTTGAGTTTCTATGGCAAAATGGAGCAGAGAAAACCCACTAGGTTTACTTTTAGTTCTTGTAGGGTGAATGGCCGTCCCCTGTGGTTTAATGATTATTTGATATCCCTTTTGGCAGCAACCTGCAAAGTCATTCTATGGTTAGCACAGCGTGGCCTGCTCAAAAGGGATCATTTTAACTTACACTTCAAGAGAGAGGAGGTCATGGGCTGGTACTTAGGAACGAAAGCTCTTGTCAAAGTCCAAGACAGGAAAGTGTCAGAAGAGAAATGACAATGATGCATGTATCTTAAAGAGGGTTACTTCTGCCCAGTCCTTAAAAAAGAAGGGAGGAGCATCATGGACCAACATACAAAGTTGCCCAGGATAACCGGGGGAAAAAGCAAGTTGTAAATGATGGTAGATAGTTAGTTAGATAGATAGATAGATAGATGGATCAATTGTTAGATAGATAGATAGGTAGGTAGTTAGGTAGGTAGGTAGGTAGAGAGTATGTCTCAGTTACCTACTGCTATCGTAACAAAAATTCCACAGGTGGGTGGCTGTGGCTCTCTGGGGAGCTCCTTCTTTGTCTGTTTCACCTTCGAGTAGCCAGCAGTCCATGGCGTTCCTTGGCTTGTAGATGCGTTTGCCATGTGTGTCTGTCTTCATATGGCGTCTTCTCCTTGTAAGTGTTTCTGTGTCTATTGTGTTCTTTTTATAACTCAGATGTGATTAGGTTTAGGAACCACCCTACACTGGTGTGGCTTTATTAACATGAGAAAAGAAACTCCCTATTTCCAAACATGGTCATGTTTACTGTACCAAACCCAACCCAACCCAACCCTTTGCTATCGAGTCAATTCTGACTCATGGCGACCTCATGTGTGACAGAGTAGAACTGCCCCATAGGGTTTTCTTGGCTGTAATCTTTATGGAAGCAGATTGTCAGGCCTTTCTTCCACAACACCTCTGGGTGGGTTGAACCTCCAACCTTTCAGTTAGCAGCCAGAGCAAACCATTTGCACCAACCGGGGACCTTTTACTGGTGCAGGGGTTAGGGAATTCAGATTTCAACGCATATTTTGGGGGACACAATTCAATCCATAACATGGTATAACCCATTTTATAAAACAGTAATGGTAATTTTTGTAAATATTAATGTATGTATAAAAACTCAGAGAAGTCTATGGAAAATAATAAAATAGAAACTGTGGCTATTTCTGAGGTGTGTGATTACAAGGAACATTTGTTATTATTTCCTATATTTTTGGCCATTTTCATTTTTACATGCTTGCATTTCTTTCACGTTGAGGAAAAAAAAGACAATTAAGATGTAAATATAAATAGATGCATGAAGAAAGTTCTCTGCCTATGGAAGCCCATTTTGCTCCATCAATCAATGAATATTCTCGTCCATGTGTTCCGCCGTCTCCGGAAACACTCTGACACAGCTCGGGTTGCAAGACCTCAAACAGCCTTCACCCCAGCAATTTACTTTCCATGTTCCCATTCCTAGGGCTCAAATAGCAACCGGCCTTCAGAGACGCCCTGATGCTAGCTCATGCAAAGTGGCCTTGCAGAACTTCAGTTTGCTAAGATTTTAAAGCTGACTAAAAATTCCTCTGACAGAAAAACGCCTCCTCACCGGGAGCAGGCAAGTATTTAGAAAAATGTGTTTCTTTGCTTTAAAGTGGTTGAACAGAAAGCTGTAAGATTTTTTTTGTTGTTATTGTTTTAATTTCAGAGATTTTAAAAATAAGATTTAGCAAAATCTTTGCTCCTCCAAACAGGAGTTAAGAATGAGGGCAATAGCATGTCTATGTTAAGGGCCCTCTTGGACCCACGTTGGAAAAGGCACTTAAGGGCTTTATAAAAAGCCTGCTTGAGCTAAGTTTTATGCATTATCTGGGTCTATTGTGAGTTGGGGGACAATTACGATGAGCCGTATGAAGTTAGCACAGCTGTGTTTGCTAATTACTGCTGACCAAATGAATTCTGGTCTGTGATAACTCGGCTGTAACTTTGAAGACACTCAAGAGGATGACTAAAACGCAGTCATATAGACTGTGCATCTGGAGAATGTGTCGGGAAGGAGAGGCAGAAAACTCAGTCAAAATCCATGCCCGTTCTATTATATTGAGGTATTTTAATCTGATGATTAACCTTGATTCGTGGTTTTCAAACTTGTGGAAATTTCTCTTAAACTTCTGTTTATTTGACTCATAAGGGAACAATACATCTGATCCTTTTCATGCTGCCCATCTTAGACTCCAGAGAGTTGGATGTCGATATCTGCATGGTGTCCTTCTGTAGAAAGCTCAAGAACGTTTATAAAGGATTAATAAGTGCTGATGATCTTCACAAAACCCTTGAGAGAAAAGTTTCATTTAATACCAAGATTTTTGTGAATTATTTACAGAAAATAACATTTTCAAAAAGTAAATAGGGAGAGTTCCTGATGGAGCAGCAGAAAGATGGGGTGCAGAACTCAAATTCTAGTAAGAAGACCAGACTTAATGGTCTGACTGAGACTGGAGGTATCCCAGAAAGCATTGCCCCTGGACTCTCTACCAGCCCAGAGGTAAAACAGTTTCCAAGGTGAACTCTTCAGACAGGGATTGGACTGGACTGTGGGACATAAAGTGATACTCATGAGGCGTGTGCCTCTTAGTCAAGTAGATACAAGAGACCAAAGGGGCAGCTTTTGTCCAGAGGTGAGATGGGAAGGCAGAGAGGGTTAGGAGCTGCTTGAATGGACATAGGGAATCAGGGGCAGAAAGGAGGAGTGTGCTGTCACAGAAAGGGGGGAGCAATTAGGGTCACATAACAATGTATGTATAAAACTTTGTATGGGAGACTAACTTGAAATGTAAACCTCATTTAACTACAACAATAAAAAAAAAATATATAGGCACCCAGCTCAGCCACAAATCTGGTCCCAATTCTAACAAAATGAAGCAAAACTGTCAAAGGATCAGCACTTCTAGCGTAGAGCAGCTGATCACCTGATGTCTTAGTCCCTGCAGGGGATCCTTGATGCAGAGGTGATTTGCAGGACGTCAGAGGTGGATGAATGACGATGGCATCTGGTCCAAGAGGAAAGTAAGGCCTGGAAATGTAGAGTGACTGCTGCACATCACATTGTCAGTCGTCACGAGCCTCTTGGTCAACCCTCTTCCCACTACGCCGAGCTGCCGATTTACTGGGTGCTACACTTGCAGCTTCTCTCAGGGAACACTGGCATTTTAGGGCCCTTCTGAGACACAGTGGCATCTCCTAGAAGAATGATTCGAATGATAGGAATTTCAGAGATTATTGCACAATGGCACAGGAAGATATTTTGGGGCTGTCAGATCATTTGACATTCTCACAAATCACCACACTTGGTTGATTGTTTTGCTCACGCTGCTTTTCCTCTTGGAAAACCATGACTTGCTTTGCAGTGTCTTCTGGACCTCAATAAGGCACTGTATATGTGGGTTCTAAAGTCCTAGGATGTACACTCAGTTTTCTTTGGTTAATAGATAAGAAGGTCCAATGCTGTTTATGTTGTCTTCATCCTGTTTCAAGTATAGATTTTTTCCATCACCAAAAGCATTCATTCAAAGCAGTGGTGTGTTGGAACTGGCTCCCACCAGCTGACAGAGCCCGATCTGCGCAGCTCACCCTAACTCCACTTCAGTGACTTCACACTGGTGTGTGGAAATTGGCCATGGTGGGAGTATTTACACCATAGAACTTGGCAAACACTAAAATCAGGAATTTTTTCCCCAGAGAGCCTGTTTACAAACACACTACTGGTTCCAAGTTTGCATTTTTTCTACCATAGCCGGGAACTTTATTCATTTGGTCAACTATTACCAACTAGTGATTGATGTATGGTAGATATACAATGGGTGTTTGCAAAGGAAGGATTGATTGAATGAATAAATGAATGGGCCTCTTCCAGAGATGTACAGTGCTCCATGCTAATTTCTGAGATACAACTAGTGTTAACACTATGCTAATTCTGGATTTTCCAGCTTGTTTGAGTTTTACCTTGTATTCATATTGGTCTCCCAACACCAGTTCAGACTAGAGGAACTTTTCTACAGATCTCCTTTTGCGCCTTTTTTTTTCAGGCAAGAAGAAGAATAAAAGATTCCCTCTACCAAAATGAGGAAACACAATTTAATTGCCATGAAAGGTAATTTTGATTTTTATTATACAGTATAAACGAAAACTTATTTTTATGTATTACATGTTATTTTATTTTTAAAAGCAGATGCAAATCCCAAATACAGAGCCAAAGCATCTGACATAGTCTCATTAATATTCTGCTTCTCTGATTACTAGCTCCAGAAATTATAAAGAGTTACTTTTAAAACTGATGTTCAAATTCAATATGATTATGCTTCACATCTTGTTCCAGTAAAATCTCTTGTTGGTTTGCTTGTTGGGAGCCAAGAAAAGCAGCAATTTTTGCCTTGGAAAATCCTGTGAATATTTATATAGTGGCTCTAAGCTGCAGGGAATTTAAGAAGCTTAGAAGAATTTTGCCAGATTTTTAAAGCAGGGAGTCACTGTAATATCAAGGATAGGAATACATTTATGTCAAACCCAAAATTGTACGAATTCTTACTATTATTCAGTTGAACTTGGACTCACACAGCCTTTTGAATGTTTCTGAAGTAATTTGACATGGCAGTTTCTACTTACTCAAAGTATTCTGTTCAATATTATCTGTACTAGTTTGGTATGTGCTAACCCTCTGCTAATAAAGGCTCAGGGTTTTGGTCTTTTCTTTATATATATATATATATATATGTACATATATATATAATATGTACCCCCCAAAACCCAAAATCAAAGCCACTGCCGTCAAGTTAATTCTGACTCATAGCGACTGCATAGGGTTTCCAAGGCTGTAAATCTCTATGGAAGCAGACTGCTACATCTTGCTCCCGTGGAGCCACTGGTAATTTCAAACCGCCAACCTTTTGGTTAGCAGTCGATCACTTTAACCACTGCACCACCAGGGCTCCTTATTATATATATACGTATATATACACCAGATGTCAGCTCTTGATTTCTTGTGTAACTCAATCACAAAATTCTATGTTCGTGGTTGAATCTTACAAAGAGAAGGTTGAGTGAAGGAAGCTAGACACAAAAGTTTACGTACTCTTTTATTCCATTTATATAAAGCTCAAAAGCAGGCAAAACTGACCTATGGTGTAAGAAGCCAACACAGAGGTTCCCATTGAGGGGGACAGTGACTGGAAATGACATGGGAGACTTTCCAGGGTTTTGGTGAGGTTCTGCCTCTTAATCTGTGTTCTGGTTACATAAGAGTGTTCACTTTGTAAAACTGCATCTGAATTTACATGTATAATTTGGGCTTTTTTGGTATGTAAGCAGTAATCCAATACAGAGTCGACCAAAAAAAACAAAAAACACAAAAACTGGGCTGTTTTCTGATTCACTTTGAGATTCTAAAGTGTTTCAAAGAGTGACTCTAGGTAGACAAAGGTAGCTTCCAAGAGGATGTTACTGAAATGAGGTCAGTGACTAAAAGGGAGATGACATCCCGACGTAGAAAAAGGCTTGGTGTCACCGTATGAATCCCGCCACTTGACTCTAAGACAGAAAGAACTTTCATTTCATGTGGGTCAACAGTTTGTTTCCAGGGAAGCTTTCAAATTCCCCCATGGAAGTGGGTGATGATGAGTAAGAACAAAATGCTGTCTTTTAGGTCTTGGGAACATGATTGGAAAATAAGAAAGACTCTTAAGGGTCATACAGAGAGCTCTGTGGCCTCTTCAGAGATTCAGAGATGGTGTCTGTTCACCATATTCTAAAATCTGCTCGGGAAATCTGAGCTAATTAGAAGTGGCTTGCTAGCATTCAGTCAATAAATAGCTTGGCTCAGCAGACAGTTAATGCAATGCCAGATCAATAGGAACTCTGAAATTATTTCATTTCTCTCTATCGCAAGGAAGTTGTCCATGAAGGACAAAATGTCGGCTTTCAGTCAAAGAGGCATGGAGCTTTCCATTATTCTGACACGCCGGTGATGTCGAGAGAGGCAAATGTAAACAATTTCGAGCTCCTTATGGATGTGACGTCAGATTTTCACTCTGAAATGGAATAGCCTCTAAAAAGCCTGTGCAAGACAGGCTCGGTCTTCTCAAGCCAAAGTACTTTCTTACCCTGGAGACATCTGTTAGGGATGGGATCCACAGGTCACTGAGCATGGTTTGTGGAAACATCAGCTTTTAGGAGATGAGAGGTAGTTATCCCCCGTAATCCTACAGACTCAGGGAAAAATTAGAAGACTTAAGGATAGGATAAAACATTTTGGGAGAAAGAAATCAAAATTTTTCTTTATGTGACCTTCTAATAATCCATATGGAATGCTATTTGGTTTCCAATTTTATGGCCAAGAGTGAAAATAAAGCTCCTTTTCAGAACTGTATGACCCAAATGAGGTTTTAAAGCGCCAAATGTTCACCGTGACCTGTTTGAAAGGTTATGGCTTTTTGCCTTGGGAAAGCGAGGACTCAGATACTCAACGGAGAATAATATACTTCCTAAAATTAATAACCCCTCCAGCTAGTTAAGAAGTCCAGTTGGAAATACAACGGAGGTCTCGTTTTTTGAGAAGTGAGGGAAACGTAGAGATAAAGTTGAAGAGAATCAGAGTTCCTTCATTTCCTTGATTATCTTCCAGCCGAAGTGTATTTGTATGTTCACGGACATTTTGAGAACCCCTTTTCTGACTCTCAGATGTAGAAAGCTATCTACACCTCAGGAGCAGTTTCTGCTCTACTTATTTTCTTGGAGCTCCTACCTCCTGGCAGCACAGCACACCTCCCTAGGGCTAAGCAATCTGCAACCAGAGAGGGGTGGATTTTTTTTTTTTTTTTTTAAGGAAAATAAAAAAAGTACAGAACTCCTTCATCTCTGGAGATAAAATTAAATTCGGTTGCAATGTCATCAATTCAGAAAAAATAAAAGGACAGATCTCTCATTTCATCTGAATTTCCCACGTCTGCGTGGTCTTTTCCCCACAGTTTTCCGCTCTCCCATTCTCTCCGTACGATCACCGTGGGATATTGGCTCACTCAGAATTAATCCTCAGCATTGCCCATTTGTGTGTTTTTCCCAAGTTTCTAAGGCCAGTGGAATGATATAGCCCACCAGGGGGAATGGCCATTTGTGTTCGTTAATTCAGTTGCTATATAGTCATGTAAACAACTGATCCGATACCATTGTCACAGCGTGGCACCAAACCATCAGTGTGAGGACTGACATTTCAAAGCTACGCTGGTGTTCATCTTCCATGGTTTTGGTTCCTATTGTCCTCTGACCTTCTTCTGCGCCTGGTGTATATCTCGATCATAGCAATGACCACATTCCTTTGTGCGTGTTTTCTCTCTGCTCCAGTCACTCTTCCTCACACTTCCCGTAGCTAGTTCTCTGTTCAGTTCTCAGCTTAAATATCGCTTCCTTTTGAAGCAGTTCTTGACCTCTCTACGTTAAGTTGGGGTCAATGCATTTTATCCGTTCTCTTGTTAAACAGTTCCTTTAAACAAATTTTTATGGCGATAAATACATATAACAAAGCATTTGCCATTTTAACTATTTTTAAGTGTACAACTCAGTGGCATTAATGACATTCAACATGTTGTGTGACCATCATCACTATCCATTTCCGATTTTTTTTTATCACCCCACACAGAGTGTCCCTTGGTTTTTCTTTGCAGTGCTAATCATTTATTTTATGTGCTTTTTTTATTTAATTGGATTTGTCTGTCTCTCTAACTATAATGTAAGATCCACAAGGTCGCCGATAACGACTGTCTCGTTCACTGCTGTGTCCCCAGGGCCTGGCACAGTGCCTGCTATGTAGTGAACACTTGATAAATATTTGCAAACACTTACTTTTCCTCCACCCCTGTATTGAGGCTGTACTTCCTGTACAAACCCACACCTTCACAACAGTATGCAAGAAACATGTCATAGGCAGATTAACAATTATTTGACAAACTTTTAACTACTGTTTTAAAAATATTTCATTTTTATTTTTTTATTGAACTTTAGATGAAGGTTTACAGAACAAACTAGCTTCTCATTAAACAGTACATATAGTGTTTTATGGCATTAGTTAACAACCCCATGGCATGTCAGTAATCTCCCTTCTCGACCTTGGGTTCCCTATTACCAGCTTTCCTGTCCCCTCCTGCCTTCTAGTCCTTGACCCTGGGCTGGTGTGCCTCTTTAGTCTTGTTTTGTCCTATGAGTCTGTCTAATCTTTGGCTAAAAGGTGAACCTCCAGAGTGCTTCATTACTGGGCTAAAAGGGTGTCCGGGGGCCATGCTCTCGGGATTTCTCCAGTCTCTGTCAGGCCAGTAAGTCTGGTCTTTTTTTTGAGTTAGAATTTCGTTCTACATTTTTCTCCTGTTCTGTCCGGAAGGCTCTATTGTGATCCCTACCAGAGCAGTCAGTGGTGGTAGCCGGGCACCATCTAGTTGTACTGGACTCAGTCTGGTGGAGGCTGTGGTAGTTGTGGTCCATTAGTCCTTTGGACTAATCTTTCCCTTGTGTCTTTAGTTTTCTTCAGTCTCCCTTGCTCCCAAAAGGGTGAGACCAGTGGAGTATCTTAGATGGCTGCTTACAGGCTTTTAAGACCCCAGACGCTACTCACCAAAGTAGAATGTAGAACATTTTCTTTATAAACTATGTTATGTCAGTTGAGCTAGGTATTCCCTGAGACCATCATCCCCATAGCCCTCAGTCCAGCAATTCAGTCCCTCAGGGAGTTTGGATGTGTCTATGGAGCTTCCATTACCTTACCCTGAACAAGTTGTGTTGTCTTCCCCAGTATTGTGTACTGTCTTACCCTTCACCATAGTTACCACTTACCTATTGTCTATTCAGTGTTTTTCCACCCCTACCTCTCCCCTCCCTCGTAACCATCAAAGATGGTTTCTTTTTGTGTGTAAACCTTTTCATGAGTTTTTATAGTAGTGGTCTTATGCAATATTTGTCCTTTTATGATTCACTTATTTCACTTAGCCTAATGACCTCCAGATTCATCCACCTTGTGAAATGCTTCACAGATTCATTGTTGTTCTTTATTGTTGCATAGTATTCCATTGTGTCTATGTACCATAGTTTGTTTATCCATTCATCTGTTGATGGGCATCCAGGTTGTTTCTATCTTTTTGCTGTTGTGAACAATACTGCAATGAACATGGGTGTGCATGTCTATTCATGTGACGGCTCTTATTTCTCTAGGGTTTATTCCTAGGACTGGGATTGCTGGATCATATGGTATTTCTATTTCTAGCTTTCTAAGGAAGGCCATATCATTTTCCAAAATGGTTGTACCATTTTGGATTCCCACCAGCAGTGCATAAGAGTACTAATTTCCCCACAGCCTCTCCAACATTTTTTATTTTCTGTTTTATTGATTCATGCCAGTAATGCTGGGGTGAGATGGTATCTCATTGTGGTTTTGATTTGCATTTTCCTAATGGCTAGTGATTGCGAGCATCTCCTCATGGGTCTGTTGGCAACTTGAATGTCTTCTTTGGTGAAGTATCTGTTCATTTCCTTTGCCCATTTTTTAATTGGATTATTTGTCTTTTTGTGGTAGAGATATTGGATTTTCCTGTAGATTTTAGAGATTAGAACTTTGTTGGATTTGTCATAGCCAAAAATTTTTTCCCAGTCTGTAAGTTCTCTTTTTACTCTCTTGGTGAAGTCTTCTGATGAGCATAAGTGTTTAATTTTTAGAAGATCCCAGTTATCTAGTTTATCTTCTGGAGTTTGTATGTTGTTAGTTACGGTTTGTATCCTGTTAATGTGTATTAGGGTCTCTAGCATTGATCCTATTTTTTCTTCCATGATCTTTATGTTTTTTGGTTTTAGACTTAGGTCTTTGATCCATTTTGAATTAGTTTTTGTGTATGGCGTGAGGTATGGGTCCTGTTTCATTTTTTTGCAGATGGACATCCAATTTTTTCAGCACCATTTGTTAAAAAGACTGTCTTTTCCCCATTTAATGGACTTTGGGTCCTTGTTGATGATCAGGTGACAGTAAGTGGATGGATTTACTTCTGGGTTCTTGATTGTTCCATTGGTCAATGTATCTGTCGTTGTACCAGTACCAGGCTCTTTTGACTACCGTAGCTGTATAGTAGGTTCTGAGGTCAGGTAGTGTGAGTCCTCCTATTTTATTCTTCCTCTTTAATAATGCTTTACTTATTCGGGACCTCTTCCCTTTCCGTATAAAGTTAATGATTATTTTTTCCATCTCTTTGAAGAATGTTGTTGGTATTTGGATGGGGATTGCATTGTATTTGTAGATTGCTTTGGGTAGAATTGTCATTTTCACAATGTTGAGTCTACCTATCCATAAGCATGGTATGTTTTTCCATTTAAGTAGATCCCTTTGGGTTTCTTACAGTAGTGTTTTGTAGTTTTCTTTGTATAGTTCTTTTACATGCCTGCTTATATTTATTCCTAAGTATTTTATTTTTCTTAAATGATTTTTGCATGAGTAAATTCAACTTAATCATTTTTGTGGGTGATTGAATATAAACCTAAACCAAAGGTACCAGCACTTCCTTCAAATTTTATCTTTCTGGTAAGGTTAATTCTGTTGTAAATACTCTACTGTTGATTAAAATTGGGTTTTGAATTTAAGAAATAATAACTTCTGATAGATAAAATATAATTGATGAATTTATATAACCATGTCCCCACTATTAATAGGCCTGGCAAGACAATCATTTGTCTCTTTTACAACACATTTCCCCATTTCCTTCCTCAGCCTCTCCCCTTTCTATCCGCCTCAAGTGCACAGACCTGTGTTAGTATTCCAGCACATATTAGTCCTTGAATCCTTTATTCACCCCAAGGAACACATAATATTTAAACACAGTTATCCCTTCTAGGGATGTTTATAGTGTTAGAATTGAAGTGACTTAATGGGTGACATACCCCAACCTCCTTATAATTTTCCTGATTTGCATTTTAAACATACGTTGAATATATGTTCAACATACGTTGACTATATGTTCAACATACGTTGACTATATGTTCAACATACGTTGACTATATGTTCAACATATGATGATATCATTCCTTTGCTGAACGCTTTCCCTTCCAGAGTCCTCAGCCTAGCACAGCAGGCAGTCGGCACCCGACTCCCACAGCTGCTCCACCCTTCTGAACTCCTTGCCATGCTGGGCCAAGATCATGCTCACAGGATCTCCTGTCATCTGGCACATCCAGCCCACCCTATCCTGCTTCCCCTGGCTGACTCCTGTATTTTAATTGCCTGTGGACTTGTCTGTCTCTCCCCTAGATAATGAGCTCCTTGGGGGCAGATTCTCATCTTGCCCTCTGTTTCCCCACCCCAACATGGGGCTTGACACAGTATGAGGTCTAAACAAACAATATGAATGAATGCTGCTGAAGAGATGGCATTCTGATCATGGAATTTCAGGGATCAGCCAGCAGACAAGTATGATTATTTGGGAGCTCCGGTGTTACTGCCTCCAAAACTGTACCTTCTGAGCAGTCATGTGTTGTACCTGTGCTTTGTGTACATCCACCATCCCTGTGGTAATAAATGTCACATACATTTGCAGAGACTTGTCTAGGGTGAGTCTATT